>NC_090266.1:982094047-982411253 GCF_040414725.1 Anabrus simplex
ATGCAGTGCTTATCATCGGTGGGACGAACGACGTAGCTCACGACGACGCCAAGAATGTAAGATCACAACTTAAACATACACTAGGGAAGCTGACCCACACTAACGTCTTTGTAGTGAACGTGCCCCACAGGCATGATTTGAGTAGAGACTCATGTGTGAACATTGAAGTGGACAAGGTCAATACAGATATTGTTAAAATTTGTAAACATTTTCGGAATACTCAGGTTATTGAATGCTGCAGTTTTGAGAGATACTGTTATACTAAACATGGCCTCCATCTAAACAATTCAGGTAAACGAAAGATAGCAAATATTGTTCTAGATTTTATTAATCTTAAGATATGTACTGTAAAACAGGCAACTCCCTTGAGTTATAATACTGACCAGGAAAACTAGTAGAAAGAGCCAGCTGTACTTCAAACCGGCTCAGTCAACTAGAAAAAGAAACTCAGGATAGTAAGGAATTTCAAGTTACCCAATTGCAACAGTCAAGTTTTAGGGAGGAAGGGGGTCTGAGATTGCTCTTGGTAAACTGTCAAAGTGCAGTAAATAAACATTTAAAATTCGGTACATTGATGGAGTCTTACGAGACTGATGTGGTGATAGGAGTGGAATCGTGGTTGAAAGAAGGGGTGGGTAATAGAGAAGTATTTCCAGAAGGGTACACAGTCTATCGTAGAGACCGAGGAGGTAAAAAGGGAGGGGGGTGGTGTTTATTCTGGTGAAGGAAACTTACTGTTCACATGAATGGTTTACCGATGAAAGGGATGAAATATTAGGGATAAAATTAGTTTGTGATAATATGAAGGAGGTGGGAATTATAGGAACATACAGGCCTGGAAGAGAGGAAAGAGACATGGAAATCTTTGAGAAAATAATAGATTATACTCGTAAAAACAATAATAATGATATGGTAATAATTGGGGGAGATCTAAATTTGCCTGAAGTTGAATGGAATGGAGCTGCAAGTGAAGCCCATGAACAGAAACTGGCAAATAAGTTAATTTGGGAGGGAGGATTTACACAAGTAGTACAAGAACCGACTCGTCTCAATAACTTACTAGATGTATTCTTGGTTAAACCATGGGAAATTGTTGATAAAACTTAGGTAATTGAAGGAATAGGAGACCATAAGGCTGTAATAATGGATGTAGGACTCGTACCAAAAAGGCTTAATAAGAGGGTTACACAAGACAAGAAATTGTACAGAAAAACTAAAGTTGATGAATTTGGGACTTACCTTAAATCACAATTCAGTTGTTGGATAAGTGAAGGGAGTAACGTGGATACACTTTGGGCTAAATATAAAGGAATCGTTTGGGAAGGAGAGAAGAGATTTGTACCTGTTAAGAAGGGTAAAATGACCTCAGACCCTGTTTATTATACAAGGGAAATAAGAAAATTAAAAAGAAAATATAGAATAGTAAACAGGAAAATCAAAGAGGGTAGGGAGAGTGGAGAAACTAGAAAACAGCTAATGAGGGAACTGAATAGAGTGAAAAAGGAAGCAAAAGAGAATTATATGAATGGCATACTTCAAGAGGGTAATGACCACAAAGGGAAATGGAAAAAGCTGTATTCATATATCAGGAATCAAAAAGGAAAAGGAATCCAAATTCCTACAATGGTGGGAGAAGGGGGTGAACACTATTTAACAGATACTGAGAAAGCAAACCTATTTAGTAGGGAATTTAAAGATTCAGTAGATGATTGTCAAGAGTTGGAAACCGAAACAGAAGATAGAGAGGGAGAGAGACAGAGGGAAACAAGAAGCTTCTCATTCACAAACGAAGATATTTTCAGAGAAATCCAACTGCTTCAGCAAGGAAAAGCAGCAGGAAGTGATCAAATTACTGGGGAGGTATTAAAGACAATGGGGTGGTACATAGTGCCTTATTTAAAATTTCTCTTTGACTATGTCATAAATAATAGTGTAATACCAAAGGAATGGAAGGAATCTATAATAATACCAATTTATAAAGGAAAGGGTGATAAAAGGAAACCACAGAACTACAGACCAATCAGCCTGACCAGTATAGTTTGTAAAATACTGGGGAGTTTAATATCGAAGTACATCAGAGGGATATGTGATGATAAAAATTGGTTCATGAGGAGCCAGTATGGATTTAGAAAGAAATTTTCTTGTGAGGCACAACTGGTGGGATTTCAGCAGGACATATCAGATCAGTTGGATTCAGGAGGTCAGTTAGATTGCATAGCCATAGATCTTTCCAAAGCCTTTGATAGAGTGGAACATGGAATATTATTAAAGAAATTGGAGGGAATAGGACTGGACGTAAGGGTTACACGTTGGATAAAAACATTTCTAAATTCAAGGGTTCAGAAAGTCAAAGTAGGAAAGAATGTATCTCAGGAAGAGAAAGTTTGGAAGGGAATTGCACAGGGTAGTATAATCGGTCCCTTACTTTTCTTAATATACGCAAATGATTTAGGGAACAATATAACATCAAAAATAAGATTGTATGCAGATGACATAATTGTTTATAGGGAAATAAACAACATTGAGGATTGTTCAGAATTACAAAGGGACCTTGAAAGTATCCAACAATGGGTTGAAGAAAATAATATGAAGGTTAACGGAGGCAAATCAACTGTTACAACTTTTACAAACAGGAGCTTTAAAACTGAATTTGAATATACTTTGGATGAGGTAGTTATCCCAACAGATGGCAAGTGCAAATACTTAGGTGTGAGATTTGAAAGTAATTTGCACTGGAAGGGTCATATTGATGACATTGTTGGGAAAGCATACAGATCGTTACATGTCATAATAAGGCTACTTAAAGGATGCAACAAAGAATTAAAAGAAAAAAGTTACTTGAGTATGGTTCGTCCATTATTGGAATATGCAAACAGTGTTTGGGATCCTCACCAAGAATACCTAATAAAAGAAATAGATAGTGTGCAGAGGAAAGCAGCAAGATTTGTAACAGGGGATTTCAGGAGAAAGAGTAGTGTATCAGAAATGTTAAAGGAACTTGGGTGGGGAAACTTTAAGTAAGAGAAGGGAGAAAACTAGACTTATAAGATTATATAGAGCCTATACAGGAGAAGAAGCATGGGGAGATATCCGTGAGAGGCTTCAGTTGGAAAATAATTATATCGGCAGGACTGACCACAAATATAAAATTAGAAGGAATTTTAGCAGAAGCGATTGGGGTAAATTTTCATTCATTGGGAAGGGTGTGAAGGAGTGGAACAGTTTACCAGGGGTAGTGTTTGATCCTTTTCCAAAATCTGTACAGATATTCAAGAAGAGAATAAACAGCAACAGAGAAAGTAAATGAAGTGTTAGAGGGTATTCGACCAGTGCAGGTTATTGTAAATTTAAAAAAAAATGTGTGTGAATAAATTAATTCCATCCCCTGGTCTAAGGAATTTGGACAGCCAAAGTAGGGGACTGCCTGTAGCTGTGAAGGCCCTTCAGGAATTCTGAAAAGTGGTGGCAAAAGGGGCTCTGGTTAAGATGCAGCAGGTCGTTATGCTACTTAGGATCCAGAACGGGTAAAAAAAAAAAAAAAAAAAAAAAAAGTAAATAAATAAATGCAATGTAAATATTAATCCTATACCAGTTGTATAGTATCATTTGAAGTAATTCCACATACTGTATATCAGTTGACTATATTCGTAAGTAGTACAGGAGATATTATAAGTAGAATTTTGTAAATAATATAAATTTATTAAGAATGAGCTGTGTGTTTAATAGAAAACATTGTTAGCGTAAATTGTATAATATTGTATTATAGGAAAATTTTGTTCTCTTGTTAATTTAATATTTAGTGCTTGACAATGTATTTTAGTGTACCATTTGCCACCGAGGTAGACACCTCATTTGCAAATAAAGAGATTTTGATTTGATTTGATTTAATTATTGCGTATCGAAAGATATTCGTCACGTTTTCATGTTCTGATGTGAATTCTCCGCCACTGCGCCATTTACTATTTCCTTATTCATTTTATTAAGTGTCAATTATTATTATTATTATTATTATTATTATTATTATTATCATCATCATCATCATCATCATCATATGTCTGCTATATTTATTATTATTATTATTATGTGTAAGCGTAACTGTCCCGATTACGGTTACGTATTCAGAAGTTAAATGCACAATTGAAGTGAAAAAAGACTTAGCAATGGAAATGGAAACTCGTGTCCTCATCCCGAGGTGGTGCAGCACTTTTCAGCGCATCCCCATTGGTGGTGAGCTTCAAGTACTATTTCAACCACATACCAGCCTTCCTGCCATTCTTAAATATCTATCAGTACTGGGAATCAAACCCGGGCCAACAAGAACAGCAGCTAATAATGCTAAATCGTTACACTATGGAGGCGGACGACTTAGCAATGGGAGAGATATATGTATTCATATATTGGGTTAAAGCAGGGGTGCAAATTGTCACCTACATTGTTCATGCACCTGACAGAAAATCCTCTGAAACGTTAGGCCTAGCAAGTCAGTGGAAGAGAGATTGCTTTCAAAACCAAAAGAAGCCTCGGATAGTTAAACAAACCCAATAAGGATGCAAGTTGTCATGGTATTGATATCAATGACAGCTCAACGCTCGATGCTCCATCAAGATCCAGCAAGAGAACTAAAATCTACAAGACAACGACCACAATCAGAGTAGCAACTCTGAATATCATTACTTAGACAGGGAAAATGGAAGTGTGTGTTGATTTGATGAAAATGAGGAATATTAATGTGCTAGGACTGAGTGAAACTAACTGGGACAAGGGTCAAAAGAACTCAGAGAAGGTTACCATCTACATTGGTCGGGAGGAAGTTCAGCTAAGAATGGAGTGTTATAATGGACCATTCAATGAAACAGCATGTAATAGACATAAACTTCAAATCTGACAGGAATATCCAAGTCAATCTAAAATTAAACCCTACCCAAAACATTAGTATCGTTCAGTGCTATGCCCTGCAAGTAGGCTGTGATAGTTCAAAGAAAGACTTATTTGAAGAATCTTTGGGAGAGTAAGTTAGAGGTGAAGGAACCATTGTTATTGGTGACATGATTGTCCAAGCAGAGTCTGATAGGCAAGGTAATGAGAGCATCATGGGCACACACAGATGGGGACCAAGGAACGCTGAGTGAAGCAGACTACTAGATTTCTGTCTGAGAAATAACATAGTTATTGGTAAAACCTGGTATCACAAACAGAAAAGTCACAAAATCACCAGATATGGATGGAATGGGCAACAGGAGTCCACCATTGATGGTAATATGCTAGATAAACATATACAAGAAATTGTTGCTGGATGATCCCAAGTGTGTCTCTTGACAGTGATCATAGGCTCCTTGTTAGTTGTTTCAGGTTTAAAAATTTAAAGGAAATAAGAATCATCCAGGACAAGGAATTAAAGGTATGGAAATTGAAGGATAAAGGGAATGCCACAGAATATCAAGAAAAAATACAGCAGCGAATACCAAAAGCAGACAATGGAATGGTTGAAGAAAAATGGAAAAATGTCAAGGAATGCTTGATCAATACAACAGAGGAGACATGTAGAAGAACTAATAGCAAAAGGAAATGGAAAGAGACACCATGGTGGAATGATAAAACAAAAGAGACAGTCCTTAAAAAGAACAATGCCTACAGAAAATATTTCAATAGTCGAACAGATAAGGGCAAAGAACTCTATAAATTGGCAAAAAAAAAAAAAGAAATCTAAGCAGATTGTCAGAGCAGAATGCTATTGGCTTTACGTCGCAGCGGCACAGATAGGTCTTATGGCGAAGATGGGACAAGAAAGGGCTTGGACTGGGAAGGAAGCGGCCCTGGCCTTCATTAAGGTACAGCCCCAGCATTTGCCTGGTGTGAAAATGGGAAACCACGGAAAACCATCTTCAGGGCTGCCGACAGTGGGGTTCGAACCCACTATCTCCCGAATACTGTATACTGGCCACACTTAAGCGACTGCAGCTATCGTGCTCGGTCAGAGCAGAAAGAGAAAAATGGTTGAATGAAAGGAGTGATAAACTAAATGAAGATGCAGATGGCAACAGAAAAATGTTGTATGGAATGATAAAGAATCGGAGGAGCGACAAAGAACAAACTAATTATATTATTTGACTAGTGGTAGTGGGTACCTCATTACAGATGACAGAGATCAAAGAAGAATGGAAGAATTATTTTGATAAGCTGTTAAATGTGAACGATATCACAAACATTCCACTAGATAGATTAGTTAATGATGGAAGGATGGAAGACACTATAACAGATCTGATGTGGAATGATATAAAATATGCATGGAAGTACATCAAAACAGGAAAATCTCCAGGCATTGATAAAGTGTGTGGTGAAATGATCAGGTCTATGGGTGATGCAGGAAAGCAGTGGATGTATAGACTTTTTCACAACATATGGAAGGATAGGCAGATACCAGCAGATTGGAAGAAAGGTATCATCATTCCACTCTTTAACCCTTGTCTAGTCGCGCGAAAATTATTACATTACTAGTCGCGCACGGAGGTAACCTCCAGGGTTAAAAATGCGCATCATTTTCGTCTTTTGAGATTATGTTTTGGCATGTTCGTTTACAGTTTTCTTTGGTATAATTAAAAGAAACCCTTTTAAGTGCTTGTAGGTTATTTTTACACTGTTTGTTTGATCTAAAAGCAGAATACTGTAGACCTCAACTATATCGAATGATCTCATATTATTAAATTCGTAAGACTCGCCATTACCTACGACGATCACATCATATGAAATATGAAATAATATTTTTCTAAAATAAGTTTAGAAGAGCAAAATAACAGTCATCGACCATCAAAATAAAATATAATGTAATTTACTTAATTGCACACGGAGGAAACGTCCAGGAGATGTCACTAGTCACAACAATGATCCCACACTCGCACACAGGATGCATGATAGAGCAGAAATCTTGACATGACGAATCCAAATAAACAAGGAGAAAGGTATAGGGAGACCCACAGTTCAACTGGGAGGTTCAGTACCGTGCAAAATGTAATTGGCCCGGAGGAAATCTCCGCGAGTGACTAATGAAAGGTTAAGAGAGGTGACAGGAAGAAATGTTCCAATTACAGAGGAATTACATTAATTTCCCAAGTGGGAAAGCTGTATGAAAGGATTTTAGAAAGAAAAATAAGACCATTGATAGAATTAAAGTTATCAGAGGAACAATATGGATTCCGGAAAGGCAGATCAACGGTTGATCTAATATTTGGACTGTGTCAGCTAATGGAGAAGTATTATGAACATAATAAGGTCCTTTGGTTAGCCTTCCTGGATATCAAAAAGGCCTTTGATGCTGTAAGCAGGGACAAAGTCCGGGAAGTGCTGAGAAACAGTGGAATCAATAATGACATAATAAAATTAATTGAGAATTTATATGAAGACATCAGTACTTATGCAAAACATCATCAGGAATGATGGAACCCTTTAGAATAACTACGGGCCTAAGACAGGGTAGAGTTCTGTCACCTCTTCTCTTCATTACTGTGATGAATGAGATTCAACAGCAAGTATGCCAAAACGTTGGTGACAACAAAAAGAAAATCATGCTATTTGCTGATGATATCTGTATATGGGGAGATTCCAAGGAGGAACTTCAGGATCAGATCAATGCATGGACAGTAACAGCTAAAGGGTACAGCCTATGATTCAGTCAGGAAAAAAGTGAAGTGTTGGTTATGCAGAGAAATGGTCAACCTGAAGGTTACATTGAAATAGAGGGTAAACAACTCAAGATGTCCAACAAATTCGAATATCTAGGAAGCATATCAGCAACAGGCTCCATTGAAGAGGAACTTACCAGCAGGATTCAAGCTGGAGGAACATTCTACAGAGTTGTCCGAGACCTAATATGGAACCCAAAAGTACCACTGAAATGCAAGTGAGCAATTTATCTGAATTATTACATGCCAATTTTGACATATGAAAGTGAGACTTGGACCATGAGGAAAAAGGATGAAGCAAGGATTCAGGCAGCTGAAATGAGATTCATTCGAGCGATGGTAGGCAAAACAAGACGAGATAAAATTCGTAATGAGAACATCAGGGACATGACTCAGGTTGGCAGAATGCAGGATAACATAATTCTGTGTAGACTCAAATGCTATAGTCACATGCGAAGGATGGATCCTGATCGCATACCCAGAAAAATGTATAATCTGCAGTTAAAATATTCAAGACCAAGAGGGCAGCCAAGAATGCGATATACAGACATCATGAGAAACGACATTCAGCAACGAGGACGGGACTGGGACAGCAATGAAGAAGGAGAAAAGTACAAAGACAGAAGTTCGTGGAAGGGCTTCATTCGTCGACCCATAATATAGATGGAACGACGTGGGATATGTATGTATGTATGTACTGTTCATACTTTTTATTAACAACATTTGGAAAATGAAGGAAATGAGAACATAACAAGCCCATGTCTTAACAATAAATAAAGTCCTGGTCTAGTCTTCGCAAATGATATCCTTCTGTTATCTTTAACACGAGTTGGTATGCAAAACAGCATCACAAAAACGGCTGAATTTTGTACAAAATGGAATTTTAAAAAAACCCAAGTTATGGTATGTAAAAAGGGAAATAAAATGAAGAAAAAAAACATGTGATTGGAAGGTGCAGAGTTATAACAGTCAATAAAATAGAATATTTAGGAATAATACTAGCATCTAACGGTACGTGAAAAGAACAAGTAAGATGAGAAAAAATGAAAGGACTGGCAGCTTTAACACGAGATATTTAGAGAGAAAGATGCCAAATACTGAATATAAACTGTATAAAAATATTTGAAAGTCACTTGTAAAATCCAGATCATTGTATAGAGCAGAAATATAAGGCACTGAAGAAGGTAGTAAGGAATTGGAGGCAATACATAATAAGTTCTGCAAAATAATAATGGGATTACCAGAATGTACAGCTAATAGTGGAGTCAGAATTCTATGTGAACATACTTAAGTATACAAGCAGATATAGCTAAAAAACAAGGTAACTAAAAATTGGTTAAGATTAAAGAGGGGAAACGGGAGGGAAATACTAAATTTAGCATAACAACATTAGATGAAACATATAGGCTACACGATGATTACTGGGTAAGCTAGGTGAGAAAGATGTTAGAATAGGAATGGGAGACTCCTGGGATAGAGAGATTCAGAACAAAGAAAAGAAACTGAGTAAGAAAGTAACTATCAGAGTGAAAGATATTGAGAAACAGATGATATCAGAATGTAGGCCCAAAAGATCATTAAGGGAATTCTGTGAAATTAGCAAAAATGTGTCAAAGAAGAAAGAAAGACTTCTGAATAGAGAAGTAAGAGCTGTATATTGTGGTGGCTAATGGGTATCTATAAGAATAAGGGTCAAAGAGAGAAAAATGAAGAAAATTGTTGTTTGTTACGTGGAAAATTAATGGAGGAGGCACAATGTTGACAGTATGTAGGGAAAGAGACTCACTCTATCATTTTGATTACAAAGCAAAGATAGAAAAGGAGAAAGAATTTTATAGAATTATTAATTTATTGAATCGAGTATGGATCACACCAGTTAGGATAGCAAAATTTTTCGGTAGTAAAATGTGGCAGAAGAGAATAGAAGTCAATTTTTAGTGTTATTACGGTTGAATTGTTGACATCATTATTTTCTTTAAGGGAATTATATGTTAAACTGCATGTGAATTTGCTTACGTTACAGTAGATGGAATGTTCCTTCCTCAGCTGCTGGAGTTTCATAGCTGTAGGCCGAGATCATTCATTCATTCAATAATGAGGGCTCTCTCCCCAGTTGTTGGTTATCCGTGACTGGGAGAGAGGTTTTCATTTTTTCATTTCTTTCATGCATGAATTCAGTGTGTTCATTCATTCATTCATTAAACCATCCGTCCATCCATCCATATTGGAATGTTCTCTCCTTAGCTGCTGGGGTTTCGTAGATGTAGGCTGAGAGCATTCAGTTCATTCAATCATTCCATCACTCATTCAATAAAGAATGCTCTCTCTCCAATTATTGGTTATCCATGACTGAGAGAGAGGAGTGTGTGTTCATTCACACATCCATTCATGCAGTCATTCAGTTCATCCATAATGTCTATTACAAGTCGAGGATAACTCTGCTCAGATTTGTGACATAAATACTTGCACTAATACAACTCAATAAGGGTAAGATAAATGTTGTCCTAGACCAGAGGGTGCTCAACTTAATCTGCGGGCGGGTCGAATGGCAGATTCCTAAACGTACCGGCGGCCAAACGGTCCCCCCACCCAAACCTTCCCTAACACTGGTTCGAGGTCCACTCAGCCTACGTGATTAGAATTGAGGAGCTATCTAACGGTGATATAGCGGGCCCGGTCTAGAAAGCCGAGAATAACGGCCAAGAGGATTTGTCGTGTAGACCACACGACACCTTGTAATCTGCAGGCCTTCGGGCTGAGCAGCAGTTGCTTGGAAGGCCAAGGCCCTTCAGGGCTGTAGTGCCATGGGGTTAGTTGGTTAGTTGCACAGGTGCATCACCAACATGAGTGGGTAGTTGACTGTTGAAGGGAGGAGACGTGTTTGTGCAGCGATGGGTACCTATATATCCTTATCAGCTTGGCAAGGAGCAATCGGGACATGGGCAAGCAGGCAGGGGGCTGCTGAGTGTGTGCTGGAATGCGGACCTGCAGCAGCCAGTTACCCGGGAAGTGTTGTATCGTTGGCACTCATTAACACATTACTTGTTATAAGAGGCTTGGAGTTCAACTCGGGCCCTGTTCAACCAGCTTCAGAAGAGGTAATGAACTTGAACGTGAAGTGTATGGGGTGTAAGACGAACTTAACTCTTATACGCTCAGCGAGCCGATCTATCGGCTCGGGTGGTATTGCTTAAAACACTCAGCGTGCCGATCTATTGGCTTTGGGTTCGGATGGCTGCATAAGTACCTTAATGGACCCCCAGATGTCAGGAAAAGACATCAATAGTTGCTTTTAGATTTAGTTTGCACTTTTCTCGTGAGATAGAGACACTAAGCTCACCTGTTTGGAATAAACGAAGTTATCAAACCGCGTATGTTCACCGCATGGCGAGTTGAAGTGTGCTGCTTGCGAGTACAGTCTCATTTAAGCTTTAAAATACGTGTTTTCCTTCGTTTTATTGTTTCCATTTTAATAATAGATTATTGTTAATTATATTTTGTTTATATTCTACATTTATCGGTGTTCTCAAGTGAATTTTAGTTTAACATTTCGTGTTATTAGATTTTCGTGCCATGAGTAGGCCTAATTTTTTCACATGGCTGGGCCAAGTTCTAGGCTAAATAATTCCGATGTTTTGGATTATTTAGATGCTTTAGACGATGACGTTATAGCCGATATTGATTCGTATTTCAGTCCGACTCATTGGCTGAATGATCAGCATTGAGGTCTTCGGTTCAGAGGGCCCAGGTTTGATTCGCTGCCAGGTCGGGAATTTTAATCGCCATTGATTAATTCTTCTGACCCGGGGCCTGTGTATTTGTGTTTTTCCCAACACTTTCTTCTTCATATTCAGACAACACACTACACTACAAACTACCACGGTAACACGCAATAGTGATTACCTCCCCCCCATATAGGGTTGGTGTCAGCAAGGGCATCCTGCCATAAAACACGAGCCAAATCCACATGTGTGACACAGTTCGCACCCGCGATCCCACAGGTGTGGGAAAAGCTGTAGATAAAGAAGAAGTGATTCGGATTTTACAAGTACTGATGATAGGAGAATGTTTTCCAAAACACAAATGCTGACTCCGGAAGGTACGTGTACAGTTCTTTACGTCAGGTGCTATAACTCATGACTAAATAAGAATACAAAAAACAAAATTATATCATGTTATACAGAATTAAATGCTCTTATTTTCAGAATGACTGAACAACTATATCACTAAAGAACATATTACTCTTTTAGTATTTAAAAACTGATTTTTATTTTTTGTATATATTTTCAAATTTCAAAATTTATTTTGTAGTAAAATATGCCATGAACAATTTTGGGATATTTTTTTCCTAAAACGATATTAAATAGTGTACTACTGTGATTTTTTTCAGTTTTGTAACTGGGATTTCTTTATACGGCAATTTTTTTACATTTTAACAGGCATAATCATGAAAAATGGCCTGAGTGTTTTGGGCTTGACTGGTGAAAATAGCCTGAGAGCAAAAGGGTTAAGATCTGGTGCTAAGTGTGATACGTGTGGAATGTGGTTTCATTTCAAGTGTGGTAAGCTACAGGCCCTGGACAGTGATAAGGAAAGGATGGCATGTGGCAAATGTTTCTTGGATGGGAATGTGACTAGCGACAAAGCAAAAATGGACGAACTACAACGGGAATGAAACGAAGCAAATCTCATGATTGCGGAGCTACAAAAGAAGTTACAGGAAGTGTATATGAGAAAAATAGGCACTCATTCATCTGTGGAGAATATAGAACGTGTAAATTGTGTGGTGATAGGCAATTCTATCGTGCGGCATATAGGACAGGAAAATAGGTCGGTGAAAGTGATGTGCATGGCGGGAATGAGGATGTAGTAACTCTCCAGTAGGAAATAATTATTTAAAAAGGCAACAGACTGAATGTATAATGGGGGACATTTATGATCTAGTGAACCCGACCAAGAAAAAGTTATGATAAATGTAAGAAATTTATTTCTCTTCCACCTATTCAATACAACTCAAAATGTTAAAGTTAGAGTTAAATCCTCATTAAAATGAGAGTTGGGACATGTTTTGCTTTTTCCTATGGGGCATCATCAGCTGTATCATCACCTCAAACCATATCAGGTACCTGGTTAAAATTGATCTAAAATCTACTACAAAATTGAATATATTAAAAAACTTCCAAACCATTACTTGTAATAAGAAAAAGTTCCCAAAGGCAAATGTTGTAATTGGTGGTATACTAAGGAGACCAGATGTACGATGGAAGAAGATTGGCCGATTGAATGAAGACCTTCAGTGGGTGGCCGAAAGTTCCGGATCACTGTGTAGACAGCAACAGCTGGATCGAAGACAGGGACTTCAGCAGGGATGGACTTCATCTGAACCAGCGAAGAGTGGCGAGACTAGGTGAACTCTTTTCGAGGGTTACCGAGTCCGTTTCCACCGAAACGGATGACTGCGCAGAATGGGCAGCCGAATGACGATCCACGACAGGAGCAGACTATATCCAGCTACGATAACAGGGCCACCAACACGATACTGTGAGAGTCAGTCATACCGGATCGGGTAAGTTTCTTAGATTGATGTAGGTAAACTGCGGACGTATTGGTAATAAAATCGCAAAATTTGAAAACTTGGTATATAATTGACGTGAGTGACCCTGATATAATTGTGGGAACGGAAAATTTGGTTATCGGATAATATATATAATTCAGAAATATTCAGGTCAAAATTTCTAACGTTTAGATGGGACAGAGGGTCGAAAGGAGGGGGAGTTTTCATTTGTGTTAGGTCAGAGCTAAGCGGTACGTTAAATGTGTTGTCGATGACTGCGAAATAATTGGGATGGAGATAAATAATGCACCCAATAAACAAAATATAGTCGGGCTGAAACATGATTACTCGTCTTTCAGAATTGGCATGTGCAAATATAAGCTATGGGAAAAGAACTATAACTGCAGGGGATCGAAACCTACCGTCAGTAATCTGGGCTGGGTCAACTACGGGAGGCCCATCGCAGGAAGCAGTTAAATTATTAGTGTGGAATAATGGCTTTTCCCAAGTTGCTACAAAGAACACACGTAAACAAGCACTTTTAGATGTTTTTCTAGTCAGACCGGATGACATAGTTATACCTTGTGATGTAATTCAGGGGATTAGTGACCTCAGTGCAGTGGTACTCGATCTGTCTTGGGAAACTTGTAATATGAGGCATGTGGGAATTTCTAAGACTATTTGGTGCTATGCGAGGGGAGACTCCATAGATTTTCAAAACTATCTGAGGTTCTGCTATACTAATTGGTTAATGGAGGGCAAGGGGATGGACATTTGGGAGAACTTCAAAACAATTTTAAATACTGGACTGAATAAATTTCATCTCAAAAGGATAATTAGGGAAAATTGAGATCCACCGTACTACACCGTGACTATTAGGGAGCTTAAACGTAAGAGAGCGTTCAACAGAAGAAATAATAACAATGTGCGCAAAGCGGAGTACAGAAGTTTGGTGAAGCTTTTGCTAGCAGAAAAGAAAGTGACTGAAGAGAAATATCTTGACAATATTCTAAATGAAAATCAAAATTCCTGGAATCCTTTTCTAAAAAGATATACGAAGATTGAAGGGAGAGAAAAAGTCAGTTCCTTCTCTTTGTATAGGAGGAGATTTATTGGCGACAACCAATATAGATAAAGCTGAAGCATTAAGTAAGCACTACAGAAAGGTTTTAAATCTGGTGGCACAGTTATTCAGGGACAATTTTCGAAAACTAATAATGATTTCCAAATTAAAGCTTCATTATTGCATAAAGGTCCTTCTAAACTCAAAAGAAGCAAATCTTGTGGGTAAAATTCTATTTCCGGAGAGGAACTTACACTCGGCGATGAAGCAATCCTACCATATTTAATAAGAATATTTAATATATCACTGAATAATATGAAGGTTCCAGAAGACTGGAAATCGGCCATTGTAGTTCCTATTCACAAAAGGGGTGGTGGCAAGAGCGACTTGAATATCCACAGACCGGTAAGTCTGATGTCAATCGTATGCAAACAAACTGAGCAATTAATAGTAGATTATTTGAGGTTAAAATTGGACTTTTCTGGAATGATATTTAAGGGGCAGCATGGTTTTAGGGAAGGCTTCTGATGAGAAAGTCATCTCTGTTCTGTGATGTCAAGATATGATAAGCTTGACAGTGGGTCAAGGATTGACACAATAGTAATTGATTTTGCTAAGGCATTCGATCTTGTGGCACATGACATCCTCCTTAACAAGTTAACGCATACAAGCATTAACATCAGAGTTGTGAAATAGATATGAGAACTCCTCAATGGAAGAACTCAGAGGTTGCACGTGGGAGAAACGCTATCTTCTCCAATAAGTGTTAAGTTTGGTGTGGCTCAGGGTAGCGTTATTGGGCCAATTCTTTTCATACTTTTCATGAATGATATGCCTGATTCGATAAAATCGGAAGTGCGCCTCTTTGCCGATGATTGAGTCATATACCGGGAGATAAAGACAGATGAGGACGAACTATTGCTTCAGCAGGATTTAGATACGATTGAAAAATGGGCACAAGAAAATCAAACGAAAATCCACAGTGGTTAAAGCAAGAAACTGTGTTTCAGTAAAAAGAAAATGACAGGAAAGAGGGATTACAAAATTGGAAGAGAAAGTGTTGCTGAAGTTGATAGTTGTAAGTACTTAGATGTTACTATTAAGAAAGACTTAAAATGGTCAGAGCAAGTGGAAATCGTAGTTGAGAAATCCTGGAGAATGTTACATTTTATTATGCGGAATATCAAGAAAGCTAATTCTGGTGCCAAAAGTAAAGCTTATAAATGCTTGGTAAGACTGATACTCTAATATGGATCTGTGTGCTGGAATCCATGCAGGGTGGGATTAATAAATTCCCTAGAAAAAGTTCAAAGAAAAGTGATGCGTTTTGTAATTGGGAATAGGAGGAATTGGGAAAGTCTTGTTTCTAGAAGAACTAGAGCTCACCTGTGTGCCTTTATAAGAGCTATATGGGAAGGGCTGCCTGGAGTAGTATTAGGAATAGATTGGAGCCTCCCTCATACTTATCGAAAAATGATCATAAGCAAAAAATTAAGGGCCAGAAACCAGCATGCGGACGTGGGCAAGTTTTCCTTTGTAAACAAGACCATATTGGATTGGAATAAATTACCTGCTATAGTCTTTGATAGATTCCCTTCCGGTATCAAGTCATTTAAGAAGACCATTAGTGCTAGTGTAAAGTGAAAAGTAAAAGTTGTAAATTAAGGACACTGAATTTGTGATTTTATGCTTGGTTTAGATTGTGAAACTAGTAGTTTTTCTTGTGGTATTCTCTTTTCAGGGAATGGCTTGTTGTAATCATGTTGTTATAGTTTGTGTTGTTGTTGGGTGATTACCAATGCTTTTAACTTTATCATCACTTGTAATGTTAAGCTAGCAGCAAGTTCAACCTATAGTATTGTAAGCTGTAGGTTAAAGCACTGGGAAATACTTAAGTTTTGTGTGAATTTGTATGTGATGATGATGGATTTAGAAATTTAAACTTGAACTAGTAGTATTTCTTGTAATATTTTCTTTCCAGGGATATGCTTGTTGTACTGTTGTTGTTGTTCTTGTAGGGTAATTACGTTTTTAACTTACCATTATCAACATTATGAAATGGCGTATGGCTTTTAGTACCAGGAGTGTCCGAGGACAAGTTCGGCTCACCAGATGCAGGTCTTTCGATTCAACGCCTGTAGGCGACCTCCGCATCGTGATGGTGATGAAATGATGATGAAGACGACACGTACACCCAGTCCTCGTGCCAGCGAAATTAACCAAGTATGGCTAAAAGTCCCAACCCTGCCAGGAATCGAACTGGGGACCCCTGTGACCAAAGGCCAGCACGCTAACCATTTAGCATGGAGCTGGACATATTATTATCATTATAATGTTCAATCAATCAATCAATCAATCAATCAATCAATCAATCAATCAATCAATCAATCAATCAATCCTGATCTGCATTTAGGACAGCCACCCAGGTGGCAGATTCTCTATCAGTTGTTTTCCTAGCCTTTTCTTAAATGATTTCAAGGAAATTGGATATTTAATGAACATCTCCCTTGGTAAGTCATTCCAATCCCTAACTCACATTCCTAAAAATGAATATTTGCCCCAATTTGTCCTCTTGAATTCCAACTTATCTTCATACGGTGATATTTTTGCTACTTTTTAAAGACACCACTCAAACTTATTCGTCTACTAATAGCATTCCACGCTGCCTCTCCACTGACAGCTCAGAACATACCACTTAGACAAGCAGCTCGACTTCTTTCTCCGAAGTCTTTCCAGTCCAAACTTGGGAACATATTTGTAACACTACTCTTTTGTCGGAAATCATCCAGAACAAATCGAGCTGCTTTTCTTTGGATTTTTTCCAATCCTTGAATCAAGTAATCCTGGTGAGGGTCTCATACACTGGAACCATACTCTAGTTGGGGTCTTACCAGAGACTTACATGCCCTCTCCTTTACATCTTTACTACTACCCCTGAACACCCTCATAACCATGTGCAGAGATCTGTACCCTTTATTTACAATCCCATTTATGTGATTACCCCAATGAAGATCATTCCTTATATTAACACCTAGATACTTACAGTGATCCCCATAAGGAACTTTCACCCCATCAACGCGGTAATTAAAACCGAGAAGACTTTTCCTATTTGTGAAACTCACAACCTAACTTTTAACCCCGTTTATCATCATACCATTCGCTGCTGTCCATCTCACAACATTATCAAGGTCATTTTGCAGTTTCTCACAATATTATAACTTATTTATTACTCTATAAAGAATAACATCATCTGCAAAAAGCCTTATCTCTGATTCCACTTCTTTACTCATATCACTTATATATATAAAAGAAAACATACAGGTTCAATAATACTGCCCTGAGGAATTCCCCTATTAATTATTACAGGGTCAGATAAAGCTTCGCCTACTCTAATTTTCTGAGATCTATTTTCTAGAAATATACCAACCCATTCTGTCACTCTTTTGTCTAGTCCAATTGCACTCATTTTTACCAGTAGTCTCCCATGATCCACCCTATCAAATGCTTTAGACAGGTAAATCGTGATAAGAGTCCATCTGACCTCCTGAATCCAAGATATCTGCTATATTTTGCTGGAATCCTACAAGTTGAGCTTCAGTGGAATAACCTTTCCTAAACCAGAACTGCCTTCTATCGAACCAGTTATTAATTTCACACATATTTCTAATATAATCAGAAAGAATGCCTTCCAAAGGCTTACATGCAATATATGTCAAACTTACTGGACTGTAATTTTCAGCTTTATGTCCATCACCCATTCCTTTATACACAGGGGCAATTCCCCATTCATTTGGTATAGCTCCTTCATGCAAACAATAATCAAATAGGTACTTCAGACATGGTACTATATCCCAACCCATTGTCTTTAGTATATCCCCAGAAATCTTATCAATTCCAGCCACCTTTCTAGTTTTCAACTTTTGTATCTGATTGTATATGTCATTGTTATCATATGTAAATTTTAATACTTCTTTAGCATTAGTCACCTCCTCTATCTGGACATTATCTTTGTAACCAACAATCTTTACATGGTACTGCTGACTGAATACTTCTGCCTTTTGAAGATCCTCACATACACACTCCCCTTGTTCATTAATGATTCCTGGAATGTCCTTCTTGGAGCCTGTTTCTGCCTTAAAGTACCTATACATACCCTTCCATTTTTCACTGAAATTTGTATAAATGTCAATTATGCTTGCAACAAGATTCTATCACAATGTACAACTGAAGGTTCAGGAAACAAGGAAGTGCAACCCACAAGACTAACAAATAGGCATTTTTTCTTTCTTTTTTGGTGGGCTATTGGCTTTATGTTGCACCGACACAGATAGGTCTTATGGCGATGATGGGACAGGAAAGGGCTAGGACTGGGAAGGAAGTGGCCATGGCCTTAATTAAGGTACAGCCCCAGCATTTGCCTGGTGTGAAAATGGGAAACCACGGAAGACCATCTTCAGGGCTGCCAATAGTGGGGTTCGAACCCATTATCTCCCGAATACTGGATACTGTTACAAGTAACTATTCTCATTTTGGTTCCGTATTGAAGATGACGTATGTCTCGAATATTATTACAATATTTCTTTTTAAGTCCACCTGTTCAATACAGTACAATATAAACCACTATTTCATATGGTTAAAATTTATACATAATACATAAAAGTCAATGGTAGATGTTTCACCCTTTTTTACGGGCATCATCAGCCATATCAATCCTAGAAATAATACATATGGAGTCTTTCTAATCTTATGAATTATGAATAATGATTTTATATCGTTGTTTTAGATGTTATTGTATAAAATCATTATTCATAATTCATAAGATTAGAAAGACTCATATGTATTATTTTTAGGATTGATATGGCTCATGATGCCCGTAAAGAAGGGTGAAACATGTACCATTGACTTTTATGTTTTATGTATAAATTTTAACCATATGAAATAGTGGTTTATATTGTATTGTATTGAACAGGTGGACTTAAAAAAAAAAAATTGTAATAATATTCGAGACATACGTCATCTTCAATACGGAACCAAAATGAGAATAGTTACTTGTAACTTGGTAGCCAACCAGGCAAAATCCAAATTAAATAGGTTTATCAATCTTACAATTAAAATATCCAAGTTGTCTCAAGATATAACATTTTTAAAACAATGTTTAAAACTAAAATTGATCCCAAAATATTTGAAACCTACACGCCGTCACAGTCTTAATGATATATAACAAAAGGATCCATTTTAGTTTTAAACTCTCAAATAACCACGTTTTAATCTTCAAAAACTGTTATTTTTTTTTAAACACACTTTGGTGCATTATCGTTGTTTTAGATGTTATTGTATAAAATCATTATTCATAATTCATAAGATTAGAAAGACTCCATATGTATTATTTTTAGGATTGATATGGCTGATGATGCCCGTAAAGAAGGGTGAAACATGTACCATTGACTTTTTTGTATTATGTATAAATTTTAACCATATGAAATAGTGGTTTATATTGTATTGTATTGAACAGGTGGACTTTAAAAAAAAAAAAAAAAAAAGTAATAATATTCGAGACATACTGGATACTGGCCGCACTTAAGTGACTGCAGCTATCGAGCTCGGTTAACAAACTGTGATCAATACACATGCTATCTCTGTGTTACCATACTTTGTACGTTTTACAAAGCCAGCATCGGTCCTGTAGTTTTAATTTTTAATAAGTAAGTATTGATTAGGTGGAAGCCTTCTTCTCACTGTATTTGTACATCAAAGGTGGTTATGATTGGGAAGGAAGCGGCCATGGCCTTAATTAAGGTACAACCCCAGCATTTGCCTGGTGTGAACGTGGGGAACCATGGAAAACAATCTTCAGGGCCGCCAACGGTGAGATTTGAATCCACCATCTCCCAAATGAAAGCTCAGAGCTATGGTGACACTAACCACACGGCCAAATTGCTCTTTTTTAAATTTTTTTAAAAAGCACAAGACAGTATTCAAGTTATTATTTTTTTTATAATGATATTTGTTCGTGGCGTCGACCTCTGTAGATCTTTTGCCACTACTTTCACCATATGACAGGAACCTGTTGTAAATGGAATTGCGGAAGTGTAGAGTTCTGAATGTGAGGAAAGGAACATTAAGGATGACACAAACACCCAGTTCCCAGGCCAGGGATATTAATCATTCTCAATTAAAAACCCCTTACCCGGCCAGGAATCAAACCCAGGGCCGCCGGGTGACAGGCGGACGCGTTTCCCCCTATAACGCGGGGCCGGACATTCACGTTTTAATACCAGGACAAACGACTGTAAGTTAAATGTAGGTAGAACTGAGAAAAGAACTGATTATGAAAGTCACTTTGACCTTAATTTTTGAAATGTAACAAAACAAATAGAATACTCAACGCATTAAACCTTTATTCAAAATGACCATTGTCAAATATTTTATCATATATATCATTCTAAACATTACTCTAAAATGTAGAGAACAAGCATGAATGACTACTGTAAACTTACGGCTAACAACTGGTTGGCTGCCAAGTAAACCCTCCACTAAGAAGTTTGGACCCTGGCTGGAGTTTAAGATGATACTATTATTCTGCGTAGAAGATGGTGGTGGCTGAATTGTAGTCGATGTGCTCAGATCCAATCCTCCTGTAAATACAGTACAGTATGTAATTTCAGCTATTAGCTACAATTCACCACCAATATATACAAAGTATGACAAGTTATAATGAACCCTGGTCAGAAATAAACCAAGTAACAAGGAGAGGACAAGAGAACCAAAACATGACTAGCTTGATCCCAGACTGACAACTTTAAGCAGCCATCATACGTGTAGTTTTTGCCCCGCTGACCTCATCCCGACTAAATCAAAACAAATCAAATTAAGTGAGTAGTTATTTACATCCTTGTACAATATAATCCTAAACAAGTAGAATATCAGTTTTACTTCGAGTAAGGGGCTTCATGTACCAAATATTCTTCAGAGTTGACT
The DNA here is from genome assembly GCF_040414725.1 of Anabrus simplex. Lineage (NCBI taxonomy): Eukaryota > Metazoa > Arthropoda > Insecta > Orthoptera > Tettigoniidae > Anabrus > Anabrus simplex. Next base: position 982,115,319 of record NC_090266.1, read on the forward strand.
CTCATATTGTACATTGCTAGTCACTAAGTTCAATTTTTTAGAAAGCTTCTTAAAATTTTTTGCTCCATTCTTATGGAGATAATTTAATTCTTTTGTGTATTGTTTGCTAACCTGTCAGCGTGGTGTGCCGAGTAGTGCTGGTCATGCAGGGAGCATCGCGCATGGTGGAGTGACTAGCACTGCTTGCACGGTATATGCATGTATTGTATTGTATTGTATTGTGATCTAGCAGTAATTATCAAAACCATTAGTGTCTCAACCTACTTCTCCTTGAAGCGAAAAATTTGAGCTTTCGATTGACATACCTTGATTCCTATTTCAATAGTGCTTTGTTCACTGAAATTAGAGTGATATTCCAAGGAATATTTATCTCTGCCACCAGGAGCAACCACTGCATTTGTCTGCAATGTAGCACCTACTATGCACACTTCTTGCATTATACCTTTCTTTCCTCAATGGAAAGAACAAGACTGTAAACATAATCATAAATTCTGTCTATTCAGGGCTTTCTTGAGACTTTTTCACCTCCGATCTTTTCCTTCTAAGCCGCTGTCTCACATTCTCTCTGTCGTGAGTGTAGATGGCTTCTACAAGCAAGTGCGGGTTATCGAGCATGGAAACAGAGGACGTTTTAGATTCATATGATGATTTCAGTGATGTGGATGACATCACTGTACGCGAGGTCCTTGGTTCGGAATTGGATACGAGTGACAGTTCACAGAACGGCAATGTGCATGTCATGGCTAACTCATTTCGATGGGAAAACATGTCTAATTACATGGGTCAAATAGAACATGATATAGGGAACCCAGGACCTTAGAAGGAAACAGCTGAGGAATGTGAGGGTGTGAAGGGGGCCTATGCATTGAGGGATGTTTCAAGATGTTCCACACCAAGCTGAACTATTAAGGTAAGGTAGCATCATATTTTCTAAAACAATAGAGTTTTTAAAACATGTGCATGTGATAGTATTATTGAAATCCGTCATACCACAGTTATGCTGCTTTGAACAAAATCTAGCACAAATCTGAGAAAATTTAAATACCGTGCTTAGAACTCCTGCCGAAGCACAGATCTGACCGGGCATTTAAATGGACTTCAATGAGGGGTTAACTATATTTTTGTAAGTTACTGCAACAGCCTCTTGTTCAATACCCGTGAATATTGCTCTTCGCTGCTGTTTTAAGGTGGTTAGCTCTTAAGAGATGACTTTAAAATATACAATGTGTAAAGTGTTATGTTTATGTTTGCTTGAAATTTATGCCTTCTTTTTTTTGTATGAAGCCCGGTTTGTTCAACGAATGTTAAGTGTTAACTCTGCTGTTAAGGAGACTTAACACTTAACAAAATGGTTGTCTCATCAAGAATTGTTAACTCAAACAAATTGTTAATACTTGTGTTAAATTAACCTGGCAGTAGCCCTGTGTTAAACCTCTTAACAAATGCTAAAATTTCAAAACGGAGGCATGTAGAAGACGTAAGTTTGAAGCTTTACTGCTGCATGAAGACTATTTATAAACTGAAGAAGGCAAAGGATGACCCATACTATGAAATAACTACTTTCTAGAGTTGTCAGAAGATATATTTCTAATTACCAAAGCCATAATGAACAAGATACTAGATGGTATTGAAGGAGTTTCCAACAGTGAGGACAAATATCATGAGGCAGGATCCGCTTCGGACCACATGGAGGTGACAGAGCACTAAAATGTGCACATATTTTACTCAAACTTGTCGGGTCTGCAACCTAATAATTTCCTAAAAATTTATGAATCCCCCGATTCTAATGCAAAATGTATATATTTGAAGAGTTGCAACCCAGACAAGTGGAGCAGTGACCGAGTGGTCATCGTACTTGTCTGCGAACCGCGACGACGTGAGTTCGAGTCCCACCATAGACACACTTTTTTAATACAAATTAAATCATTGTTTCAAGGAATGTGAAGGTAAAAAAGCGAATAAAATGAATAATCAAATTGCAGTGGACCTTTATTTTCTACCTCAAATTAATATTAATATATATACACACAGAGAAAGAGATCCAGCAGTAACTGTGAGACCTTTTAGGCCTATATTAATTTCAGGTAGAAAATAAACTGTACTGCAATTTGCATAATATTTTTGTTCCAATTTTTATCTTAACGTTCCCTCAAATATTAATTTATTCTTCTTCTTTATCTGTTTACCCTCCAGGGTCAGTTTTTCCCTTGGACTCAGCGAGGGATACCACTTCTACCACCTCGAGGGCAGTGTCCTGGAGCTTCAGACTCAGGGTCGGGGATATAACTGGGGAGGATAACCAGTACCTCGCCCAGGCGGCCTCATCTGCTACGCTGAACAGGGGCCTTGCGGGGGACGGGAAGATTGGAAGGGATAGACAAGGGAGAGGGAAGGAAGCGGCCGTGGCCTTAAGTTAGGAGAAGAAGTGAGAAACCACGGAAAACCACTTCCAGGATGGCTGAGGTGGGAAATGAACCCACCTCTAATCAGTTGACCTCCCGAGGCCGAGTGAACCCAGCCATCGTATCTCTTTTCAAATTTTGTAGCAGAGCCAGGAATTGACCTCGGGCGTCTAGGAGTGACAGCTAATCACACTAACCACTACACCACCGAGGCGGACATATTAATTTATTTTGTTAAACAATTATAGCTGCGACGAGACTCGAATTCACGTCTACGAGGTTCGCAGACAAGTGCGGCGACCACTTGGCCACCACTCAGTTTCGCTGTGATGTAACTCTCAAGTATATATGCCTTGCATTAGAATAGGGGATTCATCAATTTATTAACGTAAGAAATTTAATTTTTTATCTGTATTGAACTGAGAATTACAAAGAATAAACTTTTAATGTCCACCTATTCAAATAATAATATACAGTATCTATCATGAGTTTGATATAATTTACCTATTTTCAGAATTATTTGTACAGCTGAAGATGACGCAAAAATGCGTTGAAACTAGTACTGTATATAATTAGAATGTTGTAATTTATATCTACAGTATAAGCAACATTATTATTGTATTGAATAGGTGGACATTAAAAGTTTATTCATTGTAATTCATCAATTTTTCAGAAGTAATTAGGTTGCGGACCTGACATGTTTAAGTAAAGTTTGTTCGCCTTTTAGTGTTCTACCACCTCAACATTGTCCGAAGCGGATTCTGTGTAATGACATCTGACCTCATTTTTTTCGAAACCCTTATACACGAGTTACCGTTGAGTGTCTCCCCATAGGTACAGTATATTGAAACTTGGTGAAATTGGTTGACTGCAGGGTCTGGCCTCTACTTGTTAGATATTATGCTTGAGACACTTTTCATGTAATTGTACGCGACTATGTTCACGAGTGCAAGAAAAAGTGTGTAGAATCCTGCAAAGAATTCCTGCTGCCACTGCAGCATTAACAAGGCATTACATTATTTTCCCCGCAATAAAAGAATGCCTCAAACCATTCAAAACACATCAATTATTACATTTTCCCGGTGATAAGATTATAAGAATAGGCTATATCAAATGTTGTGATGTAATAGTCCATTCTTTCATTTTTTAAGCACATTTACATAATCTTAAATTCAAATTAAATGAAATAAAACTCACATTCATCATAACGCTTTTGTTGCCTTTTACTTGACATGTTTACGTCTTATCGGTATCTGCTAACCATAACCTATAATAATGTCAACCATGTGCCTGTGTGACAAAGTACTATTTCAACACACCACTAGGAGCACTTTATGTAAATAAACAAAAGATGCTCACTGCCAAACACATGTTTAGAATTTGTTTCGTAACAAATGTTGGAAATGTGTTCGTGAAACAGGACACTTTTACACGAAGTGATAAATTAATTACAACTGTCAGTTAACAATTGTTAAGTAAAATTTAACGAAGAAACCGGACCTGACTGTTTATAGTCAGATACCAAATTACTATGCTATATAATAAATGTGGTAGTATTAAACTATAGCACACAGTTATCTTGCAATCAAGAAGCAAGTACTCCATGATTTCTTTCAGTATGTAAGAGTTTTTAAATTATTTTGCAGGCTGCATCATTGTGCTTTTCTCATGTTGTGTTACTTTCTCCTAAAACCTGCTGGATGGATATGGTCAAGACTGGCATTACAGTTAGGGGGGCGACAATGGATGATGTCAAGAAGAACAAAATATTTAGGAATAGAGGAGAGAGGGAGAGGCTTATCAACAGTACACGGGAAACCAGAACCCACCATGTAAGTTGGCGGCATGGTTAGCGTCATGTAGCCGTGAGCTCACATTTGGAAAATGGTGGGGTCGAATCCCATCATTGGCACCTTGAAGATGGTTCTCTGATGTTTCCCATTTTCAAACCAGGGAAATGCTGAGGTTGTACCTTCAGAGGTCACAGCCACTACTTTCTGAATCCTAGCCTTTTCCCACCCTTGCATCGCCAAAAACCTTCAAAATCAAATCAAAATCTCTTTATTTGCAAATGAGGTGTCTACCTTGGTGGCAAATGGTATACTAAAATACATTATTGTCAAGAACTAAATTTTAAATTAACAAGAGAAGATGAAAATTTTCCTAGAATATTATACAATTTACGTTAATTTTTCTATTAAACACTCATATCATGAATACAGGATTAGAAATTGGCTACTGAAACACTGGAATTGCTTTTTAGTCTTTTACCAAATGTTCTGACATTTAAATACAATGAACAACAATTATTACGAAGGTCCTTAAAGTGGCTGAAACAGTTAAACATATAAACCACAATCATCCTCTAAACAATCACACAAAGGTTCTTCTGCGTTGCACAATATGGGAATGCCATCAATAATGGATGTATTATACCAATGTAGGTCCTCCAGGTTTCGCCAGGCTTCTCTGAGAATAGATTTTTAGTAAACCATCAACATCTTTCTTCTTTGCATCTAAGACCGAGTGGCTGAGGGGTACTTGAGCTACTGGTTGGTTGAAGGGTCTCTTTAGGCTCCATCCACGTTTCAGAAGAGACGTCCGCCCTAGTAGTTCTTGCGGCGACATGTAGAATGAGGTTGCACCTACACTGATACGAGTGTTTCCCATAGCTTTGTACTTCTGTAGGTAAATTATCTTCATTTCACTTATGTGACCAACATTTTTAGGCTTTTAGATAGGAATTTCAGATCCATCACTCTCCAATCAATACAAAGGGTTCTTACATCACCCAGTGACTGGTAGACCTCTTTGTATGTCTCTTTTGTTACAATAATTGGCTTTCTTTCATAGAAGTTTCTCTACTCTACATAAAACAGTCAGCAGACAAGTAACTGCATCTTAGAACTGGAAACGCGAGATGAATTTCTTCAATAGCATGATCATGTGTTCCAAGAAAATACATGAGAGTATGAAGCACGATATTGTTCTTAATCCGTGCTGCACACCCGTCATGAGAAAGTTTCACTACAGTCTTATATTGAAAATCAACAGATTCAAAAAAATGCAACAAGGCTGTGGCCACTTTGTTTGCACCACGCCCTACCAAGTCAATGTATAAGACACAGGGTCCAGTGACTTAACATCAACAGTGCACAGACTGTAAAAACCTATCCGCCTTGAGTAAAATACTTATTGAACTGGACTCTTTGGCAATGGTATCGTATTCACAAAGACATGCACATGAGATGCCGTAAATTGTGTACACTGTTTTATTTCCAGATTAATAGTTGCACTCAATCAATTGCCATATTAGCATGTCAACCAATTATGGAACACTTGATGAGATCACAAGAGTTCATATACTTAGCTCGACTAATGACTCTCTCTAACAACTGTTGATAAACTTAACCGTAATAGGTATTTTATTTGATCCTGTACTGACTTGTCTACATCTATTAAAAAAGTATGGCATAAAATGCTTCCTCGTATCTTCTGAAGTCTCCAATAACCTATATCCAAATGAATAGAACATCCTGTAAAACTCTAGTGACATCAGGACAAAAGTGCGTTGTTCTAGACTCTTACCCTGTGTTGCACAACATTACATTTATACATAATATTTGCAGGCAATAATAAATTATATGCTGGCCCCGGGGTGTAGGGGTAGCGTGCCTGCCTCTTGCCCGGAGGCCCTGGGTTCAATTCCCGGCCAGGTCAGGGATTTTTCTCTCGACCTGAGGGCTGGTTCGAGGTCCACTCAGTGTACGTGATTAGAATTGAGGAGTTATCTGATGGGGAGATGGCGGCCCCGGTCTCAAAAACCCAGAGTAACGGTCGATAGGATGCATCGTGCTGACCACACGACCCCTCGTAATCTGCGGGCCTCTGGGCTGAGCAGCGGTCGCTGGGAAGGCCAAGGCCCTTTCAATGGCGTTAAGTGCCGTGGGGTTTGCTTTGGTTTTAATAATAAATTATATACTATTAATATAGTGTTCTTACATTAAATAAAGTTGTATTAATAAACATACAGCGGAAGTATTGTGACATAACTTCACATGTTCTGTTACATTCAAGAGGTGGAATGGCCAGCAGTGAGTCCCAACCTTAATCCCATCCAGCCATTTTGGTGTTCTACACGGATTTTCAAGAGGCTCTCTATCTGGAAAGTTACCTTTCGGCATCAACTATGTCCACAGAAAGTGGCACATTCCAATCAAAACGTGCAGCTTTCTTTGGTGTACCCACCGTACTATGAATAGGTTTAGCCTTTAAATTTTTTGTTTGTCATGCGGCTCCTCGGAAGATGTTTGTGATTTTTACGGTAACAATTAGGGGGAGGAATAAGTAATTTACTAGTATCAAGGTAATTACATGGTTAGTTGAGGGATTGCTTTTGTATTCAAGGCAGTAGTCATTAGATCAATGGATACTAGGTCCAAGTTTCTTGTAAGTATATTTAAAAAAATATGGATTTGTAATACAAGCAATTGCTAAAATGACAGTAATGAAAAGGAGGATAATCACGAGGTTTCTGATAGAAGCATAGAATAGTTCATTAGAAATTAAATCTGTGATGTAGATAACACGTTCTAGTAAGAATAAAATGCAGGATGATATTGTTCTTACAGTCACCGAGACAATACATGTTTGAATAATAATAAAAATAAAAATAATAATAATAATAATAATAATAATAATAATAATAATAAGTGTTATGGCTAGGAGGTGGCTTGCTTGGGCAAAGACAAGACAATTAAGGAAATAATTCAGAGGGTAGTTTAGTGTAAACTTTTAATTTTAGGGATTAATGGGAAGAGTATTCTTTGCTGTGAGTTTTAGAAGAGATATCTTAATATTTGTTTATAAGACCAGTATTTTGATTGAACTACTAAAATAATTGTAATAAGTTTAAGTTGAGTTATATTGATTTTAGTGGGTATTTTTTGTAGGCGAGTGTGTGTTCTGTACAATTTGCTTTACGTCGCATTGACAAAGATAGGTCTTATGGAGACGATGTGAAAGGAAAGGACTAGCAGTGAAAAGGAAGCGCCCATGGCCTTAAGCTAACAGCTGCGTAACCAAAACCGCACAGTTGCTTGGTGGGAGGTTTTTCTAAGCATAAACACTTGTTGTCAATGTTGTTAAGTGTGGAGTTTACTGTTGAGTTTATTTGTGTTACTTTTTATATATTTAATATTTTTTAATTATGAATTATATTTCAGCGTGTATTTTTTCAACGTTTCCAGTGTGTGAAGAAGCACTGGGACTATCAGTACTATTCGTACTCATGATAATGACTTTTTTTCAGATATTTAGCATTTTACAATGTTAAAATTCATGTTTATGATTATATTTTTAATCCCATTGTGTTTTTTGTTGATTTGATGGGTAGTTCCGTCTTCAATGTACTTTATGACCATGCTTTTCCTGGGATGTGTTTAACAGGGGATTATGGTATTTTGAGATACAGTGGAACCTTGGATTGCGAGCATAATTTGTTCCGGCAACATGCTCGTAATCCAAATCGCTCGTATATCAAAGCAAATTTTCCCATAAGAAACTATTGAAACTCGGATGATTCGTCCACAACACAAGAACATTTATTCACATAACATTTCTAAAACAAAATATAACGTAAAACAATTAAACTGCACTTTACCTTACAATAGAATCATTGTTGGTGTGAGGGAGACGAGAGATGACATGAGAAGAGTTAGTGTAGCACGAATTTCACTAACAGAATCACTGCTATGGGTTGGCTCATTGGAAGCGTTTTCTTTTCGTGCAACTTTAACGAGGAACCTGTCCAATGACTGTTGCTTTTGCCTCTTTTTGAGGATTTCATGAAAATGTGACACTGCATTGTCATTGAACAGATTCATCCACTGCAATCATCTCCTTCTTCCGACCGAATTCCTTTTTAGCCTTCTTTTTGTTCACAGGGCCCATCGTTGCAGAACAGTTATATCACAGATGACAGAAACAAAACATGTACACTCGTACGGTGTTGACTATGCGAGCGAGGCACGCCAACTGAAGTCCAGCGCGGGAAATGATTACACACACTTTCCCAGGAAAGAGAGTGGCAGGGGGAGGGGAAGACAAAGGCACAGGGGAGGTGGAAACGTACATACACGTGACGCTTGTATTGCGAAACCTCATTCGCTTATCAAGTCACAACTTATTTAAAATATTTGCTTGTCTTGCAAAACACTTGTAGACGAAGTTACTCGCAATCCGAGGTTCCACTGTATCTTATTGGTTGTGATATTTTATCCTATAGACTTATTTTGTTGAGATTTTGAATTTGTGCAGCATTAATGGTTACTCCTAGAGTGTCTGTGTATTAACGTAAAATTTTATAATCAATTATTTCAGGTTTATATTCTACTCTTGCTGCTGATGTCGTACTGTACTTTTAGAAATATGAGAAAGTTTTCTTTTTTTACTTGTTTTTGAGAGTAGTTCGATTACTATTTTATTTTTGTTGTACTTTCATGCTGTACATTGTCACTGGCATAAGCTGTGTGAGAGTGGACAATGTTCTGATCCGTATGGCCAGATATAACATCTACTGGGGTCACTACTCATCTACAGCATCACAAGATCAGCATGGAAATTATGGGAGTACTGACCCTGGAGCATGCTGCCTCAAGTTTTTTACGTTTATCTAACTCCTGGACCATTCTGGTACGTTTGGTCTCCTTGGATAAAGGGAGTAGATGACCGCGAGCCAGTTCAGTTTTGAGCTCAGTCAGCAAATGGCTTCCAGCGATTATGATGGGAAAGTGCAGCTGAAGACAGTACTGTGAAGTGTGTGAACTGCTGTGACTGTCGGATTAGTGTCCTACGGTGTGGGCTGACGGTGAAGGCAAAATAGTGCACCTGTGCAACGTGGGACATTGAAGAACAAAGACTATCTTGTATGGGCATGTAAGACTGTGTTATGCATGGGAACTGTGAAGTGTGCTGCTGCTATTTGAATACGGAGTACAGTGAACTGCCCTAGTAGCGTGTGTAACTGTGTGAATTGGGATCGACTGGTAGCAGCAATTTCATAGTTAGTAATTTCTAGTGAATAGTACAATGGATGGCGAACAGTTTCCGGCTACTGTCAGTAAGTTAAGCGAACTCTCATCCAAACAAGACCACCGCTTTAGTGAAATGAAATCTAGGTAGGAACAACTCAAAAATGAACTCGAGTGCAAACTTACATCTGAATTAAGTAAAGTGAAAGACTGACAGTTTAAGTTATAACAGGAAAAGCATACTTTCAAATCAAAATTGAAGAGTTCCCGAGTCTCCTAATGAGTATGTAGTGCAGACTGTCATCATTATAGGCAAGGCTTTAGACTTAGATATGAAGGAGGACACGATTGATGCTTGTCATAGATTGAAAAAGATCTCTAATCGTCCAACTTTTGGAATTATATTTAAATTTGTTAGAAGGACCCATAAAGAGCAAATACTCGCCAGGCGCAAGGTCAAGCAAACCTTGTCCACAACTCAGCTTGGCATGTCAACTTCTAACCCAATCTACATCAATCAATCAATCAATCAATCAATCAATCAATCAATCAATCAATCAATCAATCAATCAATCAATCAATCAATCAATCAATCAATCAATCAATCAATCAATCAATCACTTGCCCCAGCCAGAAGAGTTTTATTTGCAAAGGTGAAGCAGTTGCAAGGTGAAAAGGACTATAAATACCTCTGGGCTGGTAGAAGTGGAAAGATCATGATTAGGAAGGTAGTAGACAGAAGACTTATACATGTTATGAGTAATAATGAGGACCTGAGTAAGCTCTGATCTCCATGCATTTGCATATACATTTATTTATTTTTTCTTTGGAATTATTTAATTATCTGTGTGTAAATATTTGCTTCTTTTTTCTAATATTTATAATCTTCCACTAATATCTAATGATGCCTGAGAATGAATTAACTATCTATTAACAAAATGTTTGTGGCCTAAGAACAAAAACTGCTGTATTTCTTAAAAATCTTATCTGCAGTGTTTATGATGTAATTGTACTGACAGGGATTTTTGGGTCAGGATATCATGAATAGCGAGTTCTGCAATGATTGCTATATATTGTTCAGAAATGACAGGGATCTGTTTTTATCTAGGAAGACTAGAGGAGGTGAAGTTTTAGTAGCTGTCAAAAAGGGGTACAAATCCAAACTGTGTTCTAAATATAACGATCAACAGTGTGAATCAATAACTCTTTACATTCAGGGTCATATCTAATCAATATATGAAAAATGTTTCCACTAATCGATACCTTTCTTTTTATTTAGCCTTTGGCTATTTATAAAAACATTAATAATATCACGACATGTTTCGATCGCTTTGCGATCATCATCAGCTGCTTACATAAAAGCTTAGATAAAAAAAAGCATACAACAATCACATAGTTGACATTAAAAATCTGGTGTTAGTAAGGAACGTATGGCTTGGAGAAGGGGGGGTGGGGGTGGGGGGGAGGTAGTGTGTGGAGAGGGGCAGTTGTTACTAGGATGTTAAACTTAAAATAAATTAAAAATACTATCTATGGACTAGAATGTCTTTGGTTTCATTCTAAGTATTAAATAACACTTGAATGTGTCCCACTACTACACAAGGTCGAGGACAGCAGAATCAGAGCCACACCCGTAATTACGGGAAGTAAAGGAGTAAATTGGACAGGGATCGTATAACAAGCTATCCGACTTGACGAGTTTATGAATACAAAAATTGCTTAATCAACCAACAGTGGACACACCCTTTCCACTTAGAAAAAGGATAAGCAACAGAATCACGCTTCATAGTACAGTACAAAAGTGACGCGGAAGAAACAAGAAGTCAAGTAAAAAAGAAACACACTCTAGCAAAAACTTTTCTTCAGGATCATAACACTAAAAAATCTTTTAGTTTTTAAACAACAAGTGATTTTATTAAGCCTTCGGGACTTAAAATGAAACCAAAGACATTCTAGTCTATAGATAGTATTTTTAATTTGTTTTAAGTTTAACGTCCTAGTAACAACCGCCCCCCTCCGCACACTACCTCCCTGCCACTCCAACCCATACGTCCCTTACTAACACCGTTTTTTCAATGTCAACTATGTGATTGTTGTATGCTGTTTTTATCTAAGCTTTTATGTAAACAGCTGATGATGATCGCAAAGCGATCGAAACATGTCCTGATATTATTAATATTTTTATAAGTAGCCAAAGGCTAAATAAAAAGAAAGGTATCGATTAGTGGAAACATTTTTCATAGATTGATTAGATTACATTATCGGTACGGCAATGAAGTGGATAGTTCGTAATTCAGGGTCATACTCTTACGTTATTCATAAATGCTTTCTGTATATGAAGGATACTTCAATTACGTTGAAAACATAGAGGGTCTTATAACATCTGACTGCCTTATTGTCTATGATTTCAATGTACCTGAAGTTATTAATGCCAGTTATAACTTTAATGAAGGATCAATGACCAGTTGTCGTCTATTTCAGTTCATCTCATATCCTGGATTAACATCACGTAACATTATTCAAAATTGTAATTTCAGGACATTAGATTTAGTATTAGGTAATATTCAAGTTAAACTGACGCATGACGAATTCACATTAGTACCTGAAGACTTGGATCACCCTGGACTTTGCTTAGTTTTACCGCCCATTAAGAAAGTTACATTGCCTCCAATAATTAATCGCGAATATTACAACTTTAAAAAGGCTGATCTTTTGTGGCTGTATTGTAACATACGAGACTTCAACTGGAATTTAATGTATTCTTTCAAAAATATTGATCTTACTGTTGATTTCTTTCATACATCGCTGTACAAATGTTTCGAAAACTGCGTTCCAAAGCAAAAAGACATTAAAAAATCCAAATATCCACTATGGTTCAAGCGTGATATTATTCAGTCCATAAAAATAAAGAAGAAATGTGCTATGAGAAGGAGATTTTCAAAATATTACGATAGGAAATTTAGACAGATTCGGTCAGAACTGAAAATGAAATTACATGTGGCTTATGCTGCTTATATTCTGTTACATTTTTTTGTGTTTCTGCTATTATGTAATTATCACTGTCAGGATCTTGTTATCAACTGTTACTAGGTTATTACAGCAGTCTGCCACCATGGGGTGACAGTATGTTAGGCCGACTTTACGGTTCAATGACAGAGTACAGTTTAAAATCAATATTACTGATGATGATGATGATGATGATGATGATGATGATGATGATAATAATAATAATAATAATAATAAAACACTTTTGTGCGCAGTGGATATAGGCCAGAGAGATCCAGGCCGTAGGAGATAGTAACAAGAGATATAATGAAATGAAAAGATAATTTCGATAATGAAAACAACACCCTTTTACTAGAATAGATTTATGTATGTGTACACAACCGATCAGCGGGTAAAAACCATAACAAATATAATTTGATGGATAACCGAGACAAATAATGAAAGTGATATAAAGTGTGTGTTTAGTGTAAATACTTTATATAGTTAATGCAGATCCTTAGATGTGCAAACACTTATGCCAAATCGTTAAAAAGTCTCATGAATTTAACTGAATAAGTAACACAATTCCAAAGAATCAACAGTGAGATTGATCAAATGATAGTTAAGTTATTTACAAATTATTTGTAAATTTTAAATACTTAATACCATACAATCGTACAAAATTCCAAACATATATAGTGATAGCTATTTGCTTTACGTCGCACCGACACAGATAGGTCTTATGGCGACGATGGGATAGGAAAGGCCTAGGAATGGGAAGGAAGCGTCCGTGGCCTTAATTAAGGTGTGAAAATGGGAAACCATGGAAAACCATCTTCAGGGCTGCCGATAGTTGGGTTCGAACCTACTATCTTCCGAATACTGGATACTGGCCACACTTAAGCGACTGCAGCTATTGAGCTCGGTAAATTCCAAACTCTAAACAAGATGAGGGGTGGAGAGGGGGCGGGAATGAGGAAACCAAGAGACACGACCGGCGCGAAAAGAGTTCTAATAGGAGTAAGAAGATAGAATTTGCTTGAAGCGTGAAGTAGTTCAAAATATGGTAAAGCGTGTAAGTCCAAGCTTGCGTTAAGGATCAGTAGCCAAAAAGACAAATTAATTTTAGTGCCATGTAATTGCATGACTCTCCCAACTCCAGTCATTATTTAGAAAGATGAATGTAAGGATGTCGGAAGTCTGGTGTAACCGTACACAAGTACAATCCCTGATTTTAGGTTAGGAAATTTTCGTACAATAATTTGTAATATAAAGTAGTAATATCATGTAAGTTTGTTAAATTATGATATAAGAACTTAGTATTATAAGAAGGATCTGTAGTGAGGGAATATTGAATATGTGTATCCTTAAATTTGTATAAATTTCTGTTTGGGTAAGAATTTGTGTACATGGCCTAGCAGAAATAATGTGCAACAAGGAATACAGTGACTGTATCGATATATACAAGCTGTCCGGGTTAAAGGTATAATAATATAAAATTTAATAACTTGAGAAATAATGGAGATATTTATTGGCAGTTTGTTTCTACAACTAGGGTAACTCAAAATGTTTTCTGCATTCGCTTGCGGTGGCAGTGGTACCACATGCGCGTAACTGCATTGTTCATGAGAAGCGCGCCAGTAACCATGTGGACTCCACAGCAGAACGTGTTCTGTGTGCTTTCGCTCGCAGAGATAAAATCCGTTGCACTAGTACAACGTTCATTTTGGTGTGAGTATGGACTGTTATCAACTGATGATGTTCCCACTTACGTAACAATCATGAAATAGGACAGGCGCCTTCAAGAATCTGGGACCTTGCTGTCGATGTCAGGCTGCCACGCCAAGCACACAGTTTCAGAGGCTACTGTTGATTTATCCGTGAGCCTTGCAAGCGGAGCCCTCGCAAGTCAATTCGACAAGCATGTAGGCAGTTACAGTTACCTCGTTCGACAGTACATGATGTTGTCCACAAAAGGTTGCGCCTACAGGCCTACAAACTGCAGGACAGGGCGCTACGGAAGGCATTCACAGAGTCAATTACGGCAAAAATCGATGGAAACGAGGCATCCCTCGATTCGGTCTGTTTCTTAGAGGAGGCTACATTCCATATTTCCAGCACGGTAAACAAGCACAATTGCCACATATGGGGATCTGAACCCCCCTACGTAGTGATAAGAGTTGGAACGGGACTCTCTGAAAGTGAATGTGTGGTGTGGATTGTTGAAGGACAGGGTTATTGGCCCATTCTTCTTCGCGGAGCCTACAGTTAATGGAACACATTACCTGGACCTGTTGGAGCAGTAAGTCGTGACACAACTTCCTCGTGACGTGATCTTTCAGCAAGATGGTGCACCATGCCGTTATGTAGAAGTTGTGAGGGACTTCTTAAATCGTGAGTTCCCAGGTCAATGGATTGGGAGAGATAATCCATCAACTGCTTGGCCCTCTAGAAGACCCGACATTATGCCACTTGATTTTTTCCTGTGAGGGTTTGTCGAGAATCAAGTGTACCAGACACCAGTTCGTGATCTACCAGATCTGCGTCATCACATTTGCGCAGCTACTGCAAATGTTACGCCTACAATGCTGCAGAACACTTGGACAGAAGTGGAATACTGATTAGATGCGCATAACGAGGTTTATTAGGTATGTAAACAAACATTTTGAGTTACCCTACTTGTAGAAACAAACCGCAAGTAAATATCTCCACTACTTCTCAAGTTATTAAATTTTAAGTTATTATACCTTTAACCTGGACACCTTGTATAGTTGAAGTTGGTTAAAAGTGTTGCAATAAGTGGTTTAGAAACCCAGGGTACGGCCGGGAAGTGTATGCTGAAGATGGTAATTCATCAATATGGATGAACGTGCAAGATCGCTATTTGTGGATCGGCAGTTCAGTAACCACACCAAAAAGCTCCAATTTCGAACAAGGTTGCGTTGACCAATACATGCTTGAAGATGTGGCAGTCTGAGCGTTGCTACCAGTGGACTTCTGCAGACATTAGAGCCACGTGGAGCAAGCATATACACGTGTGCGTGAATGCAACAAGTTGATTACGACTACGGTTCATGACCACTGCGGTTGTTGTTCATGATGATTACCATTATGAAATCTATGCTGTAAGAGCTCTTTGTGGTTGAATTAGTGTACCATTCCGGAGTCATGATGAGTGCACTACTTGGTAACTATAAGTTCCCGGTAGGTAGTCTGAGGAAGACGCAACCTAGTGTTCTTTTGTAAGACAGATTCTGGATTATTCCTCACCAAGAAAATGCACACTGTGGGGAGTGTTTTATAGGAGTAATCTGGAGATGGTGTGTTGTGGTGCACAGAACTGATAATTGCTAGAAGAAATTGTAGCGCTTGGTCGTTCTTTGATTGATGTGATGTGGCATTTGTCTTGCATCTAATTCACAGAAATTATTTTTTTTACACAATGAAGTTGCTTGATTAATGAAGTATAGAGAGGTGACTGGGTTTGCTTTAACATGCAGTTAAAACCCGGGATCAATAGATTCCACGGTGATTATGCTATTGTACTATTGTAAGATAAGGTTAAGAATGGGCCGTCGTCTTATCCATAGGAAATCACACACAGATACAACACTAGGAGAAAAGCATCTTTGAGCTCAGTAGGAGGCCCGGTGTGAGTCAGCCGTGTGAGGTGTCAGGTGGTGAGTAACCTTACTAAATACGACAGCCAAATCAATTTCGTGATCGAGCTTCAAGATTTGTTCTTTCCAGATTTGGACGCAACAACATCATAGGAAGTTGCTTTACATCTGGAACATAATCATTTAATAATACATGTATCATACCCTTGCAATGTATTCACAATAGGAGATATTATTGTCAGTATTCGAATTATTGTTGTTATTATTATTATTATTATTATTATTATTATTATTATTATTATTATTATTATTATTATCATCATCATATTAGTATTTCATTTGTATATTTATTCCTAATATTTTAAGCTGGAAGGTCTCCATATGCGATATGAGTAATTTGTTTTGTACAAACAGATGGGAAAACAGTGCTAATTACAACTAGGAATGTTCTGCGAGTCATGTGGGCATCCCAGAGTCTGATGAGGTGGCCTTGTTATTGTCATGGGATGCGACAGAAGTGGTCTGGGGCGTGGTCCCAGAATGACCAGAGGATCTTCTACTCATGACTGGATGGCTAGGATCAATCTAGACATATCATGTGAGAAGAAGGGGGAAGCTGAGTTCTACACAGGAATGTGATCAAACGGCAAAAGGGACTGGACAGGACTTCAAACTTTGGTGAAGGAGACTTGACTTCAAACAGCGGAGGAGAGGAGATGTAACTTTTGTGGAACATGGTCTTATTATGTTTGTGAAGTGTGACAATAACCTACAACTGAGGAGTGATTAAGGCAATTGGTATTGTATCACTTGTGGTGGCTTGGTATTTTATGTTGGTGAAAGCTATGGGGTATTTATTGTATCTCAGACTTTCCAGAATTTAAGTTTTAGAACAGCAAATGTGTGTTGCTCAAGTGAATGTATCTTTTTTTTTTTTTTTTTTTTTTTTTTTTTTGCTAGGGGCTTTACGTCGCTCCGACACAGATAGGTCTTATGGCGACGATGGGATAGGAATGGCCTAGGAGTTGGAAGGAAGCGGCCGTGGCCTTAATTAAGGTACAGCCCCAGCATTTGCCTGGTGTGAAAATGGAAAACCACGGAAAACCATCTTCAGGGCTGCCGATAGTGGGATTCGAACCTACTATCTCCCGGATGCAAGCTCACAGCCGCGCGCCTCAACGCGCACGGCCAACTCGCCCGGTGAATGTATCTTTAAACCAAGTGTTAGAGTCAGTGAACACAGTATTATAAGGTACAGTATCTGTATGATATAACAAGTGGCAATAATGAGAATATGCAAGTTGTGTTGATACACAGGGACAGTGAAGGGTATTCATCCACATATATATGCTTTGTAATGAACTTTCATCGAGCTGGCTGCAAATGGTAGCTTGGTCCTCGCCTTTGGTTTTCCACTGTTTTTGTTTTTGTTGTTGTTGTTGTTGTTGCAAATATGGAGTCTTCCAGCAGTATTTGTGAGTGTATTTTATGTATATTTTGGTTTGTTGATGAGGTGCTCATGCATGGATATTGTTCAGAATATAGTTAGTTATTTTAGAAGCAATGGAGTTATTGATGAACCTAGGTGCAATTCCTACCTATTTAGTCATTTTCAGAAGGTTTGGTAAAGCCTGAAGCAGATGTACCAGTACAGTGTACAACTATGCAAATTTTTGTGGCTTTCAACCCTTGATGTGAATGGAAAGGGGGAATTTTCTTATCAGATGAAATGGGCTGATTGTAATATATTATGTAAATAATAACAACAATAACAATAATAATAATTGCTTGTGGACAAGAACGTCTGGAATGGTGTGGAAAAATATTTATAAAAATGTTTTTATTTTGCAGATTGTGGTATTTGTGTTAATATTCACACAATTCACATTATTTCATGATTTAAATTCATTCCTGGACAACAAGAACATGTAAATACATGAAAACAAGACCATCCTAACCTCTAAATAGATTTTTCGTTTTACCGCTAATTAAAAAAACTATTACCTCTAGTCATAACTTGATCTTCTGTGTCAGCTGACAATCACTCGTTCATGTCTGCTTCGTCTGCTTCATTACAGCCTGGGATTCGCTTCACGAGATACAAAACTTAATTTCTGGACTCTTCAGCTTGGTCTGAGCTTTCGTTGTATGATATAGTTGGCCATAACTTTTTCCATGACTTTTTAAGCAATTGCTTTTTGGCATTTCTCATGCCTCAATCATCCAATAAATCACATTTTTTAATAGTAACTTGTTAAAGTACATTGACAATGATTTTGCTAGCTGCTTAACGTCGCACCGACACAGATAGGTCTTATGGCGACGATGGGACAGGAAAGGGCTAGGAGTGGGAAGGAAGTGGCTGTGGCCTTAATTGAGGTACAGCCCCAGGATTTGCCTGGTATGAAAATGGGAAAGCACGAAAAACCATCTTCAGGGCTGCCGATAGTGGGGTTCGAACCTACTATCTCCCGAATACTGGATACTGGCCGCACTTAAACGGCTGCAGCTATCGAGCTCGGTGACAATGATTTTGGAAAAATCTTCTTTTTCAATTAAGCCTTTCGCACTCAGCGCGCCGATTTATCGGCGCGAGAGATTATGGCGAGAAAGCTCAAGGCGCCAATACATCGGCTCTGTCCTATTCATAGATTTTGGTCATTTGCGTGGCTGTTAAATCGTAACAGTTGATCGTGACGGTATCTTAAAGCATTGAATTTGTGTTTTACTCTACAGATATATCAGCCAGCCTTACAAAATATTTTTATTTTCGACAAATGAAATCTGTTGACCGTGAATGTTTATGTTGTGGTTATTTGAAGTTGTTATTGCGTGGATCTGTTTTGGTTGGCTTATGGATACAACAATTTGATCTTGATATGAGTTTAGTTTATATTTCGTTTCTTTGGTATATCGTGTGTTCGCTGTACTTCGCAAACTGTAATTTAATTCCTTTTCATAACTCCGTTCTTGCACGTGCTTGGGTCATCTTTTTATCGCAATGGCTAGGCCATATTCAAATCAAATCAAATCAAATCAAATCAAATCAAATCAAATCAAATCAAATCAAATCAAATCAAATCAAATCAAATCAAATCAAATCAAATCAAAATCTCTTTATTTGGAAATGAGGTGTTTACCTCGGTGGCAAATGGTACACTAAAATACATTATTGTCAAGCACTAAATATTAAATTAACAAGAGAAGAAAATTTTCCTATAATACAGTATTATACAATTTACGCTAACAATGTTTTCTATTAAACACACAGCTCATCCTTAATAAATTTATATTGTTTACAAAATTCTACTTATAATATCTCCTGTACTACTTACAAATATATTCAACTGATATACAGTATGTGGAATTACTACAAATGATACTATACAACTGGTATAAGATTAATATTTACATTGCATTTATTTATTTACTTTTTTTTTTTTTTTTTTTTTTTTACCCGTTCTGGATCCTAAGCAGCATAACGACCTGCTGCGTCTTAACCAGAGCCCCTTTTGTCACCACTTTTCAAAGTTCCTGAAGGGCCTTCACAGCTACCGTAGCGGACCCAGGGCCCCCAAAGTCCCCACTGTACTTCACCCCTACAGGCAGTCCCCTACTTTGGCTGTCCAAACTCCTTAGACCAGGGGATGGAATTAATTTATTCACAGACATCTTTTTTATTTACAATAACCTGCACTGGTCGAATGCCCTCTAACACTTCATTTATTTTCTCTGTTGCTGTTTATTCTCTTCTTGAATATCTGTACAGATTTTGGAAAAGGATCAAACACTACCCCTGGTAAACTGTTCCACTCCTTCACACCCTTCCCAATGAATGAAAATTTACCCCAATCGCTTCTGCTAAAATTCCTTCTAATTTTATATTTGTGGTCAGTCCTGCCGATATAATTATTTTCCAACTGAAGCCTCTCATGGATATCTTCCCATGCTTCTTCTCCTGTATAGGCTCTATATAATCCTATAAGTCTAGTTTTCTCCTTTCTCTTACTTAAAGTTTCCCACCCAAGTTCCTTTAACATTTCTGATACACTACTCTTTCTCCTGAAATCCCCTGTTACAAATCTTGCTGCTTTCCTCTGCACACTATCTATTTCTTTTATTAGGTATTCTTGGTGAGGATCCCAAACACTGTTTGCATATTCCAATAATGGACGAACCATACTCAAGTAACTTTTTTCTTTTAATTCTTTGTTGCATCCTTTAAGTAGCCTCATTATGACATGTAACGATCTGTATGCTTTCCCAATAATGTCATCAATATGACCCTTCCAGTGCAAATTACTTTCAAATCTCACACCTAAGTATTTGCACTTGCCATCTTTTGGGATAAGTACCTCATCCAAAGTATATTCAAATTCAGTTTTAAAGCTCCTGTTTGTAAAAGTTGTAACGTTGATTTGCCTCCGTTAACCTTCATATTATTTTCTTCAACCCATTGTTGGATACTTTCAAGGTCCCTTTGTAATTCTGAACAATCCTCAATGTTGTTTATTTCCCTATAAACAATTATGTCATCTGCATACAATCTTATTTTTGATGTTATATTGTTCCCTAAATCATTTGCGTATATTAAGAAAAGTAACGGACCGATTATACTACCCTGTGCAATTCCCTTCCAAACTTTCTCTTCCTGAGATACATTATTTCCTACTTTGACTTTCTGAACCCTTGAATTTAGAAATGTTTTTATCCAACGTGTAACCCTTACGTCCAATCCTATTCCCTCCAATTTCTTTAATAATATTCCATGTTCCACTCTATCAAAGGCTTTGGAAAGATCTATGGCTATGCAATCTAACTGACCTCCTGAATCCAACTGATCTGATATGTCTTGCTGAAATCCCACCAGTTGTGCCTCACAAGAAAATTTCTTTCTAAATCCATACTGGCTCCTCATGAACCAATTTTTATCATCACATATCCCTCTGATGTACTTCGATATTCAAGGTCGAATGAGGCCAATATCCTTGAATTTTCAGATGATTCAGACAGTAATAATGACCTACTTTTGCCGAGTGATTCGCATTATGTGGGAAATGACACAGTCACAGTTGCTCACCGTGCATCGGACCGCGAGGACCTGACCTCGATGACCGTTACATGTACAGTGAATAACTTTGTGCCATGCTTCATGAATGAATTGCAGCACACACATCATATTGATATCAAATTATTCAGAATTAAATGTTCTTTCTTTCACGTCTAAGAGTAAATAAGGAAGATGCAATAATGCCTGATTTTTCAGTCATTGAAAACCAAAAATTATTTTTAAAAATTTATTTTCAAATTTTAATAATTTTTTTTGGCCTTACCAATAACAAAACATCCTAGGTATATTCTTTTCTGGAATCCTCATAGTTTTGTGTATTAGTGTGATTTATTTTATTTTAATGTGTGTTAAATTGTTTACGTGTTGATTGTTTGTAATTTGGTTTGGAAAATGACAGAAATTAGTCTGAGTGTCTTTGAGCAAACTCCTGCATATAGGCTGAGTGCCAAAGGGTTAAGGATCTCAAGAGCATCTTCTAGTAAGCTGCTTTCATATTTCGTAGCACTTGTTGGTCCATCGGTTGTAACAATGGTGTAATTTTGGAGGCAGAAAAATTGCTCTTATATCTCCATTGACCAGTTCACCTGTTGAAGGGTGTGCTGGTGTGTTATCCATAATATGTAACACTCTGGATGGTAGATCATTTACTTTTCACTGAAGACACAAACTGGTTATGAAACCATTCTAAGAATAATGCACTTGTCATCAATGCTATATTTTGGTACCTGTTAAGAGCGTCCTTATGAACGTTTTTGAACACTCATGAATATTTTGATTTTCCAGTATTCATAAATGGTAACTTATAATTCCCTGCAGCACAGCTGCAAGCCAAAACTGCAACATGGTCCTTGCTCATCCTGAAACTGCCAGGAGCACTAGCTTC
The DNA here is from genome assembly GCF_040414725.1 of Anabrus simplex. NCBI lineage: Eukaryota > Metazoa > Arthropoda > Insecta > Orthoptera > Tettigoniidae > Anabrus > Anabrus simplex. Next base: position 982,137,311 of record NC_090266.1, read on the forward strand.
AGTTTTAGCAACAAGGCTAGTATTCAGCAACATCTTAAAATTTAATCCAGTTTAACCACAGTTGTAATCTTCTTGGGGTGATTAAATTTTTAATGAAACCATGTCTAGAAAATCAGTTACGTACACTTCCGTTGCCAGGTGATCCGCTGATAATAATTTTCCAGAGATAGATAACTGTTGTATGACCTATCTCCTCTTGCCGATCCAGCCAGCCATGATTCGCAGTGAATTTCGAATCACTATTGATGAGAATCCTATAAAAACGTGCATAGATCATACCAAAACCTTCCTCGACAAAGGTCGGGGCAGAAAACCAAGCTCTCTTTCACAGTAAATCCTGAATCATTAATATATAAAAATTAATGTGTATGCCTAAGTGAGTTTACTGAGCTGTAGTGGTTTTTCTTGGATTACAGGACCACTCACTGGAAGACCACTTTGCCTTTCTTCCAAAAACAATTCAAAAATAGTTTCGTCAACTTAGTTAAACTCTGAAATTTTTTTATGTATGGCACTCCTCGACTATCTTCTCGGTCACAGCTCTGCAAAATTGTTTCGTCTCGGCTTGATGCTTCTTCCCATCACTTATCATTGCTTTTCCGACACAGTATTCAGCTGCTATTTTGTTCGAAGTTTGCCTTTATATTGGTGTTTTAATGAACAATAACTATGTTTTCCCTTACCTACTGTTTTTATTCACACAGCAAAAATTAAAACCACTTCAATGGATAAAAATGCAACTAAGCATAATACACTAAAAGCACTTGTGATATTTTTCAGTTGATATCTGTAACTCAATTGAACTCAGAATGAAGAAAACTGATTGTCCACTCAAATCCTAGTTCCAGGAAGATTAATATAAGTGAAATAGCTGAGGGAGTGTACGTACTGTAATTGCAGTTACAAAAATATGCACGAGTCATGCGGCCAAGCACGGACTTGTGTGAATGGCCTTCAGGAGCTCTCATTAAACAGTGGCGTTCAGGTCACAGAAATAACACCACACGTTATAACAACCGAGTACTATTTTACCTTGTAGAGTTCATTTATAGCCCTAATTATACCGATCATAAATTAATCCTAACGTGAATTCTGACCAATTCTAACAGACTTTGGTTCCAATTAGTTTGGGCTGGTGGGGTTGTATGTATGTATGTATGTGGGGTATAGTCTGTCGACAACGAATACGTCAAGTCCTCAAGCAGATATCATCAATGAACTGATGTAACGAATACAAACAACTAGTTCCAAGAAAGATATTCAAGGCCTGTTTGATTTAATGCAGCTCTCATTGCAACTTGTGGAGATTTCACAAAATAATAATGTTTCCATGTGAATAATTCATTTATATCAGTATTAGTAATGTACAGAATGAAGATGACTCAGTTCTCAGTATTCATAAACACTAGTGTATATAGAAAGATAGAAACATGAGCCACATAAGAGGATAAACACAGCGACACTTCAGTGGACACGGAGTGAACAACAGAGAAAGGAGACTACGACAAACAAAAAAACACAGAATGACATGGACAAACTGCACATCTTCGCACAGGTGGGCTCTTTCGTCATCAATCTCAGTTGTACCAAGACCTTAAAACAATTAAATATGGTAAAAAATTACGGGAATCACATTCATTCTGATTGTGAAGTAATTTTTTTGTGAAAATTGAATTTTTTCTTAAAATATAATAGCCATGAATACTGAATAAAATTTAGGTTTCAAAATTACATTATGACCACTAACCTTCTGTTCATTTTCATCACTGCTTTTGAAACAGAAATCTTCACAATACAGTTATTTTTTTTTTTTTTTTTCAAGTTGTTTTACGTTGCACCGTCACACATAGGTCTTATGGCGACGATGGGACAGGAAAGGGCTAGGAGAGTGAAGAAAGTGGCCGTGGCCTTAAGGTACAGACCCAGCATTTGCCTCTTGTGAAAATGGGAAAACACGGAAAACCACCTTCAGGACCGACAGCAGGGTTTGAACCCACTATCTTCCGAATACTGGATACTGGCTGCACTTAAGTGACTGCTGCTATCGAGCTTGGTTTTTGTTTATATCAATATCAGAATTAATAGATCTGAAAGGTAATATGTTTTGCTATGAAATAATAAATATTTTACTCAATGCTTACTGCAAGATGCAAACTACCTATATAGAATATGATATTAGGAGCAGGACCCATTCTATAAGCGCAAGACCTGTGGTTGATCGGCAAACAGTTCTGAAAGACAGGTACTTATTTCCAAGTATGTAAAGAAAGCAAAAACAATCCTAGAGGGGTGATCTATTCCTGAGTTTGAAGTTACTGACCTACTCCTTTGTCAGCAAGAAACTTGGAAAATGTAGTATTACTGATATTAAGTTGAATATTCTGCCAATTTGAAAAATAACTATTTTGTTGAAATGTAGCCTGACATTAAAAATTCACAAATCCTGTATTAACCAAAAGAAAATTTTTTTAAAAAAAGTTTTTAGTATTTGTTTATACACCACACCAGCACAGATGGTGAAGGTGGGATAGGAAAGGGCTACGAGTGGGAAGGAAGCAGCCATGGCCTTAATTAAGGTACAGCCCTAGCATCTGCTTGGTGTGAAAATGGGAAACCACAGAACACCATCTTCAGGGCTGCTGACAATGAGGTTCGAACCCACTATCTCTCGGATGCAAGCTCACAGCTGCGCGCGCCCCTAACCACACAGCCAACTCACCCAGTAGAAAAACAATTGAAACATACATGATGAACTGGGGACTTTTACTGTCTATAATCAATATACAAACCATATTTCAGATTAATCAATTTGAATTATATATGAAGTCATTCACGCACCCTCAAAATAAAAACAAAATACAAATCAGGAAAGGTTACTAATAAGGTAAATCTGACACATTTTGAACCAAAGATTGAACCTCTGTACTCTCATTACAATGGAAAAGCAAATTACAGTTCTCTTGCTTACAGTTTTATAATGTCATAGCATGGAATGTAAGAGCTGACAGCAAATGGACAGGTCTCTCTTAGACAGTTATTTCTGTAACACTTCCCCAGATACCCTAGATGATTCAGTACTAATGTTTTAAGGATGCCAATCCTCTTGATGTTAACTCCCCCTTAAAACACCTCCAATGAATCAATTCTGAACATAAGACTACTTGTATTCAGTTCAGTTAGTGTATCTGTACACATATTATATGAACAATTCAGATGAATGTTAGATTCTTAGCTGGAAAACAGTACACTGTTAATGCAGATGTTGTTAACTATCTAATTCTATGTAGTCCCTTCACAAAAAACAGAAGAGATAACCTTTTCAGACCTGAAAGAGAACCAGCGGTGTGAATTTTTGTTTGTATGTCAAAAACTGACTAAAATGCTCTTAAATACATATATTTTTAGTTTATTCTACAAAATAAAAATTAACGTCTAAAAAAAAAAAAAAAAAAGGGAGCACCCGCACAATTGTGCGTGTCAGGACTTACTTCATCAATGCATGTGAATATACATATGTACATGATCAAATGTTCTATTTTACAGTGTGGAACGATTTTAAACAATTAAAATCTTATACATTACATTTCTCATATAGAGTAAGAGTTTTTCTTTCACAGTCCTTTTTGTGACAGCAACCAGCACGCATTGCCTGTAAGGAAACCTAGCCTGCACATATGTGCGTATCAACATTCAAAACCTCATGGTATTACGTACGATGTTGTAAGTTCACAATTTACGTTTGCTACACAATCTACACACTTCATTGATTATATTCTGATATTCAGTAAAGCTTCTAGATTAATATGAATGCAATAAAAAAATACTTACTTTAGGCATTACTGCTTCCCGCCATATTGCTAATGAACTGTATTTTTTAACTCTTTTTTCCTGCCCCCTGGTGGTCAAGTACTAAATAAAAACAGCTGAAGTACATGCTATGTGTCCCGCACAAGCACTGCAGTCTGGTCTAGCACCAAGAAAATGTCAAATAAGCTCGGACTTCAATAAAATACGAACCCGCACAATTGTGCGTACACGGTCTGAAAGGGATATAACAAGGGCACCTCAAGAGATAATTCCACTGACTGGTATTCCTCTTGTGTACCTGAATTCAAACGCCCAACTACACAATGTTACTTCACTGTTATAGATGATTCATCTTATAATTCCATTCACCACCACCACCACCATCATCATCATCATCATCATCATCATCATCATCATCATCATCATCATCATCAATGTCCCACTCCAGTAGCCCAGGCGTGGTTAACAAGCCTCCTCCACACCTTTCTGTCCTTCCACTTTTCCTGCTCCATTACTTACGCTACATCCAACCCAGCTTCTGTAATATCCATCCAAATCTGATCCATCCACCTTCTTCTTGGTCTTCCAACTGGTCTCTTTCCCTTAACTTCTCTTTCCAATTCCCTTCTTGCTACCCGTTCCTTTCCCATTCTTTTTACATGTCCGAACCATCTCAGTCTTGCTTTCTGTATCTTCTGTACCAATGGTTCTATATTTAGCTCATCTCTGACTTTAATATTTTGAATTCTATCTCTTCTTATCTTTTTAACCATGTTCTTAAAAATTTCATTTCTAATGCTTGGATCTTACTATCTTGTCTCGTATTAGTTAGCAGTGTTTCTAGTCCATATGTTACAACTGATATGAAATACTGTTTATATAATATTAATTTCGTTCTCTTGGGTACTTTGTCGTCCCATGAAAGCTCTCTGACTTGATGATAAAATGTTGTAACTTTACTTAGTCTCTTATTAATTTCAGGGTTGATTTCATTACTTCCATTAATAATGCTACCCAGATACGTAAACTGTTCTACATTCTCTAACCATTCTCCGTCTATGTTCACTTGGCTTCTCTTTTTCTCTTTTCCACAGTTATGACTACAGTTTTCTTTTTACTAATTACCATTCCAAACTCCTTCAGATTTTCAATCTAAACGTCCAGTGTTCTGTGTACTTCCTTTTCTCCCTTCCCAAAATCACCACATCATCTGCAAATACCAAAGCATTCACTGCATCACTACTAATACTCTGTTTTACATGTTTTATGATTACATCCATCAATATAATAAACAATAATGGCGACAGTGGACTTCCTTGCTTGAGACCTTTTTTTTGTATAAAATTTTTCAGAGTCACCACTCCCCACTTGTACACTGCTTTTACTCTCACGATACAACATTTTTATCTTGTTAATTAATGATTTTCGTAGATTCCTTTTCAGTAGGCATTCCCATACGTTTTCTCTGAACTGTATCATAAGCTTTTTCTAAATCCAAAAATACGAATATGATTTCCTTGTTCCTTTCCAGATGTTTTTCCATTATTGTTCGCACTGTAAAGATCAAGTCTATTGTTAATCTATTCGGCTTAAGCCATACTGTTCTTCCTCTAACTGCATTTCTATTATATCCCTGTCTTTTGTCTATGACTTTCTCCATTATTTTTAGCTCATGTGATAGCCCATGTGATGTTCCATCTCATTGCAATTTAAGACTACATCATTGAAGATGGGTCCATGTGTATTGTATGGAACAAAGCATGTGTACGGTACCCAATTTTCAGTAAGCCATACTAATGAATATTTTCAGGAGTTTCTGCAAACTCTTAGGTTGTGTGTTCTCCCAGGATGGTAATATAGTAAGTGAGGTTGAATCAAGGTGCCGTAAAGCTAATGCAGTGAGCTCGCAGCTGCGATCGACTGTATTCTGTAAGAAGGAAGTCAGCTCCCAGACGAAACTATCTTTACATCGGTCTGTTTTCAGACCAACTTTGCTTTACGGGAGCGAAAGCTGGGTGGACTCAGGATATCTTATTCATAAGTTAGAAGTAACAGACATGAAAGTAGCAAGAATGATTGCTGGTACAAACAGGAGGGAACAATGGCAGGATGGTACTCGGAATGAGGAAATAAAGGCTAATTTAGGAATGAACTCGATGGATGAAGCTGTACGCATAAACCGGCTTCGGTGGTGGGGTCATGTGAGGCGAATGGAGGAGGATAGGTTACCTAGGAGAATAATGGACTCTGCTATGGAGGGTAAGAGAAGTAGAGGTAGACCAAGACGACGATGGTTAGACTCGGTTTCTAACGATTTAAAGATAAGAGGTATAGAACTAAATGAGGCCACAACACTAGTTGCAAATCGAGGATTGTGGCGACGTTTAATAAATTCACAGAGGCTTGCAGACTGAACGCTGAAAGGCATAACATTCTATAATGATAATGTATGTATGTATGTTCTGCAAACTCCTCAGTTGATAACTTTGGTCTGGCTTTATTTATTTAATTCACACCAGGCAAATGCGGGGGCTGTACCTTAATTAAGGCCACGGCCACTTCTTTCCCACTCCTAGCCCTTCCCCGTCCCATCATCACCATAAGACCTATCTGTGTCGATACGACGTAAAGCAACTAGAATTTTTTAAAATTTAATATGTGGAAGAAAAACCAAACTTATTAAATCCAATTTTAGCCTTCATTGGTATATATTTCTTCCAAAGTAGACTCCATATTCTATGACGGAAAACAATCCCAAAGTACATCTTTCTGTCGAGTTCCATATTCAGTCTTAAATTCATTAATACACTTGCATATTACTTTAAGTTCCCCATGGCTTTTTTTCCCCCTATTGTTTGACCTCATTTTTCATAACTTAATTAGTTGGTTGCCATGCGGTTAGGGGCGCGCAGCTGTGAGCTTGCATCCGGGAGATAGTGGATTCGAATCCCACTGTCGGCAGCCCTGAAGATGGCTTTCCGTGGTTTTCCATTTTCACACCAGGCAAATGCTGGGGCTGTACCTTAATTAAAGCCATGGCCGCTTTCTTCCCACTCTTAGCCCTTTCCTATCCCATCGTCATGCTAAGACATGTTTGTGTCGGTGCAACGTAAAGCCACTTGCAAAAAAATTAGTTAGTTCACTTCTAAGTTGACAGAAACCTTTGTCTTTGATTAAACTGTTTTTGCAGTTGAATTCTTTGGGGCTTGCCTTACATGCACCTAAGATTACGTTCTTTCACGATTTTCCTAACTTTGAATGACAGTAGGTAAAATTTGGGCAGGAAGTTTTCCCCCATGCTGAATTTTAAGCCAGTTAAGAGCTGACACTTTATTTAACTGGACTGTACAGCATGCTACATAAGAGGTTCAATAGAGTAAGAGAGATCCTTATGTGTGAATTGTTCTCAATTTCCTCCCCATATCACTCTAAAATAGAACAGGCCTTACTTCACGACCATAAGACTGCACATATCAGTTGCCCCTACAAACCTCAGCTGTTAAGATAGCTGGGGCTGATGGAAATATGGTCAGAGAGAGATGTGTACTGTGATCCTACAGTTCTGCCACAATGTTTAGGAACACACTATCATTTGAACACATGTGACCCTGTCACTATATTGTTAGGTGGCGTAACAATGTTTTCAACTGTTTTGATTTTTATACACAAGGGTGGGGTTAATCATGGCAAAAATTGTTTAATATAACTTATGGATGGAAGCATCTAGCATGCAGAGAACCTGTCTGGACTACAGAACGGATCCAGAGGAACGCTGCTGTGCAAAATGAGGTGTACTATGTGCTTCCATTCAGCAGTTATACCAAACTATTTATTCCACGATCCCCCTATGCTTTTCTACAGAAACAAAACTCAGAAAATGCTCAGACACTTGCAAAATAATTTTTTAAGGGACATTTCATCCTTGCTAATTTAAAATACAATATGTTAGAAACAATCCAGCAATAAATTAAAATAGCATCACAGTTAGTTACTCAATAATGTTGCATTTTTATGTCAAAAAAGTGAACATTTATTGTTTGCTTTAAAATACCATAACATTCTCTAGGAGCAGCCACCACCGTAGGAACACCTAGTTTGCACCAAAAATACTTTTTTCTCAATATTAATTAAAAGTTTAAAACATTGTTACGCGACCTAATAATATAGGGACAAGGTCACGTAAGTTCAAATCATAGTGCTTCCTTAACTCTCTTGGTGCCAGGCGGTAGTGCGAGCACCCGCCCTTTAAACTGCCAGAGCTGATCTGGTCGGCCTTTAACAATCCAGTCGGAAGTTTCCAGAGCCGATTACATCGGTCGGCTTAAAATTCTCTGATATACATAATTTTGAGGCAAACTGGAGTGACATGCATTCTTTTGTTACAATCTGTAGTAAAGGGGATGCATGTTATTGTGTGCCTGGCCTTGCTTTGGCAGTTCTAAGAGGGTGTTATAGCTTTCACAAGAGTCGTTTCCTGTGTTTACAAATATCGCTAACCGGTCAATAAGAGAATGCTCCTTGCCGCGAGTGGATTTGTGACAGCAAAATGGCAAGTTGTTCACGTGTTATTTTTCCATCAGGTATTGATGACAATAAATTAATGCAGTATTTAGAACAATGCGAAGTTAACGCGGATGATTTATCGGATAGCGATAGGGAATTTAGTTCAGAGAGTAGCGACTAAAATATACCGGACACATCCGCGGAATCACCACAGCTAAAGAAGAGACGCTTAATTGTATCTAACGCCACTAAATCTACTCTGAATATGGTGGTAGATGAAACTAGTGATAACGAATATGATGATGATGATGTCTCTGGAGAGCATTTTGTGGAAATTTGTTCCAATGAACTGGACAACATTCCTCAACCTCCTGTCTCCTTCAAGGAACTTCTTTGACCTAAACATGCCCCACCGTCCGATTCTCAGCCCATTTCATACTTCAATTTACTTTTCACTTTCTCTCTGCTAAACCTTATAGTCACATATAGTCCTCTATCATTACGTAAATGCCGGTCTCTGCGGGCCAAGTGTAGCGTGCCTGCCTCTCACCCGGAGGCCATGGGTTCGATTCCCGTCCAGGTAAAGAATTTTCACCAGGTCCTGAGGGTTGGTTCGAGGTTCACTCAATCTAAGTGACCCTAAGTGATTGGAATTGAGGAGATATCTGAGGGTGAGAGGGCGAGCCCGGTGTAGAAAACCAAGAATAATTACTGAGAGGATCCGTCTCACTGACCATGATTCACCTCGTAAACTGCAGATATCCGAACTGAGCAGCGGTCGCTTAGTAGGCCAAAGGAAATCAGGGCTTTAGCGCTATAGATTTCTTAATTATGTATATTGTATCGTATTATCTGTTGTATCGTAAAATTATTTTTTAAATAGATACTACATCCGGAAACGAGAAAATGACTTTTCTGAAAACAAAAAATATAATATCAACTATTATTTTTATTTATTTAATAATTCAGAATTATTTTTATACTGTGTTGTCCGTATTGTCGGTATTTGCCCTACCTCGATACGTATACGTTTATTTTATCGGTGAGTAAAATTGTCTTGTTTATACTAGTGACATATATTTGAATTTTTATTTTTTATGTTTTCATTTTCTCATTCAAATTAGTTATTCTATAGAATTGTATTTAGAAATACATTATACATAATTACGTATATTCTTTTGTATCGTAAATGATTTTTCAAAGTAGATATTGAGAGAGAAAGTGCGAAAATGTTTTTCTCTTCCTAAAAATAAACTTTATCGACAACTATAAATCAACAATAAAACGTTTTTGACTCTTTATATCACCCTAAAGCAGTTGTTTATTCTACGTAGTCGATATGTAGAAAATTTCATGCCGGTATTTGCTATACACTGGTAGATATACGTGAATTTTAAAATACATGTATTTCCACTGAAAATGGCCTGGCATTTTACAGTAGTAGAGTGGAGGCGGAGCTCTGGCCTCTTCCAGCTGATGGTGAGCGGCCGACTAGATCGGCTCCTGGCTCCAAGAGGGTTAAACTTTGTGCCAAAAAATGTATTTTACCATCCAGAGGGCACATCAGCACCTCAAAACATCATAGAAAATAACCAGAGTGTGAAAGGCATTATATTGTTGTTTTTTTTTTTGTTGCTTTACGTCGCACCAACACAGGTAAGTCTTATGGCGATGATGGGACAGGAAAGGGCTAGGAATGGGAAGGAAGCAGCCGTGGCCTAAATTATGGTACAGCCCCAGCATTTGCCTGGTTTGAAAATGGGTAATCAAGGAAAACCATCTTCAGGGCTGCTGACAGTGGGGTTTGAATCCACTATCTCCCAGATGCGAGCTCACAGCTGCGCACTCCTAACCGCATGGCCAACTAGCCCGGTTGTCAGGAATTAGTCTATAAGACTTGGATCTAGTAGCCAGAAAGTGGGAAGAATATTATGCTCCATATGATGCATTTGGTATGGTTCAGTTAAGTATCAATTTATTTGGTAGGGCTGCTGGTAGGTCCAGACATGGCATCGGCTGATAAACGTCTTTATGGACCACTGGTTAAGCATCTACACGGAAAGGGATTAGGATCAGATAGTGATGTTTAATAAGTTGCTAAAGGGATTAATAATAATGTTATTTGCTTTACGTCCCACTAACTACTCTTTTACGGTTTTTGGAGATGCCGAGGTGCCGGAATTTAGTCCTGCAGGAGTTCTTCTACGTGCCAGTAAATCTACCAACACGAGGCTGTCGTATTTGAGCACCTTCAAATACCACCGGACTGAGCCAGGATCGAACCTGCGAAGTTGGGGTCAGAAGGCCAGCGTCTTAACCATCTGAGCCACTCAGCCCGGCAACTAAAGGGATTAGGAACAGACAGTGATGTTTAACATGCTGCCATGTTCTAACGTTAAAATAAGTGCTTAGACAAATATGACCACAATATGTGTGAAGAATATGTACAAAGTGCATAGTATGTTCTATATGTGTACGGAGGAGCAGTGGTGGTGAATGACTTGGAACTAGTTGCCAGAAAACTGGGAAGTTATCATGCACCTGTTAATTCAGTTATGTATAAATCTGTTTGGTAGGGCTGCTTTTAAGTCAGACTGGAAACCAATACCTCGTAAAACAAACAAGTAAGCAAGCAAGCAAGCTTGTAGTTTTATACAACTGATCATGATCACAGCCACACAACCTCCAGTTTTGAACCATAGGGGCTTGATTTTTAATTTCAAAAATCCTACATGCATCGAACAGGATTCAAACCCGACTGCCTTGGTGACAAGCCAGCGATGATGTCATTCAGCTATCACACCCCCGTACAATTTTTGCGGCTGACAAAATAAGGCAAAGAACTGAAGATCACAATGTGCAAAGTTAAGTCTTGGAATGGGGTGTTCTTTGAACACAGATGGTTTGCAATCTCTTGAAGATACTTTCTCTGTAAGATAGAGTGCTATTAAAAGTAATTTTGAAGTATTCCAACAATTTATAATAAGTTCGACATGACCTCTCAAATTATCAATTCAGTCTTGATAGACCATCTTGTTAATGAGGTAAAAGCAAGCCACTTCAGTTGTCAGTATTCCTTCAATGCTTGCCATGGATTAGTACAGCTTTGCTAATGCTGTTATCCTGTATGGCTTAAACCCTGACTTTCTTAAAATATCTCAAGTGAAGTGGTAACAAATGCAGTGGTTATACTGATACTTGCCCAAGACCACAGCTAAATGTTTTATCATTACTAGTTCATATTCCTCATAATTTTAAAAATAAATTATCGCAGGTAGTTGTGCTACTTAGAATAAACAGCTCGCTTCAAAGAGAGTCGATTTCTTGAGTAAACTCTAGACCCAATTTTTGAACTTACGTGATTACTTCCTTGTTCAAGAATAATTTCATCTTTTACTTGCAATTGTAATTATATAATAATTTTGAAGTTCTCCAGTTAGGCCTATACTAAACTATCAAGTAGAGTTATGCACCAATGTGACTGAATATTTGTAAATAATATACTCTGAGAAATTGTAGCCCCTATGAATTAGAGCCCCTGTGAATTATAAGAAGAATACGTAGAAAAGAATGAATAATTACCCAATAGATCCAGAAGATCTTGATTATCTGAACTTCCTACTTTACTAGGCTCCACAGGCTCTGAAGAATCATTCTCACCATTATCTGAACCTCCCAAAAGCACCAGAAGTGCATTCTGAAAAGACAAGGAAAATAAATAAATGAAATAAATAAACACATACATATTACAATGAGCTCCTTTCATTTTGTTGCACTCTTGCATTGTGTGGCTTTACATGATTTAGCAGCCAACAAATCATCAAAACAAAATAGGTATATAATTATTAATTGAAACTATAGTACAAAAATCACAGCACAGATAGACAAACAAGCAGGTTTAATTAGTGCATATCTAGAATTTTTCTGAGAACAGTGCCAAGTATGTTGGCTATTACACAAGTGCCATCATGCCTTATCACTAAAAAAAAAAAAAGTGATTATGCACAGATGTACAAACATTGCATACTTTAGCCATAATGAGTAAAAGGAAATAGCGCTACCACTCCTTCCCTGGTGGTCAGCCACCAGCGAGCGCTGCGAGAGATACTGTAGACTACCAGATGTGATTGACTCTCCCGGTAATAGGGTTAGTTAATGAGATGTAGGCGTGAAAAGTGTTGAACTCAGTTTCTATCCATGTCAAAAGATGAATACTGTGTCAGTAATGTTCTGTGCGCTTGATATCAAGCAGTGACTGCATTGTAAGGGTTTGTTAAATAATACTTAAGCTGTTTTGTTTCGTTCTGGTTTGTAGATTGGGATACAACTTTTTTTTTTTTTTTTTTTTTTTTACAATTATGCTTTACATCGCACCGACACAGATAGATCTTATGGCAATGATAGGATAGGAAAGGCCTGGGAGTAGGAAGGAAGCGGCCGTAGCCTTAGAAGTGTGAAAATGGGAAACCAAGGAAAAACCATCAAGGCTGCCAACAGTGGAGTTCAAACCCACTATCTCCCGGATGCAGACTGGGATACAATAATATATAAGAGGTAGTCAAGTGAAAACTGAACACCCGACATAACATACATTGCACGTTAAAGGTGGCAACACTGTAGTTACGTACCGACATTGCCATTGCTGTGGTAGGAAAACTGCATAGTGACAACTCGCAGGTGCATGCAGTTGTTGGGTTATGTCTTTGTTGGTGTGCGGACTGGTCTAGTGTGTTCGTCTAGGCAAGCAAAGAAGAGCAGAGAAGTGTGGTTCGTTTTCTGGTGGCCGAAGGTGCTGGAGTATGCAACACTCGCTATCAAATGTCTGCTGTGTGTGGTGAACACTGCATGTCCATGACGAGTGTGCACGAGTGGCATAGCAGACTCCGAGAAGGGCGCACACCTAGGACAAGCCCATCGAGCTATTACTCCTGATGCTATAGGGTGGATTGATGTCCACATAGTGGAAAAGTGACAAATCACAGAGGAAGAAATTCGTGTTCAGGTCGGCATTAACCATGGCTCCAAGCATGCCGTCTACAAAGATCACTTGCATTTCCGCAAAATTTGCACGCAGTGGGTTCCACATCAACTGACGGAGGATAAAAGACTGACAGAATGGAGGCACGCCCGAGTCATCTGCAACAACTCCACAAGGAAGAGTATACGTTTCTGTCCCGTATCATCACAGGGGACGAAACGAGGTGTCACCATTTCGAGTCTGAGAGCAAACAGCAAAGCTAACAAGATATAACATACCCCACTCAGGCTCTGTCATTAAAAAAAAAAAAAAAAAAAAAACAGACAAGTGTTCTAGCTGTGAAAGAGTGAAGGGAAAATGCAGTTTGTAGGCCATAAGTTATCTGTTCATTAATGCATCAGAAATAACAAACTAACAATCAACTTACTAAAATAATTACTGAAACTAATCATTTCTTAAACAGAAGGCTTGTGTGCAGACTAAAATTTAGCTCCAATTTAGAAGAATTGCATTAATATGTTGTTCATTAGGTTCAGTTCTATAACAAACACACCTATGGAAGTGGTATATGGTGGAGCAGAGCCTTCTCACCAAGCTGAAATGGAGGAGGCAGAAATATAGTTTTTGCTGGAGGGGTCTAACTTTTGCAATTCAGGCAATATTGAAGGGACTTCAGCTTCCAGTCCAGTGACTTCTGCTTCTTCAAAAAGCTCTGAGAGCAGTTCAAAAAACAGGAAATGTGAAAGTGACAGTGATGTGTTAAGTAAATACAGTAAAACCCCTATTTTACATTTTTACAGGGACCTGATTTTTTAATTCTTCAATGGGGGTTCGCCTTAAATCGAGGTTTCAGTAGGAAGCACACATTTTCCACAGATCTTTGTCTGTATTAACATAAACTGTACCTTCATATATTATTCGTCTTGATACACTTCTTTCGTCTAAATACAACACAATATATATTATCAATTGCCACAGAAACACACATTAGTTATTAGCAAATACATCCCTCCACATAGCGTTGGTGTCACAATGGGCATCTGGCCTTAAATTTTGGCCAAATCCACATCAAGTGCCGGCCCCCAATAAATGGGAAAGGAGAAGAGGAACAAGTAGATATTTAAATTATAACACACAATGTTAAATCATTTGAAATTCTTAAAAGTAAGCATTGTTATACTAAGTATAGGTCCTTAATTTTCAATAGGCCATGTCCCATGCATAAAACTGAGTGAACATACAGCAATAAAACAAGGAGATGCCTACCCTACACACTGTACTGTAGTTACTTTTTTTTCTTGCTAGGGGCTTTACGTCGCACCGACACAGATAGGTCTTATGGTGACGATGGGGTAGGATAGGCCTAGGAGTTGGAAGGAAGCAGCTGTGGCCTTAATTAAGGTACAGCCCCAGCATTTGCCTGGTGTGAAAATGGGAAACCACGGAAAACCATTTTCAGGGCTGCCGACAGTGGGATTTGAACCTACTATCTCCCGGATGCAAGCTCACAGCCACGCGCCTCTACGAGCACAGCCAACTCGCCCGGTGTACTGTAGTTACGGTCTGTGCTTCATTTTGACAGATTTTTGTTAGTGAATGCAAAACTGCTTCAGTTTAAGGTGGTTGTTATAACGTTATACATGACTTTCCATAAAGGTCGGTAAAGCTCGCACAAGAACACGTTAAAATCAGTATTATGACATTTTCCTCATATGGATTTTGAATGAGTAATCTCTCAATCTCTTATAGTCTTCGAAGGCGACGTAATGACAACATGTCAACATGACAATTTTCATAAAATGAAGTAATTAATAATAGAGCTTGAGAAGAAGGAATAATATATATCATAATATCATCTTACTCGAAGAAACTCATGCTGAAGATGACTTACAGCTTTACAGCAGAGGAAGGATTCCAGGGTTTAAGCTTGTGGCTACAAACAATCATCTCAAATACGGATTAACAACGTATATAAGAAATAACCTCCCCTGCGAACCATGTGACCTTGCCGCGGTGGGGAGGCTTGCGCGTCCCCATGAAGCAGATAGCCGTGCCGCAGGTGCAACCATATCGGATGGGTATCTGTTGAGAGACCAGACTAAGGAATGGTTCATCGAAAGGGGGTAGCAGCCTTTCGGAAGTTGCAAGGGCGGCAGTCTGGATGATTGACTGATATGGCTTTGCAATAATACTGGACATGGCTTAGCTGTGTTGATACTGCTACATGGCTGAAAACAACGGGAAACTACAGCCGTAACTAACTCCCAAGGACATGCAGCTCTCTCTGTATGAATGATGAACTGATGATGGCTTCCTCCCGAGTAACATATTCCGGAGGTAAACTAGTCCCCCATTCGGATCTCCGGGTGGGGACTACACGAGAGGGGGCGATCATCAGGAAGATGGATACTGACATTCTGCGAGTCGGAGTGTGGAATGTTAGAAGTTTGAATCTTTGTGGTAGATTATAGAATCTGAAAAGGGAGATGGATAGACTAAAGTTAGATGTAGTTGGTATAAGTGAAGTAAGTACGTTGGCAGGAAGAACAGGATTTTTGGTCAGGCGACTACCGAATTATCAACACGAAATCAAACAGGGGAAATGCAGGAGTTGGTTTAATAATGAATAAGAAAATAGGACAGTGGGTAAGCTACTATGACCAGCATAGTGAAAGAATTATCGTTGTCAAGATAGACACCAAACCAATGCCCACCACAATAGTGCAGGTCTACAGTATATGCCTACTAGCTCAGCGGATGATGATGAAATCGAAAGATCAAATGAAGAGATAGAAGATTTAATACAATATGTAAAAGGTGATAAGAATCTAATTGTGATGGGAGACTGGAATGCAGTGGTAGGCCAAGGAAGAGAAGGTAATACAGTAGGAGAATTCGGATTGGGACAGAGGAAAGATAGAGGAAGTCGGCTGGTTGAATTCTGCACACATCATAATTTCGTCCTTGCAAATACTTGGTTCAAACACCACAAACGACGGCTTTATATGTGGACGAGACCTCGAGACACTGGAAGGTATCAAATAGACTTCATTATGATTAGGCAGAGGGATTCAGAAACCAGGTGTTGGATTGCAAAACTTTCCCAGGAGCAGACGTGGACTCTGACCACAACTTGTTGGTCATGAAATGCCATCTGAAGCTGAAGAAATTGAAGGAAGGAAAGAATGCAAAAAGATGGGATCTAGACAAGTTCAAAGAAAAGAGCATGAGGGATTGTTTCAAGGAACATGCCGCAAAAGGACTAAATGAAAAGGCTGAAGGAAACACAATAGAGGAAGAGTGGTTAGTCATGAAAAATGAAGTCAGTAGGGCTGCTGAAAAAATGTTAGGAAGGAAGAAAAGATCAACTAAGAATCAGTGGATAACTCAGGAGATACTAGACCTGATTGATGAATGACGAAAATACAAGAATGCTAGAAATGAAGAGGGCAGAAAAGAATACAGGCGATTAAAGAATCAAGTGGATAGAAAATGCAAGGTAGCTGAGGAGGACTGGCTGAAGGAGAAGTGCAAGGATGTCGAAGGTTGTATGGTCCTACGAAAGGCAGATGCTGCATACAGGAAAATCAAGGAAACCTTTGGAGAAAGGAAATCTACGTGTATGAATATTGAGAGTTCAGATGGAAAGCCACTTCTAGGGAAAGAAGACAAAACAGAAAGATGGCAGGAACATATCCAACAGTTGTATGAAGGTAAAGATGTAGATAATTTGGTTCTAGAACAAGAAGAGGCTGTTGATGCTGATGAAATGGGAGACCCAATTTTGAGGTCAGAGATTGACAGAGCTGTGAGTGACCTACATAGGAACAAAGCACCTGGAATTGATGACATTCCCTCTGAATTACTGACTGCCTTAGGAGAAACCAGCATGGCAAAGTTATTCCATTTAGCGTGTAAGATGTATGAGACAGAAGAAGTCCTATCCGATTCCTGGCAGAATGTAGTTATACCTATTCACGAGAAAGCTGGTGGTGACAGGTGTGAAAACTACCACACCATCAGTTTAGTATCTCATGCCTGCAAAATTTTAACACGTATTATTTACAGAAGAATGGAAGAAAAAAAAAAAAAAGTTGAAGCTGAGTTGGGAGAAGATCAATTTGGCTTCAGAAGAAATGTAGGAACACGTGAAGCAATCCTGACTTTACGTCTGATCTTAGAGGATCGAATCAAGAAGGACAAGCCCACGTACATGGCATTCGTAGATCAACAGAAGGCATGAAATGAAAAGGTTAGCACAGGAAAGGGTGGCATGGAAAGCTGCATCAAACCAGTCTATGGACTGATGACTCAAACAACAACATAAGAAATATCATCAGCAACTATGAAGTCCTGCCATCAACTTCAGATAACGTCTTTACAGCAACAGTTAAGGTGGGTAACCTGACGATAATCAACTTATACAAACCACCAGGATTCACCTGACCTTCTCCACCCCTACCCTCACTACAACATCCAAGCATCATCGCTGGAGACTTCAATAGCCATCATACTCTCTGAGTATATCGGGAGTGTGATGGAAATAGACAAAAACTTGTTGACTGGATGGATACACAAAACCTCCAACTCATTTATGATGCTAAAGATAAGGCAACTTTTATCTCTGCATGATGGGATCATGGCTATACACCTGACCTGTGCTTCATTACACATTCTCCATACGTTCCCAATGAGGTACATCGCGCAGTACTAGCCAGGTTCCTTCACAGCCAGCACCGGCCAGTAATTCTCCAGACAGGTCTGTTCATACCCATTATCCTTTCCTACCCGAGACCACGATGTAACTTCAACAAAGCAAATTGGACAAAATTTTCAAAGCAGACTGACTCCAATATAAGATGGATAAAACCCACTTTCAACAACTACAGCAGATTTATTGGTATACTAAAAGGTGCAGCAAAACGATGCATACCAAGAGGTTACCGCAAAGAGTACATCCCCGGCTGGAATGAAGACAGCGAAAAGCTTCTCAAGGAATACGGAGACAATGGTGATCCTGCAACTGCCTCTGTCCTTCTACAGTCACTAAATGAAAACAGACTAAATAAATGGCAAGAAACCATAGAATCCTTGGACCATACTCGCTTCAGAAGAAAGGACTGGTCCTTAATCAGGAAACTGGATACAGCAAAAAATACCATCAGGCAAAAATGTAACAATCTTAGGTGATATGGCCAAACACATGATCACTACCTCCAAGTGAAGAAAGGAAAAACATGTCATAAGAGAAGTCAGACATCAATTGAATAAAAGGTAAAGGTCAGCTCAACAATAATCTGAGTTCTCTGCCCCATTTAAACTGGAAGAGACTATAGAAGCTATGAAGTGCATGAAACCTGGAAATGCAGCAGGTGTTGATGGCATTTACACTGAATTTCTGTTACACTGTGGTCCAGCTACTATCAGATGGTTGAACACCTTTTCCAACATTATAGAAACAGGTCATCTGCCTCCACTATTCAAGAAAACCAAGATCATTGCTATACTAAAGCCAAACAAAGACCCTTCAAAAGTTGAAAACTACCGCCCCATTGCACTCCTTAGTGTCATACTCAAGCTGCTAGAGAGCCTGATCCACAATAGAATCTCCTCAGTCATCAACAAGGTTGTCCCTTCAGAACAAGCTGGATTTAGACCAGGAAGAGGATGTGAGGAACAGGTGCTAGCAAAAGCAACTCATATCGAAAATGGCTTTGAGAAGAAGTTGGTAAGCATGGGTGCCTTCTTAGATCTAACTGCTGCTTATGATACCGTTTGGCATGAAAAACTGCTGCTCAAATTCATTAGTGTTATCCCTTGTCGGAAACTAACCACTCTAATAGGCAATATGCTGAGCGATAGGTATTTCGAAGAGTTCTCAGAAAACTCTCGAAGTAGGGTGCACAAAATAAATGATGGGCTCTCACAGGGCTCTGTGCTGGCTCCACTCCTTTTTAATTTGTACACATACAATCTTCCAAATACCAAGTCCAAGAAATTTATTTACGCTGATATTGCCTTGAGAGCCCAGGGTCAAAGCTTCCCCGAAGCTGAAGCAACATTAACATCAGATCTGAAGGTATTGGATGATTACTTTGAACATAATTCTCTTCAACTGAATCCTCAAAAGACAGTTGTATCAACTTTTCCATCTGCGGAACAAACATGTAAATTACAATCCTACAGTCAGTTTCAGAGATGAGATTCTCTAATACTGCAGTAACCCTAAATACCTAGGGGTGACTCTGGACAGATCACTGACATACAAAATACATCTCAAGAATGTAGCAGCTAAAATTAAAACCCGGAACAACACATTACATAAGTTAACAGGGACCACCTGGGGTGCCAATGCATCGGTCCTCAGATCCACAGTTCTGGCTCTTTCATATTCAGTTGCAGAATACTGCTGTTCTACATGGTTAAACAGTGCTCACACTAAAATAATTGACACGCAGCTCAATCAAGCAATGCGCCTCATCACAGGATGTATGCAATATGCTAACATGCACTGGCTATCGGTTCTAAGTAACATTTTACCCCCACCCCTGGTCATTGCTGAGACCGAACACATGGAAGAAAAATGAAAACAACCCACTGTTACCAATACATTCAGACTGTCCAGTACTACTACCACAGTGATTCAAGTCCAGACAACCATTGTGGCGAACAGCAATCAATCTGCAAGACAATCACTTCAAAATACTAGATGCATGGAACAAGCCAAAACTCCCTGACCCATCATTACTTAATTAAAACTCCTTGGGAGCAGCCCGCAGGTTTTCATTCACCTCGACGACAGTGGTGTGTACTGAATAGGATAAGGACTGGCCAAGGAAGATGTGGAGCAATACTGAACAAGTGAGGATGGATGTCCTCTCCTCATTGCGACTGCAGTGAAGAACAGCAAACCATGGATCATACAGTGCTTGAATGTCCCCTCAGAGTATTTAGAGGCTCCATGAAGGATCTCCACAACCTAACACAAGAAGCTGTTGAGTGGATTAACCATCTGGACATACTATTGTGAATAAATTTATGAACTTGAGAGTTTGTTTACGTGTGTGTATTTTTGTACATATTTTGTAAATACAGTAGAGTCCCGTTAATCCGAAAGTCCGGTTAATCCGAACTGAAATATTCATTTTTTTATGTTGTCCTTATTGAAATGAAAGACCATATTATAGAATGAAGATTTACTTGCACTTTTAGTAATATTTTACTAGAATAACTTAATGTAAACATAATTACACATCATAAACTATCAATCACTGGGCATTCATCTTTATAAAGTCTGTTAGTTTCTTTTGCCGTAGTGATTGGAACCTACTCGAAGATGCAGTGTTAAACCAGAATCTCATAAACATCACATCAATGGGCGTAGTAGCGGAGTGTTGCTCGACGTAGCGTACGGCAAGTTCTAGGCGGTCGCGGCATCTGAATATGAGACTAGTGTAAGCCGTTACCGTATTTTAGCAGTTTTAGGAGACAAGTTTTAACCTAGTTTTAGTCGTTTTCTCCTCTACGTGTTCTTAACTACCCTACTGTAATTTTATACAGTTTTTTATTTATTAATGTAACTGCTAAATAATGGGCTTTTCAAATTACAGTATATACTGTACTCTATTATAGAATATTTTCCTCAGACGGTTGAGGCGCTGGCCTTCTGACCCCAACTTGGCAGGTTCGATCCTGGCTCAGTCTGGTGGTATTTGAAGGTGCTCAAATACGTCAGCCTCGTGTAAGTAGAATTACTGGCACGTAAAAGAACACCTTCGGGAGAAAATCCCGGCACCTAGGCGTCTCTGGAAACCGTAGGAGTAGTTAGTGGGACGTAAAAACAATAACATTATTATTGGAAAATATTTTCCGGTTAATCCGAAAATTTTGTAATCCGAACAGACTCCGGTCCCAATTAGTTCGGATTAACGAGACTCTACTGTAGTTGATATTCCTCTTTTCATCATATGATAAATAAATAAATAAATAAATAAATAAATAAATAAATAATTATAACGTCAACACATCGATACTTCAGAAAATGCTTATGGAAACTCAGAATTCAAGATACAACCTGACTGGAGAAGTACAAACGCAGCAAGAAGACACCGCCTATTGTTGCTAATTCTCACTCTTGCTTTGGACGTGAAGGAAATTAGACGCGAATGCTGAACCTTAACATTTACATTCTTAACAGCCGTGTTCTCAGTACATATCATCGCGTAAACGACATAACGGGTCGCGACTGTCGTACGGTCGGATTGCTGAATTTTAATATTGAGAAATTTATTTGACTGTGATTCTTCGAGTATTACTCTGAATTATTTTTCAACCGCGTGTCTCTTATGTTAATCAATAATTAATTTGCACGTGTTTGGCTCACATAATAATGTGTGATGTTATTTTGCAGTGTGCAGTGAATATGAAGGTTTTCTTAATCTGTGTGTACAAAATCAAGATGGAGTGAACATATCAGGTGCCTGGACAACACCAGGATGGATTATAACACACCACCAAACACCGGTGGTGGCCGGTTAGTGCTCTTTTTTCAGGTCAAGATTTCTTGAATATACATATATTTTTGTAATAATGAGCAGAACATATAGAAGGTTTGGAAATATGAGTGATATCGTGTCATCGAGTAAACAGAATCTCCAGGGATGTAAATCTTCATTTAGTAAATTAAAGCCCCGCCATTTCATTAATTTAATTGTACCTCAATTCGCAGTACTGAATTTCGGGAAGTCATTCGTCAACATATATGAAATTTAATAGTGTTACAGTGGTCAATATTATTAGGATCTTCACGATAATAGTTGATTGTACCTGTATTGCTGTAGAGCAGGAATTTTATTTCAATGTAGTGTAGGTGGACTATGATAGAATTGTACAGTAACTGTATTACAGGAGCAGTGAAGACAGTGTTAGCTACTTGTTTAATCGAACTACGTGTCATTGTGAAACCACGTGTTTATTACGAGTCTATGTATTTATTGAGATTGTGAGGAATTTGTTGAATGTAGGATTTTCACACATGAGAATGACTAGATCGTTCAGTGTAATGAATTAATATGAAGGCAACGGATATAGTGATCTTCGATGTGAATCAAATAGGTATTAGGAGCCGCATGTTAAGTTCTGCTCTCATTATTAATGCTAGGTACATTTCTACGGGAACCTGAACAGATCCTGCGACCAGCAGCATCACTGTAGATTGTATATGTGCATGTTGATTTTCTTACAGCTATTCATGTGGGAGTGATCCAGAAACATCGATCCTATGTGGCTATGCAACCGAGATATATTTGGAAATATATTTTAACTATTCTAGGATGAGCTGATGCCACATTATTGTATTTCTATTCGCATGTTGGCGCTCAATTCTTTTCTTATTTTGAGATGATGTTACTTGCATATCATATCTTCAAAATGAATTCTTTCAATTTCACGCTATCTACATTTCATTGTGTGATTTGATATAAGGAAAAAATCTCTTTCATATTTTAACGGATGTCTGTATGTTGCTATCATTAAAGTAACGGTAATTTATCTTTACCTTAACTGAACAGCCTGAAAGTGAGTACTATCTGACGTGAGGATTTTTCTTTAGAACCGTGGGCGAAGGCATAATAGCTCACTCAATCATATAAATCATACATCTCTTAGGTTTCAAGTCGTAAATTTATAAACATTTACACCATGATTTCTGATGGCATTTCAAGTCTTTCTTACAAGATTTTAGATATTCAACTTAAGAGCGTCATAATTTATTAATTTAATAATATGAACATTTATTTAAACTTTCATATGGACTAACGTTAGGATAATTTTGTAAATTCAATTTTATTTCACGGGCATGTTGTTGTCATATTTCAAGTATGGCGTTGTTAAAGAATAATGCAGCTATTATAGCCAACATCTTTCTCAAAATGTAATGTTGTGCCTCCACAACAATGAAAAAAGTCTAAAACCAGCCATCCTATATTTAATTTTATCCTTTGTAGATAAGAAATCCTTTCATATCCCTTCGTTTTAATTGAATCTCTACCATTGCACGAGACACCTGTCCGACTCAGGTTATTCTAATATTTAGTGGTGATGTCTGTTATGAGATATGAATCTTATGTTTTGCCGGAGGTAAGCTGTGATACGTTATTTGAATGGTTATATGCCAACCATACCTGTGTAATTAAAGCTGATTGATGAAATCCTATTATAATAATTCATATTCGATAATATTAAGATGTACATAATTATTGTGTTGATGATAGGTTCGCTGGGATGCCGTTGTATGAGTACTCTATTGGGCATTATGTTGTATCTTTCGATGCCTAATTTCAATCACTACGTTTTGTTATATTTTGGATGCCCAACTTAAGGGCAAATCTAAGGGCCTTTTTGTTACATTCTGATGTCTAACAGTGGGCATCCCAACCCCACTTTTGTTCCAGCATGAAGAAGCAATATGTTTGTTTAAACATTTGCACCGAAGTTTTCCAAGCAGTGGCTTACTCATTAGCATGTATTTTCTAATTCCAATAGTCTGAATGTGCATATTCCATTTAATTCTTAAGAACTAGGTTTACCATGCATGTATTATGAAAACATATTTCAAGCCCCCTGTAGAATAATATTTTCACTATAAATTTACATGAGAACAGCCTGTCTGAAATTTAACAAGATGCGAAAGTACATAACCCAACCTCCGATATTAGTTATGTACACCGCTGTATCTTGACAAGGAGAAGTATCACATTTTTATTTTATTTCAGTACATAGTATTAAAATTATGCAATTGTTTAATTCAGCTTTTGTTTCTAAGGAATGAACAACTCCTGGCATTGCACTTATTGCAAAAACATATTATCCCAATGTTTGTTTACAAAAATCAGGGACTGGGAGTTGTGAGGAGACCTCAGGCTCGCTCAAGATCAACTTGCTTGCGCCTAGCGAGGAATCGATACGGAAGGTGATCGATCGCATTCAATATAAACGCTGGAGTAGAGTCATATACTGTATTTGGTACAGTGTATGAATATTGGTAACGGATACAAATTAACACGCCCGAATTTGCCCATAATAACAGATAAATCAGTAAAAGGGTTCTCATTGTAACCGAAGGATATTGCACAGATTAATACAGGAATTTTCAAAGGTTATAGTAACAATGTCCTCGAACGGGGGTTCTTCTCTGCTACAGCGGCAGCGGTCGGATGTACATCTGAGTCCGACATCTCACTTTAGCATTAAGTGCCCGAGCTCTAATTTCCTCTTCTGCCTTGAGTCATCCTTAGCAAGCTTTTGACGTCTTTTTTCATAGGTTCTTAATGTCTCAAAATCAAAACAAATAGAAGTAAATATTTGAGAATTTTAACATTTCCTTAACACTAAATGCGGGTTTTGCCCTATTGTGAATTACGTTGAATTGAATATAAAATAGAATTGCTCTTATGGAAGAAATTTCGGGACTGGAAATTTCTTCCGTTAAATGTGGGTTTATGCTAAAACGAGATCTTGCAAAATCGAGGTTATACTGTATTTAGAAAAGAAACTGAAAACTGAAAAGAAAACATCATCAATGTTATTTTTAGAGTGGCTCCAGGATGACATGAAAAGAATGAGTGAACTAGTCCAAGGGTTTTCAGAGTTAAACCTCAGGAACTGTTGTACACAATGTTAGGCAAAGAAACGATATATATTTTATTAGACATATATCCTTGAGAAATGTTCTATTTTTTAATTAAATCTGTTTTCCTTCTTCTCATCTATCAACATTTACTGGAATCCTCAGCGAGCTATTTATATTAGCACCTCATGGGAAAGTAGCCTTACCTCCAATTTTTATTAATTATGAGGTAATGGCATAATTACAATATCTTAATATGTATATTTCATGTGGTAGAACATGTATGGTTAACAATAAAAGGAGTATGTTGAAATACTGATAGCAGGTCCTTTGTGTGTGTATGTAGTAAGCAGTTGTACAGCACAGGTGGTCCAAAACCAGACCGGTGAATAGATAATTTTGTCCAGGAGCTGACTTCCTTTTTACAGAATACTGTTGATCGCAACTGCAAGCTCATTGCTCAAGGTTTGCTGCACCTATGTTCAATCTTGCTCACTATACTGCCATCCTGGGAGAATACACATCCTAAATACCTACTTGAAACTGTAACCTCTACAACAGTGGTTACACAAAACAAGGCACAAACACAGCAAAGGGGGAAGGTAAGAGCAACTACACAATATCAGAAAACACTACACACTCAGAAAAACATTAGGTGGCATTACGCGGATCTCCAACTACATATACATAAATATCAGTACGGCCAACTAGTGGACAACAAACCGGGAAGGTGAAAAAGGCTGGGAACCTACCAAAGGCATGGACATGGCTTAGATTGCGGATTCCGAAATAGAAACTATTTGTTCCAGTTTTGTATTCCCCCTGACATTCAGTTCACTTTTAGGTGTCTTCCCTACTACTATCATTTAAGTCTTGAAAAGACTAATTTTCATGTCATACTCATTGCACCTTTTTTCAAGGTGCAAGATATTAGATTGCACGGTTTCAGCAGACTAAATCATTCACATAGGACAAACTGCTTACTACATTTCTACTTAACTGAATCCCTCTCTGCCATTTTATACCTTTGTAATATAGCCTTTATCTCCTCATTCCAAGTACTCTCCTGCCATTGATCATACCTGTTTGCACCAGCGATCATTTTCACTACATTCATGTCTGTTACTTATAACTTATTAATAACATATACAGTACTGAGGGCATCACAGTTGATCCATTCTTTTGTTTCGTGTGCTGTAGATTCGTGTACACAATGAACAACAAAGGTGAAAAATTCATTCGTAACTATTCTGACAGGTGTTTTTATAAAAATTGCATTTCATGTGATGTGATACTAAGGGGATATGATGGCAGAAAATATATTTATTAAGAACATATTTATATGACAGTTACATGCTTGTAATAAAAGGTTTAGGAGATTAATTACCCTATAAGTTAATCTGATTTCTTACAAGAGCCATGCACCCTACTCTGTCAAACATTATTTTATATAATCAGTATTTACAAACAATTCTTCCAGGCAATGCAAGACATAGCAAATTGAAATCATTTAAGAAAAGACTAGGTGATAGGAAATTTACCACCTGAACAACAGCCCTATACAACAGTCTACTGTAGACAGCCATACGATTTAGTTGTTGCAGAGGCATACTCTTCACTTCTGAAATAGAAGTCAAGGTGCTTGTTATTAGCACCTATTATTGTTTTGCAGTGTTTGGTACTCATTTTTGGTGAAATTGAAGACAAAATTTTCATTTTCCTTCAACAGATCCATATGGAAAGTATTTCAGAATGGATAGGCATGGTAGTGTTCACATCAGTAAAGAGGATACATGTGAACAATATACAGAAAGGCAAAAATCAACATTTAGGTAAGAAAGAGAGACCTACCAGTGCTTTGTGGAAAAATTGGTCACTGTACCAAGCAGTTTATCAGCAAATTGGATAGAAGTACAGGATTTAGATTAATAGGTTTATTATTGCAAAGTGAGCAATTAGATCAGCTTGCCAGTCAAAATGTTTGTAGAGACAGCAGTTTATGAATAGTGATAAGGGTAATAAACAAGCCCTTGTGTGCAATTTACATGTAGTTGTGACAAGTATCACTCTATTACACTGCCAATTTACTCATAAGAGCAATATTCCAGAAGCTATTCCTTTAGATAAATAATAATGTTATTTGCTTTATGTACCGCTAACTACTTTTAAGGTTTTCAGAGATGCCAAGGTGCCAGAATTTAGTCCAGCAGGAGTTCTTACCGACACTAGGTTGACATATTTGAGCACCTTCAAATACCACCAGACTGAACCAGGATCAAACTTGCCAAGTTGGTGTCAGAAGGCCAGCGCCTCAACCATCTGAGCCACTCAGCCCAGCATTCCTTTAGTTATTAAGCCAGTCTACAGGACACAAGCCTCATTTGAACTCCTCAATAAATGTAGACCCTACACATATATGAGTACACAGAACCCTAATGAGAATTTAAATTTTCTACTTCAGAAGAGATGTCCATAGACAAACTTTGTTCACAACCATTTGGTAAAAATAGCTGCTTCTGAAGCTGCTATAGTCTTCAATGATGTAAATAAAGACAGGATTGTCATTCTTGCAAAGTTTCGATTTGGACCTGGATTCTTTGCACAGAAGACAGTATGGAAATTCAGCAACATGCTTGTCATCAATATGCTACTATTCTGAACATGGTACAATAACTAAGAAGAAGGGAGGCAACAAGAGATTTGCAGAGGATCATGAAGGAGAGAAAGAATACATTTATGGGGGATATTGCACTAGTACAAACCAAACACAAGCTCCACAACGTGATCACAAGCTAACTAGGACTCGATTACTACTTGCTATTTGCTTTACGTTGCACTGACACAAATAGGACTTACGGCAACGATGGGATAGGAAAGGCTTAGGAATGAGAAGGAAGCAGCCGTGGCCTTAATTGAGGTACAGCCCCAGCATTTGCCTGGTGTGAAAATGGGAAACCACCAAAAACCATCTTCAGGGCTGCCGACAGTGGGGTTCAAACCCACTATCTCCTGGATGCAAGCTCACAGCTGCGCGCCCCTAACCGCACGGCTAACTTACCCGGTAACTAGGACTCAAATTTAAAACATCCACTTTAAACTTGCACTACACAGAATAATGCTCATACATCCATTATTTTTATTATGATTATTATCATCATTATGTAAAGTAAACTGCTGTAGTACCAAAGTAGCGTCTACAGCTTTCTGGACTCCCCAATACATTTACACTTAATTCACTGTTCTGCAACACAACTATCAAAAGAAAAATGATTGGGCACCAGTGTACTTGGTGATACACAATATGAAATAAGCATGAGAATAAATTTTCATTCAGGGTGGGGTCATAGGCCGACGATATCCCGACTCGCTGACCTAACCTGATGACTTGTTGAGCTGAAAGTAAAAGGCCTTAGGATATACTGGTTAGGTTATTTTTATTTATTTATTTATTTATTCAGGATCAGCAACAGCATAACGCCGAATTATATTCTTTTGAAATGACACACTGTCCATTAAAATATATAAATATACTTACAAACTTAACCACCTCAATATTCTTTACAACAGATAGCAAACGACAATGCAGGAAATAAACATGAAAAATGCGACCACATTAACACAATATATGGAATACCACCTCAATATCGCATAACATAAATTTCAACATGGGACGTACACTGTTTATCTCTTCTTATTTTCAACCCGCACAGAATTTACATGTCATAATATCAAGCTTAATAAATTAGCTGGTACGACGACCATTTCTATCAACACTATATTCGGACTTTCTCCATCCTTTGTCACATGCCAAACTCACTGTAGATTTATACACAAAAGCTTAAATGGAATTTGTATGTAATCTGGCTAGTATGAATAATGGGATCACATACCTATGCAGTTTAACTCTGTACACCATATCGAAGTGATTTGTAGTGGTTGACTGACTGTAGTTGAAAGTTGATGTTAAATACCACCATACCTCGTCCATACTCTCCGATAACTTAGGTGACAAGTTCTTGGTTTGTTGTTTTATATTGAAATCATACTCGCGTTGTATTCCGGCAAGTGCATTGGCATAGCCCTTCATAGAGCATATAACATTTAACGTAGATATCATATCGTCCCTACTCTGGCAAACTAGCGAATCTGCAAATTGTCAAAAGGTTAGAGGAGCTGAAAGAAGTTGTGATTACTCATGTCAAATCAATTTTTATATTTAATGATTGGTTTCATGTGTTATGCATAAGGAACGAGTTGCAGATGTGAGACTTTGTCAGAGGGTAGACAATATTTAACCTATAAAATCTACAGCAAAACTTCAGAAGTACAGCTTCCCTAGTTTGTCACTTTCGCTAGTTTGCCAGAGTGCGGACGATATGTATATCTCTAACTCTGCAGTGCGTCCCAAACAAACATCCACAGACGAGACCAATATCCAAGAGATAGACACCAGCATACAATATGGCTAAATGACGCACACTTCAAGCAGGACAACCACCCGATCTCAATACTTCCACTACTCGACACCAACAAGACCTCTCTTCCAACAAACCAGCCATAAAATAGACTTCTACAAGTCACATGATTTTGTCAGTACTAGCTAATCACAATCTTCCCTATCTGTCACGTGTGGCTCGCCGTTTTTTGAAATTGTGAAGCTCAACATTGACACACTGACACCTTGAAAACTGTCATGAGACACGCGTCATTTTGGGCAAATCAACATCCTGCACAACACATTATATTAGTTTCCTTGCTTAACAATAACTTCTGCTTTCAACTACAGAATGCCACCAGTTTAATACAGAGTTCTTACACCGACCAAACAATGACTCCCATACATCAACAAATACAAACAGTATTCCCTACAATGAAATACGTGATATTGACAATACAAAATAAATACTTAACCTATAACTTGGCGTAAATATAGATATAAATACAAAACTGACTTGACGTGGGGTTGATATTTTGTACAATTACAATAACTAAGAAGAGAAGGGGCAAAAAGAGATTTTTTTTTTGCTAGTGGTTTTACGTTGCACCGACACAGATAGGTCTTATGGTGACGATGGGATAGAAAAGGGCTAGGAGTTGGAAGGAAGCGGCCGTGGCTTTAATTAAGGTACAGCCCCAGCAATTACCTGGTGTGAAAATAGGAAAACCCGGAAAGCCATTTTCAGGGCTGCCGACAGTGGGATTTGAACCCACTACATCCCGGATGCAAGCTCACAGCTGCGTGCCCCTAACTGCACGGCCAACTCTCCCAGTCCTCTGCTCACTGCTTGCCAGAAGGCACAATGACAACATATGCCTGCAGTAGGGTTGGGCACTATGTCCCTGTTTCGTCACACTGTGCCGGTGCACAGTTATGTTCCGCTGTTCCGGTACACTGACTGTCAGTTGTTCCGAAACATTCTCAAGCAAGACTGAGACAGTAACTCGCTATCCTGTCAGAAGCGCCACTATGCACTGCCCCTCACCTACTACCCGACGTAAATTGCATACAATTTTTGTTTTCGACCTATTCAATACATAATTATTTATTGTCGCTAGAAATTCTTTATACTACAATACTACATTAACAGGAACATGTTTCGCTCATCTACTGAGCATCCTCAGCCTTTATAACTTATCTCAAGGTTAAATCATATCATTATTAACTTATAACTAATTTGTACTTAATTATAATCTTGATAATAAATTTTTTTTTTTGCTAAGGGCTTTACGCGCACCGACACAGATAGGTCTTATGGCGACGATGGGATAGGAAAGGTCTAGGAGTTGGAAGGAAGCGGCCGTGGCCTTAATTAAGGTACAGCCCCAGCATTTGCCTGGTGTGAAAATGGGAAACCATGGAAAACCATTTTCAGGGCTGCCGATAGAGGGATTCGAACCTACTATCTCCCAGATGCAAGCTCACACAAGCGCGCCTCTACGCGCGATAATAAAAATTAAAAATACATTATCAGAGTGACAGTTATAAACACAATGAAAGGATTATGAAGTTATGAAGAGTGAGAATTAACTTACGTTACATGGTCCGCTTGTATCACCTGTGTTCTCTGACTACAGAGTCCAAAACAGAAAAATCTCCTGCTCAAGACTGTTTTTACGATAGAAATTTCAGAGTTTTTTAAACTTTCATCATGCTTTTCAAAAAACCTTGTAACATTTCATTTTGTGTGTTTCCTATGTTTTTAATTCATTATACATGTCTTACTGAGATGACCCAATGCCAGGTCGAAACATGTCTATTTGTGAAGTTTTGTCATAATTGGATATAAAATACGTAATATTGACTTGGAGCATTAAAATAGTTTTATACAATTTTGTAAGCTGTTATGGCTATGCACTGTCACAATGAATTGTTCTTTATTGTTAGCGTAAATTGTATAATATTGTATTATAGGAAAATTTTCTTCTCTTGTTAATTTAATATTTAGTGCTTGACAATAATGTATTTTAGTGTACCATTTGCCACCGAGGTAGACACCTCATTTGCAAATAAAGAGATTTTGATTTGATTTGATGTATGTATGCTCATCATGAGAAAACGGCTGAGGAGAAATTTCTGAAAATCAGTATATGAAGTCGGGGAATATGTTGCTACAATCTAGGCCATAAATAATTTTATTCACAATGAGTGAAATGGTAATTTAGGGAAAGGCCTCAAATTTAATTCTCAAATATTTGGTATTATTGGCCCTATCGATAAATACTACATAACTGAAGTTATATATTATTAAATTTCCTATCATTTATATTCTGTACATTTTTACCCTACTGGCTATAACAGAGATATTCGTGAATTTGTATTTCTAACAGCTCGATAGCTTCAGTCGCTTAAGTGCGGCCAGTATCCAGTATTCAGGAGATAGAGGGTTCGAACCCCACTGTCTGCAGCCCTGAAGATGGTTTTCTGTGCTTCCCCGTTTTCACACCAGGCAAATGCTGGGGGCTGTACCTTAATTAAGGCCACGGCTCCTTCCTTCCCACTCCTAGACTTTTCTTGACCCATCATCGCCATAGGACCTATCTGTGTCAGTGCGACGTAAAGATTTTGGATTTTTGTTACTAAGCCCATATCAACGCCGAGGTACGAAAAAATGGGTGAAGAGAATTTAATGATAATCTGTATGTAAAGTCGGGGAATAGGGAACTATAGTCTATATACAGTAGAGTCTCGATTATCCGACCTAAACGGGACCTGGAGTACGTCGGATCACCGAAAATGTCGGATAATACAGAATAACTGAGACAAACAGGAAGGCTAAAACAATGACATGTTTTACGGTACTCTGTTTATTCAATTGTACAGTACATGCAGTATTGAACGAAAACATTCCAGATGTCTTACGAAAAGAAACTTTTCTCCACAGATATTAAACTGCCTAATGCCGTACCGTTTCTTCCACCGATCAAGCCACCCAGCACTGGCAGGAAAATTAGGGTCCCATTCATTAAACTCCTTCTGGAAATACACAGCCTTTTCCTGCAGAATGGGGCCAGATATTGGCAGCTCCTTCTCCTGGTGTTGAGATAACCAAAGAAACAGTGCTTCACTTACTTTTTCGTACTCACATTTTTCATTTTTTCTCTGTTCTGGTAGAGCACCCCTTTTAAATTTCTTCCCTCAGTTTTTTCCACTCTCCCACTGTAACACATCCAACATCCATAATCTGAAGCCCCATTTCCCCTTTGTCCAGTCTCTTTAATGCACTCAACTTGTCTTCCATAGAAACAATCACTTTCTTCCATTTACTCGCTATACTCACAGAGGATATGAAAACTACAACATCCGCACCCAACCAATACTACAATGAACAATGACTGAAGACTCACTGCACCTGTCCTTGAGAAAAAAAACTGCCCTACCGCCAGCGGTCAGGCCAGTGCTTGTCCCACAGCACAGCGGGTGTGCCTGAATTTAGTCTCCACCAAAAGTTCAAATTAAGTCTACCAGTGTCGGATAACACGGAATGTCGGATAAGCGAAGGTCGGATGAGTGAGACTCTACTGTATATATATATACTGACTGACAGAGCAAATGCAACACCAAGAAGGAGTGGTTCGAAAGGGATGAAAGTTGGGGAAAAAACAGAGACGGCACGGACGAATAATTGATGTTTATTTCAAACCGATATGCAGGTTACACAATGCGCACGGCATCGACTCAGTAGGATGTAGGACCACCGCGAGCGGCGATGCACGCAGAAAGACGTCGAGGTACAGAGTCAATAAGAGTGCGGATGGTGTCCTGAGGGATGGTTCTCCATTCTCTGTCAACCATTTGCCACAGTTGGTCGTCCGTACGAGGCTGGAGCAGAGTTTGCAAACGGCGTCCAATGAGATCCCACACGTGTTCGATTGGTGAGAGATCCGGAGAGTACGCTGGCCACGGAAGCATCTGTACACCTCGTAGAGCCTGTTGGGAGATGCGAGCAGTGTGTGGGCGGGCATTATCCTGCTGAAACAGAGCATTGGGCAGCCCCTGAAGGTACGGGAGTGCCACCGGCCGCAGCACATGCTGCACGTAGCGGTGGGCATTTAACGTGCCTTGAATACGCACTAGAGGTGACGTGGAATCATACGCAATAGCGCCCCAAACCATGATGCCGCGTTGTCTAGCGGTAGGGCGCTCCACAGTTACTGCCGGATTTGACCTTTCTCCACGCCGACGCCACACTCGTCTGCGGTGACTATCACTGACAGAACAGAAGCGTGACTCATCGGAGAACACGACGTTCCGCCATTCTCCCATCCAAGTCGCTCTAGCCCGGCACCATGCCAGGCGTGCACGTCTATGCTGTGGAGTCAATGGTAGTCTTCTGAGCGGACACCGGGAGTGCAGGCCTCCTTCAACCAATCGACGGGAAATTGTTCTGGTCGATATTGGAATAGCCAGGGTGTCTTGCACATGCTGAAGAATGGCGGTTGACGTGGCGTGCGGGGCTGCCACCACTTGATGGCGGATGCGCCGATCCTCGCGTGCTGACGTCACTTGGGCTGCGCCTGGACCCCACGCACGTGCCACATGTCCCTGCGCCAACCATCTTCGCCACAGGCGCTGCACCGTGGACACATCCCTATGGGTATCGGCTGCGATTTGACGAAGCGACCAACCTGCCCTTCTCAGCCCGATCACCATACCCCTCGTAAAGTCGTCTGTCTGCTGGAAATGCCTCCGTTGACGGCGGCCTGGCATTCTTAGCTATACACGTGTCCTGTGGCACACGACAACACGTTCTACAATGACTGTCGGCTGAGAAATCACGGTACGAAGTGGGCCATTCGCCAACGCCGTGTCCCATTTATCGTTCGCTATGTGCGCAGCACAGCGGCGCATTTCACATCATGAGCATACCTCAGTGACGTCAGTCTACCCTGCAATTGGCATAAAGTTCTGACCACTCCTTCTTGGTGTTGCATTTGCTCTGTCAGTCAGTGTATATATTGTACCAGTAAAAGAGCCCGACTCTCAGATTAAATTTGATAGGGGCATGAAATAGAGTTCTCAGGGTGAAAAACTGGGTTAATTGTAGCTAGGGCTCGGTACAGGAGGTAGGGTCCTATCTACAGAAAACTTTGACTCTGATTGTATAAGAGTTTATTCAAATAAGTCATGAGTTTGCACATCACCTCTAAGTAGAAATGGACTGTCTTCCTCGTATTCCAATAGTATGGCTTGGGTTCTCCAGCTCACCAAGCCAAGCTGGTTGAAGCACGTTCCAGAAGACTCCAGGGATTCCAGGGACTCCAGATATTCCAGACAGAGGCAGCTGGACTGTCTGGATTGACGGCAAGTAGAGATGTCTCGAACTCTGAGGCCCGGGTTGAACCCCGATGATCCAGGCGATGTTGTAGATAGTCACGTACTACCTCAGCCCAATGAGACTGAGAGGATTGAAGTTCCCAAGGTCACTAGTAGCACTGAGTCCATGAACACCTTGGATGATCAACTTATAAGCAGAGATCCTGATAATTGTACATCAAGACTTCCAACACTCCTAAAATGATATGAGTGGTATTAATAATTTTAGAGTTCATCACTAGGAAACTCTTCGTCTCTGAATAACGTTTGGCAACGAAAAATACAAGTCCCTTCTTGCGAAATTATAGTTAAAGTCAAAGTTCATTACTGGCGAAGGTGCAAGTCTTTGCCTAAACTCGAACGAAAAAACACAAGTCCATTCACTTGGAAGTCTGAATATATTTAAAGTTAATCACTCGTGAAATTCATAAAGTCTTTGAGTGACCACTGACGAAAACGCAAGTCCATTCACATAAATAAATTCACTGACGAAATTTATAAGTCCCTTAAACCAACACTGGCAAATGCAAGTGAAATCCTAACTTTGTTCAAAGCCGTTGGAAAGTTAAAGTTCATCACTGGCAATGTTAATCAATCACTGTCTATTAGAAGAATGAGTTCCTCAACAGTTGCAAATATTCCACGTAAAAAACACACGTCCATTCAATGATCACGTAGAAAAGTTCTGATCTCGAACACATGAAAATGATACAAGTCCATTCAGTGAACACTTAGAAAATTCCAGCTTCAAAGACACATGAAAATAATACAAGTCCATTCAGTGAACACTTAGAAAATTCCAGCTTCGAAGACGCGGAAATAACACAAGTCCCTCCAGTTAACACTTAAAAAATTCCAACTTCGATGACACGTAAATAATACAAGTCCCTTCAATGAACACTTGTAAATATTCCAAGTTCAATTACGAAGACTTAGAAAAATTTCTACCACACTTGAAGTCTTATGAGTCCACTTTATAAAACTTGGAAGAATCGTCTTCCCACACTTGTACAATGACAGAGTTCCACGATGATAGTAGCAGCAAGAGTGGCCTCGCTGACTACTCAGCTGAGACTGTGTGAATAGGCTACAGTAGGTTCCCTTTTTATTCAATCCGGGAGGTCTACGTCATAATACGGTTTGATTGAATATCTCCCGAATCCCTCGATGGATTTGCTTGAAACTCGAGCATTGGGATGTTTAGGTGATCCCAAACAAGATGACATATCGCTCGACTCGCTAGCACAATTATTATAGAAATTTCCAAATTTTCTCCATCGAACTCACTAGAACAAGTGACGTGGAATCCAGAAAATACCAGTCAAGGCTGGCAACACGTGTTGAGACGAGCGGGCGGCCTAGCTAGACCCTGTGGCTACGTCACAGCTCACAGTCGTCATACACTTCGCTAGCTGGTCCTCGCTGTTGGTAAACAAACCATCCGTGCCCGGAACATTACGCATGGTAAATAAACGTCACTTATACTCAAAAATACTTATGTACAGGTCGTAACCGGTACAATATATATATATATATATATATATAGTAAATATTTTTATTCACTCTGTTTGAAATGGGAGTTTAGGGGAAGGTGCCAAAAATTTATTTTTTAATTACCTATCTTATTGGTCATATTGAAAGGTACTACATGACGAAAGTTATAGAGAATACAATTTCCGATTATTGATATCTAATTCACTTTTACTGTACCGACTATAATAATATTGGTGTTATGGTGATTAAATTGTGAAGAATGTGAAAAAAGTCATGAAGGAACAATCGCTTGAATAATAACATAAAAGGGAGTCATGAAAGAAAGGAGGACTCACTTTACATTAGATGCTCTAATATCATAAAGTCGGAAGAAAACAAAATGTGAAGGTGTGCATTGATCAACAATAACATTACACTGACCTTTGTTGTGATGTCCTTTGTGTATTCTGCTGCCTTTTATCTCCGATAGATGGGATTACTGCTATGTATGTGTGTATCAAG
Organism: Anabrus simplex; assembly: GCF_040414725.1. NCBI lineage: Eukaryota > Metazoa > Arthropoda > Insecta > Orthoptera > Tettigoniidae > Anabrus > Anabrus simplex. The sequence continues at coordinate 982,174,034 of NC_090266.1, forward strand.
TTTAACAGCCTGTCTGAATATTGGCGGGAAGTACCTGGGGAGTTAGAGATCTCTCTTCTTTAGCATGCCATTCCTCTGGTTCATAAATTTTCTGATACTACTGGTACGTAACACTGGATCATCATAGTATTAAGCTATTCGATCTGTATTCTGAGGAGGTAATTGGAATAAGCAGTGTGCACATTTAAATGGAATAATTACGCAGGAGTGTTCGCGGTTGTTTGCGGCCTGGTCATTCTAGGTCTGGAACTTTGAACAGTTAGATCGACACCATAGTACTTATTGTTAAAAGTGAGAAAATGTGCTGTTTTTCATTTTATCAAATATTTCATATGACAGCATTGCTTTCAATCACAACATTCATACTGATATCGTTGTAATGACCTATATTGACCGTTGACTTCAGTTGGGAAAACTATAGGGACAGTCTTTCTGAGAATTCCGTAGTGAAGCACGGGTGCATCAACTGTTTATTTGAAACAAATAGCATTGCGCTTCGCATAATCACATGGGTGCTTGATGCAATGTATTAATCTATGCATTTGCTAAGTAATGGCATGACTGATTCACACATGTTGAGCATGAATTCATACTATTTTCAGAAGGCTTATCAGAGACTGATCTCAGAACTTCATATGAGGGAATAGAGATGTATAATTTTTAGCCTTGTAGCCTTGTATAGCAGCAGTCGGGCTTACAGACAGTAAGTGTTATAAATATATCAGAATACCATATTGTGTAAAACATGTAGAATAAGCAGTTTTGACCAATTGTATCTTCTGATTTTTCCTGATTTTCATATCAAAATCTCATGATTTTTGGTTTTTTAAAATTTGCAGGTATGGACTGAGGTGTGGAAAGCCCTGCAACCGTCCAATGCCAAGTCACATTCAACTCAAAAGCCTGTTGTTTCTCCAACTTGCTAATGCTTTGGCTAACACACTTGCGGCTCTACCCAAACTCTACCAGCACCCTTAACAGGCCTCCCTGGCCATCTATCAATTCTCGCCCGGAGAGGGCCTTCGGCCTACACACACAAAAAGTTGAGAGTCCAAAGTCGAGAGTCAAAAGCCTTGTTGTTTACGAGATATCGGTTTATATATTTTCTTCTATGCCTTCAAGAACAATCCACTGAGCAACGCACCATCACTACTAGTCGCTCGTACACGTTACAGTATCACTGTTCTTTGATTGGTTCCTTAGCATGGGACCTCCCTGTCACACTGCAATTACACATGACATTCTCGAAAAGTTTGGAAGCTGTCCGTATGTCCCTTACACGTGACATCGTACATTTCCAGCAAAAATGGCGGCTGGAGGAGACACGCGCAAGCTTAGTGCTGCTGCAGTTTGTGTTGTTTGTGTGGTAATAATCAGAGTTGTTGCGCTTTACGGTTCTCTACACGGGTCTATTCGAGTTAAGGAATCGGTGTGTGCAAGTGAAAAAGTGAGTTCTCCTTTTGAATGGCTACTAGCAGAGAGAAACTACTACATTCCGGCGTTCTCTCTGACTGGATGCGCCATTTTCCAGACTTATAGGCGCCTCCCTACTAGCTCGGAGCCGGACAAGCTTAGGCCTGGTCGCTCAGCGATTAGGGGCTTGCTTTGTCTCCTACTACTGGCTGGAGATGTCCACTTAAACCCCGGTCCCACCACTTGTGAAATGAAAACAGACATAAACATCTATTGTCAAAATGTGCAAAGCCTAAACAATAAGTTGTCTGATTGTGAACTATCCCTGCCAGACTTAAGAGAAGTTGACGTGATTGGACTTACGGAAACATGGCTCTCTTGGGCTAGTGACAGTGAACTACCACTCAGTGCTAATTACAGCATATTCCGTCGTGATCGCGCTACTCTAGGTGGTGGGGTGTTGCTAGCAGTGAACAGTGCTTTACCATGTAAACGAAGGACAGATCTCGAACGGAACTGTGAGTTAGTGTGGGTGGAGCTACTCTTTCCTCGACGCCCTGTACTTATGGGATGTTACTACAGACCACCAAACAGCCCACTCAGTGACCTTGAACAGTGCCTGGACTCAGTCATTGCAGCTCTCCCTCATGGTGAAGTAATTTTAATGGGCGACTTTAACATGTCTATAAAGTGGTCTTCTCCAACTACCGGACTGTCAGCTAACAACTGTGACACATACTTTATAGACAGTTTTATTAATGGCCTCGGACTGAAACAGTTTAATATGTACCCAACCCGTGGACCCAACATCCTGGACTTCCTACTCTCCTCATTAGAACTTAAAACAATAACTCCAGGCAGAAACCTTTTCCTGTGCGACCACCAGTCCCTCGATGCCACACTCCTCCTTCCCCACCCCTCCTCAAAGCCTCACAGCAGGACATCCTACCGCCCTACCTACATCTGGCGCCGTGCCGACTGGCCTGCAATGTGTCGTGCCCTGGAATGCCTTCCCTGGAGTCTGCTCGAAATAGCTGATATCGAATCGGCTCTTGACCTGCTGTACGACTGGCTGCAAGCTGCAATTAAAGACTTCGTGCCTGCACAATGGGATACTACTAGCAAACATCAACACTGGATATCACAAGAGACCAGACTGATACTATTTAATAAGAAGAGAGCTTGGGGCCTGTGGAAAGACTTCCCTAACCCACACACTAGACTTCCCTAACCCACACACTCACAATACCTTCGTTAAAATCCGCCGCCACGCGAGGTTTATGGTCAGAAGAGACTACAAAAGACACGTAGACACTGTCACTGAAAACGTCCGCAGCAATCCCAAGCGCTACTGGAGTCTCATCAACACACGGAGAAGGACGGAGCGGATTCCTGTCAGCGTGAACCACAACGATGCAACGGCAGATGGCGCCGATCACAATGAACTGTTCAACAGGTATTTCTTCTCCAACTTCTCCCCTCCCTTACAAAACCAACCGCTCCCTCCCGTTGGTACAGCTTCAAACAGAACGTTATCAAGCATAACTACCATGCCAAGTGAAGTTCATAACCTTCTTCAAACTCTTCGTACCAACAAAGCTACCGGTGCCGACACTATAGGTCCTCTTTTCCTAAAACAATACTGCCAGCACTCTTTGTGTAACTCTCTCTAAATTATTTAACAGATGTTTTGCCGCGGGCTATTTTCCTATTACCTGGAAACAGGCAAATATTGTTCCACCTTACTGACCAATCTCTATTCTCCCCACACTATCCTTTATCTTTGAAAAAAATTATACACCAGCGTCTCCTCGCATTCACTTTGCCGTATATCTCAACCAAGCAGCATGGTTTTCTACCAGGTGGCTCTTGTCTAACAAACCTGGCCACTCTGCATAGCTTTGCATCACACGCTATTGCAGTTAAATCACAGCTGGACATCTGCTACGTAGACATTTCGAAAGCCTTCGATTCTGTTGACCATACTCTGTTGCTCCATAAACTCTCCGAATTATTTAATATACATGGCAGTCTTCTGACCCTTCTTGCTGGCTTCCTACATAACCGTTGGCAGAGAGTGGTAATATCAGGCACTTCATCCTCATGGTTACCAGTCACCTCCGGTGTCCCACAGGGCAGTACTCTTGGCCCCTTGCTGTTTTCTTTGTTTATGGACGATCTGCCGTCCGAGCTCAACGAAACAGTGAATACCCTACTCTTTGCTGACGACTGCAAGATATTTAGGGAGATCAGGAATCCAGCATATGCAGCTCTGCTACAGTCCTCAATTAATGCTCTCTCGAACTGGTGCCGTACTTGGAAACTTATCCCCAATCCACAAAAATGCAGCCACATGACCATAACACTGCGTAAATCTCCTTTACCGACATCATATTACCTACTCGACAAGCCCATCACCGTGGTTACGCAACAGCGTGACCTAGGTGTAATATTCGATACAAAATTACAATTTAAGACGCATATAGAAACATATATACAACCAAGGATATGAAATTACTAGGTATTCTATATCGCTTCACAGAAATTCCTGACCCCATTGCTCTTCGTCACTTCTTCCTCACAATCGTTCAACCTCTCTTAAACTACTGCTCTTCGATTTGGACAACAGCCGCCCCCTCCAATACTAAGCAGTTAAGACAGAGCAGTGTCCTCCTTTGCTGCAATTGTAAGGAACATAAACCCCAAGCTCAGAAATCTGTCTACGCAGCAGGTATTAATGGCAATTAATGTGTCACCGCTGCACATCAGGCGACAGGTAGCTGACCTCAGTTTCCTCCACGAGATCTTAAATGGACATTACCGCTCGGAACATCTTGTTTCTCTCTTCTCTCTCCGCGTTCCTTCCCGTTCCACCAGAACCAAAGACCTTCTCCACATTCCCCACACTCAGCACTCAATACTTCAACGATCTTTCCTAATCCGCCTCCCAACACTCTTTAACAATATTAATAGGAGACAAGAGCTTGATATAGCATCAAATAAAAGTGAATTCGAGAGATGTGTAAATAGTATCTTAAAGATAAGTTGATGTGAAGGGATTATACCGCCATCTTGACCCACGACGACTTGGCTATGAACATGGACATTCTATGGTTTTCGATTTGGACAGTTATTAGTAGGATGTGTACCTGATCTTGTTATATTTTGTTATGTTTATTATATTTTATTATGAAAGTTTACGTTTGTTAAATAGTCCGTTAACAGTGCAAGTGAAATTTGCTCAGTGTAGCTGTATCTTGTGCTTCGTGAATAAATAAATAAATAAATAAATAAATAAATAAATAAATAAATAAATAAATAAAAATGCGCACTTAGCTTACACAATGTCTTTCGTAAGATTGAGTCACTACTCTTGCTTACAAATTACAACGCAACATAGAATGCTCTGATTATTTCTTTGAAATGTTCTTTCTATCATTCCCATTATTATTATTATTATTATTATTATTATTATTATTATTATTATTATTATTATTATTATTATTTTGCTTTACGTCGCACTGACACAGATAGGTCTTATGGCGACGATGGGAGAGGAAAGGCCTGGGAATTGGAAGAAGCGGCCGTGGCCTTAATTAAGGTACAGCCCCGGCATTTGCCTGGTGTGAAAATTGGAAACCACGGAAAACCATCTTCAGGGCTGCCGACAGTGGGGCTCGAACCCACTATCTCCCGATTACTGGATACTGGCCGCACTTAAGCGACTGCAGCTATTGAGCTTGGTATTATTATTATTGTTATTATTATTATTATTATTATTATTATTATTAATTATACAGACTCTCCTGAAATTTCCCTTCATATTTACATGTGTTCATATACCTGCTACTCCTCATATCACCCCATTCACGATATGGGTCGACCTTTACCGTGACGCAAGTGCGATAGTAGGTATAACTTGAAAACAATGTTCTCTCACCCATGAGTAACTGATACAAGTATCGAGCTCAAATTATTATGGTTATTATTATTATTATAATATTTGAATCGCGATTATTATTATTCTTATTATTATTTTACGACTATTATTACTGTTTGTATAGCTATGAAGTGTTTACATGCAAATTAGTATCAGTATTATTTACATAAGTTATATGTACGGACGTTTTGATCGCGCTCTTTTTGAGGTTATGTCATGAAAGTATTAGTTTTATTATTATTTATGTAGTTGAATGATCGTATTGTGTGTGAAATTATGTCATATACATAGACATTTATATCAGTTCCGTTAATGTAAATACCTGTAGATTAATATTTTAATTTATTCTTACATATATATAGTAATCTGTAATTGTGAAACACACTAACTTCCAGAATGATATAGGCAGACGAGAACATTTGAGAATATTCTATACATTGTTATCTATGTATTGGACACACTGGAATATTCATGAAGGTAGTTTTTTTGTAAAGTATCTTTCTGGAAACCCGGAAAAATATATCTAAAGAGATGATCTTGACAGTGAAGTTATTGAGAGTTACTGTGAGTTGCTGATGTTAGCCCTTGGTAGTTGTTGGAAAAGAGTTGTTGGTTTGACATGCTGTAAATGCAGTCTCCATATTGAAGTGACATGCTTGTACGCTGTCAACTGTTTTATTTGTGTTCCAAGGTTGTAACCTCAATGTGCTGTGTTATTCAGTTGTTTTTAAAGATGGCAGCTTTGTTGACATCCTACAAGTGAAGTGTTTTTTTTTGTGATACGGTGATTAAGGTTATGTGTATATATGTGACTAAAATTAATTGTACCAGCTGACAGCATCTCGTGTGCGTCTGTGTGGATACGTTAACCGCAAGAGTCCTTTAGGGTAATTAATTATAGAAAAGTGTAGATTCATCAGCGTTGTAGACATCTTTGGGCCCGTAGCTTTTAAGTATTTCACGGAGAATTGGAAGCCGGTCATTGACGGCTTTTTCGTCCACACTTCCCGATATGCCTTTCATTGTGTGAAGTACATACATACAGTACATACATACATACAGGCAGAAAGTAAGGAAAATTAATACATTCATTTCCCCTTGTTACTGTGGTCACGGCCAGTACAGAAATATCATTCTTTTTAAATTCTGAGCAATGTACAGGCAAAAATTTATTTTACTTATATTGAGATTAATCAAAATTAGAATTGTCTCAAAATGGCTCCTAAAATCTCTAGAAAACTCAGTATTCATTATCATTGAAATTCTGTCACTAAATTACTAAAAAAGACTCCATGTCTAGCGACTAGTCTCTAGAATAGACTAGACTGACGTGAACTGTGAATGAACACAAACATACCACGCGAGAACGAGGGATTGACAATCAATACACACGTCGCGATATACAGGTTTCAATCAACATCTAAGATTCACGCACATTTCTCGCATTAATAAATTGTTGATGTTTCGTTTGAAAACGGCCAATGAGCAAAGGATTTCCAGCTACTGGCATAAAGAAGCTGAAATGGCAGGATTTGAATACACATGTTTGAAGTCCACCCAAAAATAAGCTAAAATAGGGAGAAAAATAGAATAATCGGGAGGCGGGAAAAACTGTCCAAAATTGGGAGTATCCCACCTAAATTATTCTTATTTGGAGAAGTTTCGCCTCGCTGCCGAAGTAACGGGTTCCTGGACGACAGCGCAGAAGAACGAAGATTTCCGCTGTACAGAGATCGGCTTCATCCCGTAGTTAAATATTCATCCAGTGAATATATATATATTCTTGTATAATATAAAGACCGATTTATAGAAAGATCTGAAGTTTCAGAGAGATTTGAGACTTCAATGGTGTCAGAAGTGTATGTATAATTGTATATATTTGTGTATATTCAAGGGTCTTAGAATAAAAGTGAAATTAATCTTTGCCAATCTGATTATACACTCCCAAAGTCGTCAGCCCATCCTTAGGATATGACAGGTGGACTTGGGTGGGGTAATAATTAATTCACGAAAAATCACTTTAAAAAAAATTGGTGTTCATTTGGTGGGCAGAAATATAAGTGGAATTACGATCATCGGACAGCACTCGAGTGATCGAAAATATCAGTGAATTGAATTGTAATTGTGTATGAATGCTGTTTCAGGTACATTGTGAGGAAAGCAACGGGAAAGGACGGAGATCGATTCAGTTGGAGGCGGAACCAGCAAAAGAAAGCAGATAGCAGCAGCTATCGGGACTAGTCAATCCAGCTCGAGGCCAGTGGTGTATTTTTTTTTTTTTTTTTTTTTTTGCTACTTGCTTTATGTCCCACTGACACAGATAGGTCTTATGGCGACGACGGGACAGGGAAGGGCCAGGAGTGAGAAGAAAGCGGCCGTGGCCTTACTTAAAGTACAGCCCCAGCATTTGCCTGGTGTGAAAATGGAAAACCATGGAAAACCATCTTCAGGGCTGCCGACAGTGGGGTTCGAACCTACTATCTCCCGAATACTGGATACTGGCCGCACTTAAGCGACTGCAGCTATCGAGCTCGGTAATGGTGTATTTTGAGAGGGTGAGTGAAAAGCCAATTCATAATGGAAGGGTCAAATAGAAGTGATAGTCCTACCCCTAATAATGTAGATGTAATGCACGAGACAACCAGAGTGCTGCATGGCCGCTTTTTATCAGGAACAGAAGCTGTAATACTCATAGCGGCTGGGTGCAATGGGTTATACCCAGAGAGATTACAAGAATTCTGTGAGAACGTTGAAACGGCGATAGGGCTAGTTAGGCCGGAAGAGCATGAATTATTTTGCAAATTAATACAAAAGTTACGAGGATGCACATAGTAAATTATTAGTGCGATCTGATAGAGATTCATGGGAGGATATTAAAGGAGAATTGGAGGAATATTACTCTGAGAAGCAAACAGTAGACTCTTATGCGTGCCAATTGTTTGCTTCGAGACAGGGCAAGGGCGAGAACATAGCGCAATGGGCGCCCAGAATTGACCGCATGGGAACTGAAGTGCGAAACGCGATGGTCCAAGGCTAGCCGCTGCTTGCCAGGGAACACCAAGCATGAGCGATACGGAAATGAGTAAAAGCCAGCTTTGTGCATGGCATCAGAGATGAAAGAATACAAGCTCTTATTAAGAGCCGGGACGTGCAAACTTTAGAACGAGCTGTCAATACCGCGCTGGGCTGTGTAAACTTTAGAACGAGCTGTCAATACCGTGAAAGAGGAAGAGGTAGCAATAGTTTCGGTGCAAGCTAAACAGCAGCTTATGACTCAAGCCAGGAAGCCCACAGAAATTAGACCAAATGTATATCCAAACAGACAGTTACCGCGAACAACCAGGCAAGCGTCAGGAAGAAAGACGAATATTAAAATAATCTCTTAAAATTGTAATTGTGAAGGGCATATAGCCAGGGATTGTAGAGTATAGAAAGCTCCCAAGAGAAGTCCACCTACCTGCCAATATTTTCAGAAGATAGGACATCCAGAGAGAGACTGTAGAAATAAATATAGGGAGGACTAACACAGCTCTCGTGAAATTAATGCCTGTGCAATAATCCGATGTTATAATTGAGGAAGAATGGGACACAAGCAATACCAGTGTCGCAAAAGACCAAAGCAATTGAAGGAAAGAAAATGTTTAATTTGCAGACAAAAGGGTCACTTACAGAGAACCTGCTGGTTCAAAAAGGGAAAAGAAAGTAGTGTGACTGAAGGAAGGAGCGCAACCCAGAAAAGCGCGGAAGTCACGTAGCTCTCCGTGACAAAACGAACAAAGATCAGTTGGTCAGACAATAGGAACAGTCACAAAAGTAACACGACAGAACAGGTTCAATATTGGTATGGGCTAAAGAGCGGGTAAGCCCTTCAAATTTCTGGTAGATACAGGAGCCGACATTAGCTTAATTCGAGAGAAAAGTGTAGCAAAAAGAGAGATTCATTATAGTAAACAAATAGTGGAGCTCTCGGGTGTGACAGGAAGAACATCACACACTAAGGGCATTGTATTACAGAAAGGGGATTTCTCCCCTGAATTTCATGTTGTCGGAGATGAATTTCGACTTTGGACTGATGGTCTCATAGGGAGAGACCTTCTGCAGGATAGCATAATTAATTACCGAGATGGGTACATGGAGATTTTCGATCACAGGTACCCAATGGGCCTAAGTGTATGGGAAATGTGTGAGATAAGTATTATCAACAGGTACAATTTAAGTACATTAGAAGGTACCGTAGAAGTTGGAATGCGAGGTCAGAAGAACCTCCTTCGATTCCTACTGGATACTGGGAGTGAAGTATCCCTTATAAAGAGACAGGTGGTGCCAAAGAGACAGGTGGTGCCAAAAGAAGCCATGGTTGTTAGGGAAGCTGCCCTCAAAGTAAAGGACAAAAGTTCAGAGAGAATCAGAACTAAGGGCACCATAAGACTTCCAACAGGAGGGTTGATGCAGATTTTCACATAGGACGTGACGATGTACAGCTCAAGTATGATGGGATTATAGGCAGAAATACACTTAGGGATAATATAATAAATTTCAAAGAGGGTTATGTCATACTATAGAGAAAGCAACACCACATAACTATGAAAACCGCTCATGTCCACACGATTTGCCTCAAACCTATAACAGAGACAAATGTCGAGGTGAGAACGGACAAAAGAGTGGCAGAATGTGTAATTGAGAAGAATCAAATTCTGCCAGGGGTATACACAGCGAGTTGTTTAATGGAGGCATGTAAACAAAAGGCAGTAGTGAGCGAGCTTAATACAAGGGAAACCAAAGTAAATTTTGAAAGCCCCCTACTCTCTCTACAAAAGATAAGACATGTGACGATCTCAGAGTGAACTGAACGAAAGAAAGAGAACCAGGTGACCCAAGTAAAACATGAGAATGCAATGTCTATAACAAAGGGTGACCGAGCTCGATAGCTGCAGTCGCTTAAGTGCGGCCAGTATCCGGTATTCGGGAGATAGTAGGTTCGAACCCCACTATCGGCAGCCCTGAAAATGGTTTTCCGTGGTTTCCCATTTTCACACCAGGCAAATGCTGGGGCTGTACCTTAATTAAGGCCACGGCCGATTCCTTCCCACTCCTAGCCCTATCCTGTCCCATCGTCGCCATAAGACCTATCTGAGTCGGTGCGACATAAAGCAACTAGCAAAAAAAAAAAAAAAAAAAAAAAAAAACAAAGGGTGATAGACCAATTAAGGGTCGACCATTTGGCACCCTAAGACCGAGAAGAGTTATATGCTATTTGTGCAACATATAATTATATTTTTCACCTATACTGATGTGCTGCAACATGAAATTCGAGTCAGGAAAAAGCAACCTCAAATTAATGTAAGACCTTACAGATTACCTGAGGCTCAAAAGGAGCAGATTCAAAGGCAGATTGACAAGATGTTAGAGGACGAAATAATTGCGCCTACTGTAGTACGAGTCCATGGTCTGCACCATTATTCATTGTCACAAAGAAAATGGACACTTCAGGGAAGCAAAAATACGGCATTTGTGTAGATTTTCAAAAATTAAATGACGTGACAATAGGAACTGTGTTTCCGATACCTCCCATATCAGAGCTCTTGGATGCTTTAGGGAAAGCATGGTACTTTTCTACTAAGGACCTACCATCAGGCCATCATCAGGTGTTGATAAGGCCAGAGGACCATGAAAAGACAGCATTCTCAGCCTTAGGGCAGCATTACAAATATTTATGCATGCCAATGGGACTTCAAGACGCACCTAGCACTTTTATGTGGCTGATGACTACAGCATTGTCAGGCTTAAATGGTGTGAAATGCCTGATCTATATGGATATTTTAATACATGCAAATTCAACCGGAGCATAATCAGAAATTACGGGAAGTGTTCGAGAGGTTCAGGGAATACCGGCTAAAATTAGAGCCAGATAAGTGCGAATTCCTGCAAACAGAGATGTCATTCTTAGGCCACGTAATTACCGAGTATGGAGTGCAGCCGGATGAGCAAAAGGTTCAGGCAGTAAGGAATTTTCCAAGGCCTACAACCACAAAACAATTAAAAGGATTTATACGATTAAACGGGTATTATCGGAGATTCATACCTGAGTATAGTAAGATGGCAAAACCTCTGTATGAACTCCTGAAAAACAATGTCCCTTATGTATGGGCAGACAAGCAGGAGACGGCTCTCAACATCTTGAAACAGAAATTGACCGAAAAACCCATATTACAATACCCAGACTTCGCAAAGCCATTCATCCTAGCTATGTATGCAAGTGGTGAAGCTCTTAGAGCATTCTTATCACATGGTGAGCTAGGAAAATATTTACCAGTGGCACATGTGAGCAGAACACTGAATAAAGCAAAGAAAAACTACTCAGTTACGGAGAAGGAATTACTTGCTATGGTATAGGGTGTGAAGTATTTTTGACCGCACCTATTTGGGCGGCACTTCATAGTAGTGACACGACAACAAGCCACTGAAATGGGTATTCAATGTCTAAGACCCGTCATCCAGATAAATGAAGTTCAGGCTGAAGTTAGCCGAATATGATTACACGATAGTGTACAAGACGAATAAAAATGCTGATGCATTAAGCAGAAATCCCACTGTGCCTGCAGGAGCAGTGCAAGTGGTGAGTTCAAAGGGAATTAAGTCCGAAGTGACAGCAGAGACAGGTGAAACCGAAAGAGTAAATAATGACCGGAATGATCTTGAGGATGCACAAGCAGAGAGGTCAGGAAAAGAGGTATGAACTAAAGACTCTAACTCCGAGGATGCAATAGCAGAGGAGAGTGAGTCTGAAGAAAGAAATTCACCTGTTAGTGAGCGTAAGGACCTAACTGAAGAGGATAGGTTGGCAATACTATGTAATGCCCATACATCCCTTGTAGGCGGAAATCAAGGGAACACGAGAACACTAGTGCAAATTAAAGATGTTATACAGTGGCCAAATATGAAGAAGGATGTAGAAACATTTATCCACTCTTGTCCTTGTGCCAGAAAAATAAAATCACAGGTGAGAAGGAGTTAAGAGATTCGAACCCGGTTAACCAAGGGGCCAATAAATATATAAATGGTGGAACAGAGCACAGTGCGAGCTATTGTAACACCCGTCAGAAAGGTTGTGGTCGGTGAGAGCCCCAGCCTAAATGTCAATCTCACGCTATGGGAGACAAGACCAAGGGTCCGATCCCATAGAGTAGCAATGAACAGGGAGATGTGATAATTTAACGTGTGCATATTACAAGGTGACAAGGCTCCAGCCTAATGAAAAGTGAAAATTATACCCATAACATGATGTGAGAGTAGGTCTGCTGAGTAAGGAATTGCGATATTGAAAAGAGCGAATGAGTGACTGCTTATTACAAGTCCAGGCTGACACAACAGTACTCAGTAGATAAAGGGAGGCTGTAGCCCCTATCATAAGTCGCTGTCAGTAAACACAGCATGCCTTACCGCTGATAAGAGAGCGAGTCGAACGAACTACACTTCAGCAATTGCATGTACGGGAGTGAAATGACATAAAAACCCAACAAGGGTGTGCAAGTTAGAACAGCTATATGAACCGTGGAGATGTCTACACTTAGCAAAACCACAAATATAGTACCCCTAGAGTACAGTACAACAGAAACTTTTCTTTACAAGTCATCCGTAAGAAACAAGAAGGCGGAAACTTCATTCAAGATGTATTGGATAAATTATGTAGTAATTATAGTGCACTTTTCAGGAAAAATAGTTGGGAAAGGAATAGAATTTCAGTTAACTCCTTACGAGAAAACTCAGGGAATATATTTCAAAGATGAGGGAAGTGTACAATTGTCTACTACAGAGTGGAGATTGGTCACTTATGATAACTTAAGTAAATTAACGGAGGCGTTCACGGTAATTAGGAAAAACATACAAAAGACTCAGGTGTTATGTTATCAACTACAGTGTGAATTAAATATTACCTGCCAAAATGAAGTGCAGATGGAGATTAATCATTTACAGAGGGTACAGGAATTATGAGACTTTTTAAAAAATTTACTAAAATACAGTAAAATGAGAAAAGAGAAGATTATTTAATTTTATTGGCATGTTATTGAAAATGCTATTTGGAACACTAGACAGTGACTATGCCGAGTTCTATCAAGACAAAATTTCGGAATTAGGGAGAGGGACAGAATAGCAGGCTTCATAGCCTGAGTCCCGCCATATAAAACAAGAAAATAAATAAATAAATAAATAAATAAATAAATAAATAAATAAATAAATAAATAAATAAATAAATAAATAAATAAATAAATAAATAAATAGTTTTCAACGCTTAAACTTGCAAAAGAGGAAATGATTATCGTAAAGCCTATACAGCAGTATATGAATAATACCTTGTATGACGTGATGGCTAATGAATTAAAATTAAATAAGAATTTAGAGCAGATAAAAGGATTTTTGGGAAACTAAACGAGTCAGTTAAGACGTGAGTTCACTCAGATATAGAGAATGCTATTAACTGACATTTAATAGAAATAGAGGATCTCATTTCCCACGTGTACGATCAGTATAAGGTGATATCATCGGGGATAATGTATGCACAGTTAGGGATAATTCATATGCAAATTTTAATCCCTTCTGAGATTTTGAAAGCTTACTGGAAATCCCAAGGTCAGTTTCCACAAGGGATGACCCTCCCATTGGAGTTGGATATGACTCGAGATCATTTACTGTACAAGATTGCAACTGTAATTGCATTCATAAAAAAGAATATGCTGGTATACAGAGTGATTATGCCTCTGAGTGACAAGAGAAACTTTCAACTGTATGAAATACTTCCTTTCCCCACACTAATAATAATAATGTAAATAATGTAAAAGAAAAATGAGTTCATATCAGGGTAAAAAAGATTTCATTATTATTGACTCAGAACAGCAGTTGCATGCATATTTAACTACAGAACAAGTGATAGACTGCAAACAGGTAGATGAAATTCACAGTGTGTGGAAATCTAGGTATGTGTTAAAACTGATGCATAGAGAAAAATACTGTATTTTAACTTTCTTGAAGGGGACAACAACAATATCAAAAGAGTGTAGCAAAGATGAAATTAAAGTCAATCAGCTTTTATGGTTACCTGTAAGTGACAATATATATCTATATTTGACTCCTGAACTTACAAAGGTAAACCATAGTTTGTGATGAAACACATAATGTAAACTTGGTAAATGTAGGGATAATTTTCCCGCCGTTTACCCGCGCCTGGCCACATTAAGATAGGCAGGGCTATGCTATGAGCGATTATAGCTGCCGGGTACCTTAAGAGAGTCCAGGCTACTCACCCCGGCAGTTGATTTTAGTACTAGGTACAGTAAATAAATAAAAATATGACACAGCACATAAATAAAAACGTGACACATCAAGATACGACAGTATGCATCACTGATTTCAGAGTTTAGTTCATTACCACGACAGGTTACATTTCAGAAAGGCTGTTCCCTCATAAATTTACAGCAAAATTATTATTATTTTGCCGGCATGTTCAATATGTTTCCATGATACACGCATGTTGAAGTATTTGGTTTTTTGCATATCTTTTCTGAAATTTAGGGAAAATTGGGTATTACAACAATCCGCTAGGCGTGTAAATTTTTTGTCGTCGTAAATTCTCGCTATAACAGACTTCTACTGTATTTAGTTCAGAAGCAATTAGCAACAAGGAATTAATGTTATCTCTCACCCAGTTCATACCTGATGGGTCCAGTTTCACATCCCTTCCCTTTTCACCACTAATGGATTTCAACAGATTGGTCACACATGTAATACTGCAGTGAAACGCATCATGGCTAAAGTGAAATGCAATGAAGGTTAAAAAATTAAGATATTACGTGAAAGAGTTTGGCAAAAAGTTCTTCATATGGAAGAAATCATTTTTATAAAGCGTGTGAAGTTAATAAATTTTAGCACTTCGGAAATGTATTTAACGTCTCCATCAATTCGGTTACATGGCGGGTACTCCCATTCAACTAACTGCCAACCTGTTCAATACCATCAACTAACAGTAAACTGCTATCATGTGCATGAGCTTCCATGTCATCTGCTTCTCCAATGGTTTAAATTCCAGATCTGTTGCTAGGCCGAGTTAATTTCATGGGTGGCATTCTCTATAACAAAGCAGGGTGCAAGTGCTCATGTAAATGATATTACACTTGATATATTGTATTGAAAATATACTTATTTTTATAATATTTTTATAAAATCCAAGACTACAAATCTTTGTGGGGCATATGTTGTGAATATTGTAACAGGCATGCTTCTCGTGGATCGTTATTTTTACTTCATTCAGAGGTTCTATATACTGCTAACCATTTCAAAATTGCATTACTTCTTGACAAAGACATGAAGTTTCATGGGATGGTGAAGTTAAGCGAGAATGAATCTTCTTGTTAGGAACTGATGCTGCACCGGACATAGTGCTCAATTACATCAATAAAAGTAATACCCAGAAAATCACAACCAAGATAACAAAAGTGGAAGTGACAGATAAAGTTTAGAACATTTCCAAATCACAGTCTTACCGAGTCCTGAGTTTCAACTGTATTTGAAATTAATTTCTTGTTATCGACTAACAGTAAACTGCTATCGTCTGCAAGAATTTCCATGTCATCTGCTTCTCCATTGGTTATAACTCCAGATCCGTTGCTAGGCCGAGTTAATTCCATGGGTGGCATTCTCTCTAACAGAGCAGGGCGCAAGTGCTCATACTTGCGAAATAACTGTGAGAATTCAACACCACGTTGCTGAAGTTCGATGTTGAGATGACTGCCAAATGTATCTACAATCTCACGTATTTTCCTGTAGCAAACAAAAAGTAATAATGAATTAATGAATATAAAAATTTAAAATATCAGATAAATGGTGTTTCACTTAACTCACCATAAAGTGATCTGAGAACTCTCTCAACAAGCTACTTTAAATTTAAATTGTGCAGCAGTACCTGATCATTTACTCATCACAAGAAAATAACTTAATATCACCAATTTATATATACAATTGTACAGTGGGAAGTAAGAGTATATACCTTGCCGGGAAAAAATAAACAAAAAAAGCAAGCAACATCCCCAAGGAGTGTGTTCAGTGGCACCAGGATATAATATATGCATACTAGGGGTTGTTGTGTTAGTGATTCATTTGTCACGGACATCGGCGCTCAGGAGGCCTCTACGTGTGCACTGTGATTTGACTCTGCAGGTGGTAACTGTGCTGATGTAGAGATGAACAGTGTTTGCAACATTTATTCTGGGGTACAACCATGCCCCACCGACGAGTACGTGCTCCTGTTAAACAACTACAGCCATTTGAACGTGGTCGTATTGTGGGCCTGCAGGAAGCTGACATGATGTATCGACAGATTGCTGCATGCTGGGCTCAATGTATTGGTGGTGTGTCGTTGCCTTCAGCAGTGGTCTGTGGAACATTCCCACATCTAGAGACCAGGCTCCGGACGTCTGCGTAGTACAGACACATGTCAAGATCGACGCATTGTGCGAGGAGTGACTGAACATCATCCAGGAACAAAATCTAGTCACATGTTGCGCCTGCTGTATCACCAAGGACCATTGGGAACTGTCTGCTTGCAGCAGGATTACGATCACTTGTGCCTCTGGCCAGGCTACCAATCACACCACGACACCGCCAAGGATGGCTACTCTGGTGTCCTGAAAGAGTCTCCTGTAGAGGGGAATGGTGCTCCGTTGTCTTCAGTGACGAGAGTGGGTTCCGTCCATATGCAAGTGATTGACGTACACATGTACGGAGTAAACCGGGTGAATGGCATATTCCAGAGTGCATTCGCCCATGACACCCAGCAAGAGTTCTTTTACGTGCCAGTAAATCTACCGACACGAGGCTGACGTATTTGAGCACCTACACCACCGGAATGAGCCACGATCGAACCTGCCGAGTTGGGGTCAGAAGGCCAGCGCCTCAACCGTCTGAGCCATTCAGCCCGGCAGATCAATGGATCTCTCACCAATTGAAAACATATAAGACATGGCGAATTGGGAACTTACGCTGCAAGAACCATTGCTGAATTGCATCAAAACGTGCAAGATGCTTGGGACAATCTATTGCAGGATGCCATTCGGCACCTTTATGACCATTTGCAGGGGGATACACTGTGTGTTGCTGCGACTGTTTCGGCAACCTTTATTGTGATGTGTTCCATTTGCCCTGAATTTCTAATCATATACTCCTGCAATGACGACTACCGGTCAAATCACTCGAGACTAAAATAACCTTGCCTTTGAGGATGTAGCACGACTTTTTCCCCGGCAGTATATTTTAGAGAAATGGGATGGCTAAATGGTTGTTCTGTTAGTCATTGGTCCTAGAGATCAATATTCTAGTAACTATGAAAATGGAAAAAGCATTTATAATTCACTCATAGTCTTGAGTCAAGGATATACTTTACAAGTATAATTCAAACAACCGGAAGTCTCTAGAGCGATAGGACATAAAAGCTTGCTGGACCACGTGAAAGCAATGCTAGCATTCTATTTCTCAGATGTTCAAAGCTATAATGTTTTCAGAATGCCTTGGGTCAAAAGCTAAGGGGAATTCTCTTTCTTTGTAACAGACCACAGAAGTCTAAAAGACATCAGTTTCCAAACAAACTACTATTTGAAGGGGATGCAGTAAGAAAGAAAGGTACTAGAATAGTTAGAGTCAGCAAATTGGTTGTGTTAAGAAATAGTAATGTTAGGGAAAGGTGAGGAAATGTGGAAGGTGTAGGAATATTGTACGGAGAGGCATGAAAATATTGCAACTGCAATAAATGCAATGAAAGTGAAATGTTTGATTTTTATGCCTTCTTTCATTTTCTTTATATCTTATCATCATGCCCCATTAAGGTCAGCTGCATAGTTGAGAATTAATACTACAAGCGAATATTACGGCAATGAACTGCATTTTCAGAAAAATACAAACAGTTTAGAAGAATGTGTAATATTTTGATGTAGAATAGTTTTAGAACAAGAGTCCAATCTCAGTATGACACATTCATGATGCAACAGCACTGCCAACTTGCACTAAAATCACTCAGTCACACAGCTTTATTTATTTATTTTTTTGCTAGTTGCTTTACGTCACACCGACACAGATACGTCTTATGGCGACGATCGGACAGGAAA
Organism: Anabrus simplex; assembly: GCF_040414725.1. Classification (NCBI taxonomy): domain Eukaryota; kingdom Metazoa; phylum Arthropoda; class Insecta; order Orthoptera; family Tettigoniidae; genus Anabrus; species Anabrus simplex. The sequence continues at coordinate 982,192,535 of NC_090266.1, forward strand.
GGGCTAGGGGTGGGAAGGGAGCGGCCGTGGCCTTAATTAAGGTACAGACCAGCATTTGCCTGGTGTGAAAATGGGAAACCATGGAAAACCATTTTCAGGGCTGCCGATGTCACACAGCTAACAGTTAGTGTAGCTCCTGAATCCAATGTGGTAGTATATTCTGTGAGGTGTCAATTGAGTTGTCTAAATGTGTTTTACAAGTATACACTGAAAAATGAAACAAATAGTGAGGTTTTGAAAAAACTGGATGGCAAAGAAGTGTGGAAATTTCTTTCTTTACAAAAATGGTAGGGTAGCAATCTGCTTCATGAATTTGCCACACTCAGAGCATTTTAAGCAAGCCTTGGACCTATGAGAGTAACGGAGTCCCACTCCTATTTGATAGGAGAGGGGCTCCTTGGAAACATCTTGGCGACCGAAATGGAATTCGATGGGGAGCTATCAATATTAATGGGGAAATATGGAAATATGCAGGAAGATCAGCAAAAGTTGCCCTCCACCAGCAACTTGCCTCTACCTGGATTAAAGAAAAACTACCAGAACACTGGATAAAAGCCCTCATTTATCCACTGCACAAAAAAGTAGACAAAACCGACCCTAATAACTACAGGGGTATCTCGCTCCTAGACATAACATACAAAATCTTTTCAATAATCATCCTCAATAGGATAAGTTTACAACTTGAGAAAGAACTAGGAGAATATCAAGGATGTTTCAAGACCCTGGAGGAGCTGTCCTGATCAGATCATGATAACATTTGTAAATTTCAAGAAAGCTTATGATTGCATCCAGAGAGTCTCTCTAAAATTTTAAGACAACTTGGAATACACCCCAACTTAATAAACATGATAACATTGACTCTCACTAACACCAAATCCAAAGTGAAGTTTAGGGGTGAAATATCAGAGTCATTTAAAATTAAAACTGGATTTCGGCAGGAAGATGGGCTCTCATCACTATTATTTAAATGTGCTCTAGAAACGTACCCCCCAAAATAAAGACTGGACGAAAAATCAAAACAAATTGCCTGGGTTTTACCGACGATTTAATGTTACTCGCAGCTGAGATACAAGAAGCAAAAACCCAGTTATCAGAACTTCAAAACATTGCAAATAAAATTGGCCTCAAAATATCATTTGAAAAAACAGAAATTATGCCCTAAAACCAACACACAAAAAAAGGAAGTTACCATGAATAGTAACAAAATAAAAAAAGTAACACAATTTAAATATCATGGAGCAGTAATGACACATAACCTAAATGAAAAAATTTCAATGCAAACAAGAACAAATAGATTACCAAAAGAACAAAAATTAACATAGGATATCTTATACCTGTTCTAACGTGCTTGTGATATTCATATCTTGGTCTACGTTGAGCCCTTATGGAAGTGCTCATTTAATTAATCAGTCATCTATTCGAACGTATAAAGAAGATTCTATTTTATTAAGTAATAGTAACTGGCAGGCTATATACAATTATAAAGAACTGGCAGGGAACATCTACATTCAGCAGCAGATGTCGAAATTTCTGCAGGGAGATTGGAGCTCGGGTTTGTTTCCTCGCCAGATAAGTTAAGAAGGAGGAATTTTGACATGACATACACAAAGCAGAACAAGGAAACAATAGAATCCAATGGCCTGACCAACGGACAACATTTCGGAGGCCTGGAGGGAGGCTAGAGAAGCTGCAAATATATGTTTGAAGTAAGCTTCTAGTACGCGATGTGTTGAGGCAATGAAATTATAGAGCCATAATCAATTTCGCTACGCAAATGGCCCTGACTGAGGATACAACGGCGTCTTACAGGATAACTTGATAATAGCATGTGAGCGTGGGCTAGCTACCCAATTATTCGGGGAGATTCTGTGCGGGTAACATCGAGAGAAGTATTATTTACGTGAGTGCGGGCAAGAACTTATGTTTCTTATTCGTGCGGGGACTTGAACTTCAATTTAAGACGCTCAGTCTGCATTTAAATTATTCAAGACATTAAACTTTTGAGAATGGTTTTTATTTTTCGATTTCCAGAGGAAAGAACAGTTTCCAGATAGTCATCCAAAGTTTAGTAGCTTGCCCGTGTAAACAGATTTTACGAGGACATCAATTTCAGTAATTTCCAGTCCAGCATTTAAATGGGAAATATTTGACCTAGTTATGGGATTAGATAAGAAAAGTTGTTCCGTGACTGAATGGGAACTGGTTTCACGGTCAACGGAAATTAACCCAGCTGTAGTATTCTACTAACAGGTGGGTTGATCTTGACCCAGTTTTCTACTCCGTGACTGAGGAGATTTTTTAAATAACATTCAGGAGCAGCGACGGACACCACAAGATCACCACTTTAACGCCAGGAGGATGAAGACCCAAGGGCTGACCCAGTTCTTTACCGAAGGCACCACTTTTGATATGGCTGGCTAATTGCATAAAATGAATTGTGCTTGATCTTAAAACTACCGGGCGAGTTGGCCATGCGCGTAGAGGCGCGCGGCTGTGAGCTTGCATCCGGGAGATAGTAGGTTCGAATCCCACTATCGGCAGCTCTGAAGATGGATTTCCGTGGTTTCCCATTTTCACACCAGGCAAATGCTGGGGCTGTACCTTAATTAAGGCCACGGCCACTTCCTTCCAACTCCTAGGCCTTCCTATCCCATCGTCGCCATAAGACCTATCTGTGTTGGTGCGACGTAAAGCCCCTAGCAAAAAAAATGATCTTAAAACTTTTCGGCTAATGATGTCTACAAGATAGATGAAACATGTTCCATTATATTTAAAAAAAATGTTATTTAATGGTTCATGTTTGTGGGTTACTGCAGACACGTCCTAGTTCATGAACCTTGGGCAACGGCTGAGTGGCCTAGTAAGTGGTCCTGAGAGTCGGGATACCAGCTGCTATGGAATGGGAGTGGGCATCTCTGACATATTCTGAGTCATGGCCCTCCTTGTGCTCAGGCGGCTAGGACTACACAATTCACCGATGGTCCATAACCCGTCAGAGGAGAGATCCTCACTTCGACTATGTGCAAGCAGGGTAGCATCCTGCTTCATGCATTTACCGAGCTCAGAACATTTTAAGCAAGCCTCGGAACTATGGGACTAATGGAGTCCCACTCCCATTTGACAGGGCGAGGGACTCCTTGGAAACAACTTGGTGAACGAAATGAAATTCGATGCGGAGCTATCAATATTAATGGGGCTTATGGAAGAAAGAAGGTAGAACTGGCTGAGTCAGCAAAGAGGATGCATCTGGATGTGCTAGGAATAAGTGATAATCGGGTAAGGGGAGATAATGAGGAAGAGATAGGAGATTATAAAGTGTACTTGACAGGTGTTAGAAAGGGAAGGGCAGAGTCTGGGGTAGGGCTCATTATCAGGAATACCATTGCACGTAACATAGTTCCTGTTAGGCACGTAAATGAGCGAATGATGTGGGTAGATTTGTCAGTTGGAGGAATTAGGACTAGAACTGTGGCCGTGTATTCACCATGTGAGGGTGCAGATGAGGATGAAATTGACAAGTTTTATGAAGCATTCAGTGACATCGTGGTCAGGGTCAACAGCAAGGATAGAATAGCGCTAATGGGCAATTTCAATGCGAGAGTTGGGAATAGAACTGAAGGATACGAAAGGGTGATTGGTAAATGTGGGGAAGATATGGAAGCTAATGGGAAAGGCAAGTGTTTGCTGGACTTCTGTGTTAGTATGGGCTTAGCAGTTACGAATACATTCTTCAAACATAAGGCTATTCACCGCTACACATGGGGGGTACGGGTACCAGATCCATAACAGACTATATCTTAACAGACTTTAAATTCAGGAAATCTGTTAGGAATATAAGAGTTTTTCGGGGATTTTTCGATGATACAGACCACTATCTGATCTGTAGTGAACTAAGTATCTCTAGGCCTAGGGTAGAGAAAGTGAAATCTGTCTGCAAACGAATAAGGATAGAAAATCTCCAGGATGAGGAAATTAGACAGAAGTACATGGATATGATCAGTGAGAAGTTTCGAACAGTAGACAGTAAGCAGGTTCAGGACATAGAAAGTGAATGGGTGGCATACAGGGATGCTGTAGTAGAAACAGCAAGGGAATGCCTAGGAACAACTGTGTGTAAAGATGGGAAAAGGCGAACATCTTGGTGGAATGATGAAGTGAGAGCAGCCTGTAAAAAAAAAAGAAAAAAAGGCTTATCAGAAATGGCGCCAAACAAGGGCCGAAGCAGACAGGGATTTGTACGTAGATGAAAGAAACAGAGCGAAACAAACAGTAGTTGAATCCAAAAAGAAGTCATGGGAAGATTTTGGTAATAACCTGGAAATGCTCGGTCAAGCAGCAGGGAAACCTTTCTGGACAGTAATGAAGAATCTTAGGAGGGGAGGGAAAAAGGAAATGAACAGTGTTTTGAGTAATTCAGGTGAACTCATAATAGATCCTAGGGAATCACTGGACAGGTGGAGGGAATATTTTGAACATCTTCTCAATGTAAAAGGAAATCATCCTGGTGGTGTTGCAAACAGCCAAGCTCATGGGGAGGAGGAAAATGATGTTGGTGAAATTATGCTCGAGGAAGTGGAAAGGGTGGTAAATAAACTCCATTGTCATAAGGCAGCAGGAATAGATGAAATTAGACCTGAAATGGTGAAGTATAATAGGAAGGCAGGGATGAAATGGCTTCATAGAGTAGTAAAATTAGCGTGGAGTGTTGGTAAGGTACCTTCAGATTGGACAAAAGCAGTAATTGCACCTATCTATAAGCAAGGGAACAGGGAGGATTGCAACAACTATTGAGGTATCTCATTAATTAGTATACCAGGCAAAGTATTCACTGGCATCTTGGAAGGGAGGGGCGATCAGTCGTTGAGGGGAAGTTGGATGAAAACCAGTGTGGTTTTAGATCACAGAGAGGCTGTCAGGATCAGATTTTCAGTATGCGCCAGGTAAATGAAAAATGCTACGAGAGGAATAGGCAGTTGTGTTTATGTTTCATAGATCTAGAGAACGCACAGGACAGGGTACCGAGGGAAAAGATGTTCACTATACTGGGGGACTATGGAATTAAAGGTAGATTATTAAAATCAATCAAAGACATTTATGTTGACAACTGGGCTTCAGTGAGAATTTATGGTAGAATGAGTTCTTGGTTCAGGGTAGAATGAGTTCTTGGTTCAGGGTACGTACAGGGGTTAGACAAGGCTGTAATCTTTCACCTTTGCTGTTTGTAGTTTACATGGATCATCTGCTGAAAGGTATAAAATGGCAGGGAGGGATTCACTTAGGTGGAAATCAAGTAAGCAGTTTGGCCTATGTTGACGACATGGTCTTAATGGCAGACTGTGTCCAAAGCCTGCAGTCCAATATCTTGGAACTTGAAAATAGGTGCAATGAGTAAGGTATGAAAATTAGCCTCTTGAAGACTAAATTGATGTCAGTAGGTAAGAAATTCAACAGAACTGAATGTCAGGTTGGTGATACAAAGCTAGATCAGGTCGATAATTTCAAGTGTTTAGGTTGTGTGTTCTCCCAGGATGGTAATTTAGTAAGTGGGATTGAATCAAGGTGTAGTAAAGCTAATGCAGTGAGCTCGCAGTTGCAATCGGCAGTATTCTGTGAGAAGGAAGTCAGCTCCTGTTTTCAAACCAACTTTGCTTTACGGGAGCGAAAGCTGGGTGGACTCAGGATATCTTATTCATAAGTTAGAAGTAACAGACATGAAAGTAGCAAGAATGACTGCTGGTGCAAACAGGTGTGAACAACGGCAGGAGGGTACTCGGAATGAGGAGATCAAGGCTAATTTAATAATGAACTCGATTGGTGAAGCTGTACGCATAAACCGGCTTCGGTGGTGGGGTCATGTGAGGCGAATGGAGGAGGATAGGTTACCTAAGAGAATAATGGACTCTGCTATGGAGGGTAAGAGAAGTAGAGGGAGACCAAGACGACGATGGTTAGACTCGGTTTCTAATGATTTAAAGATAAGAGGTATAGAACTAAATGAGGCCACAACACAAGCTGCAAATTGAGGATTGTGGCGACGTTTAGTAAATTCTCAGAGGCTTGCAGACTGAACGCTGAAAGGCATAACAGTCTATAATGATAATGTATGTATTTAAATAATTAAATAATAAAACTTTTAGAATTGTAAAGGTGGAACATTTGACTATACCTTTAAAGTATGGCTGGCTAAAACGATGGGGTGCCAGCTGTCCCGAAAGGCTGGGAGCGATAAGTCAACGAAATAGATGAGTACAGAATTTTTAATGTTATTATGTGAGTGTGAACATGTTTTAATGTTGCAAACAGGGATAGGTTAGTTCTGACATTTAATTTCAGTATATTTAGCTTTTGTTTGGAAGGACTATGTGCTATATAAAGTAAATGTTAGGAAGCTTGTTAATGTAAATATAATTGTAACATAAATGTGGACTGATTGCATAAGGTCGCAGCTTGCTTTCTTAGATTTTTATTAAGAGTTTTCGGCTGAGAGGTTAACATCTTTTTAAGAGTCTGTTTCTTACTTTTTGCCTCATTTATTTGGATTTGTTTTGCTTTGATATTTGAGATGCAGTATGCACCTCAGGGCTTAAATGTAAATGTAAATAAGAATTTAAATTAAAGTCAGGAAGGACTAGATTAAAATATTAAGGGAAGCTGAAAGTGTACGGAAACATGCTGTCACGTTTTCTGAGATTTATTGCATGTGTGGAGGTGAGTCTGTGAAATGGTGGAGTTTGGATCCACAAATTTTGATAGCATCATCTTACTGACTATTTGATTAACAAGATGATAGTAAATTAGTGTTTGATTCATGAGTTCCTCGAACCCAGTTTTGTTTTCCAAGTTCGAATAGTCAGAATCAATTTTTCTGATATAATTTATTATTAATGCAAGTTTCTCAAGTTGTAAGATCGAGATATTTCAGTAACTTACAGATGTTCAGACATGATCGATTGTCTATGTGGCAATTTCCTAGTTTCAGATTATATTTATTACAGAGTTGGCCACTTTATCATTCAAGTTTAGATTTACAAGTGCGAGTGCTTTGATTTGTGATCAGCGCAGTAGTGTTTCTTTTCATGCGAGCGAATGTTAGACGATGTCATTTCACATACTTATTCAGTTTTGGCAAATTTAGGACAAATGACATGGCTTAGTGTGATTTTGAGTAAGAGGACGCATTTTTATTTGTGTTTTTGTGCCTTGCCTCAGTTGGACTGTTGAGCGGCATATGTAATAGGGTTGGACCCTGGGTTTTTGGTACTTGCTGCTTGATTTTGGGAAACTGATTCTCCGCTTTTGAGTCATTCCTCCGTGTGTTGGCGAGGGTGATATGTTTGTCTACCAAGGAGAGTTTTATTTTAGCGGCCTATACTTTGTGATTTTATTGGTTATCTCCATGTCACCACGTGTTGCAGTAGATGAGATTTTTATATTGTAAAGTTTTGTTTGGTTTTTCTTTTGTGATATAACCACGCTGAGGAACATTTGTGTCATGTAATTTATTTCAGGAACCTACATTGAATAGGATGTGCTGCTTAAAGTGTAAAATTATGTTTCCTTATATTTTCCATCGAGGCTTTGAGCGAATGAGAGTTGCATGAATGCCGCATGCTTTCTTGGTGAGCCCTGGAAAATATGACATGTTTTTGTTTCTTTGATTGTGTACATTTGCCAGTTTTGTGATTTGATTGTGTGTGGTTCCGACCCACAGTGTTCTGATGTGCTCATGAGGTCGCTCATGATTCCAGGTGTATATATTTTGGTAGAATGTTTTACCACTCAAGGTGTTATATATTGTTCAGTTAGATTACTTTTTGTCTCCCCTTTGCACATTAAATCACATCTTTTCATAAGGTTAGAGACCCCCTGCAATGTCAAGTATGCAGGAATGAGGAACGTACTCATCTAGTGTAGGACGGCGTTAACAAATATAAAGCCAGGTGCGTGGTGCGAGCACGCAAGCCAATGTGTTAAAATTAATGAAACTTCAAGATTTGATGTGGAACGTTAAGTATGTGTGTCGGCATACACTGTATATTTGTAATATATTTTGATTCTTAAGATGGACTTTATCAAGCTGAAAGAAAACTTCTGAGTCATGCAAAAATTTGGATCATTTGATACATTTGCTATTTTTTTCATATTTTCTTGTTTATCTTAATAAACAGAATTTACTCGAAAACTGACGTCATGCTTCGTCTAGCTTTATTTATAGCTTTTAGTTGACCTCACCATATCAATATTTTGTTATATATTCCGCATCAAAAATCCCGGGTATATAAATTTTTAGGGCATTATTTTTATCATACTTCGGACTAAGCATGCCTGGAAACGGCTGACTAGTCTGGGGAAATTACCTTGATGGTAGAAACGTGAACAACGTCTACCGTTCTTACTGCCTACACTTCCCTCAAAAACCAAATGAACAAGTCCTGGGTGTCTTAAAGATGTGTCCACTCCAGGCAAAAGTCTTCAAAAACATCTTTCTATTTCCTATATCAATGTTCCAAGTGAGCAAATTTCTTTTCTTAAGAAAGACCTTCCCTGCTTGTGCTAGTCAGCATTTTATGTCGTCCTTAATTCTGCCATTGCCGGGCTGAACGGCTCAGACCCCAACTTGGCAGGTTCGATCCTGGCTCAGTCCGGTGGTATTTGAAGGTGCTCAAATACGTCAGCCTCGTGTCGGTAGATTTACTGGCACGTAAAAGAACTCCTGCGGGACTAAATTTCGGCACCTCGGCGTCTCCGAAAACCGTAAAAGAGTAGTTAGTGGGACATAAAACAAATAACATTATTATTATTAATTCTGCCATTGTTAGTTATTTTACTACCCAAGTAACAATTTTCATCTACTTCCTTTAGGACTTCGTTTCCTATCCTAATCTAATATTTCCTCCATCGCCTGACTTTGTTCTATTGTACTCCATTACTTTTGTTTGGATTCATTTATTTTCATCTTGTACTCCTTCCACAAGACTGTCCATACCATTCAGCAATTTCTCCGGATATTCTGCAGTCTCAGATAAAATAACATCATCAGCAAATCTCAGGGTTTTGATTTCCTCTCCTTGCATTGCAATTCCCTCACCAAAGTCCACTTCGATTTCCTGTACCGCCTGTTCTGTATAAACATTGAAAAGGAGGGAGGAAAAACTGCTGCCTTGCCTCACTCCTTTCTGGATTGCTGCTTCTTTCTCAAAGCCCTGAATTCTTATCACTGCAGACTGATTTTTATACAGATTGTAGACAATTCTTCATTCTCTGTATTTGATGCAGATCACCTTCAGAATCTCAAATAGCTTGGTCCAATCAACATAATCGAATGCTTTTTCCATATCTACAAACGCCAAGCATGTGGGCTTGTCCTTCTTAATTCGGTCCTCTAAGATCAGACATACCGAGCTCGATTGCTGCAGTCGCTTATGTGCGGCCAGTATCCAGTAATCGGGAGATACTGGGTTCGAGCCCCACTGTCGGCAGCAGCCCTGAAGATGGTTTTCCGTGGTTTCCCATCTTCACACCAGGCAAATGCCGGGGCTGTACCTTAATTAAGGCCACAGCCCCTTCCTTCCAATTCCTAGGCCTTTCCTCTCCCATCGTCGCCATAAGACATATCTGTGTTGGTGCGACGCCAAAAAAAAGAAATCAGACATTAATTCAGTACTGCTTCACGTGTTCCTACATTTCTTCTGAAGCCAAATCGATCTTCTCCTAACTCAGTTTCAACTTGTCTTTCCATTCTTTTGTATATAATATGTGTTAATCTTTTCCTGATAACTAACAGAGTATTGCTAGAACAAACATGTTGCAAGTTAGATCTGCTGAACGTTAGGTAGTACTGCGCACATGCAAATAATCTGCACACCCTATTTTTAGGAGATAAGTTTTAAAATATTGGCTTTAATTTGTGTTTTATTTCAAGACATTAATCCTACATATTGATGTACTCCAAAACTGAATAAAATGCACCACTTATTTACTCTCCCATAACACTCCCTCCTCCCTCTTTAATTTCCAATTTCAAAAATAGGGGAGGGTAAAATAGATGAAAATTTCACGTAATATAGGTTAGGTTGGCAAGGTTTCAAAGCAGAAAGGGGAACATCTAGCGCCTTTAAATCAACACTTTAAATCTATATTTATGCAAAAAGGTTTATTAGTTGACTTCAACAGTTTTGTATCAGCTCCCTGCTTCATAACCACAGCTGACTGGTCATGTGACTAAATGCCGTTCAGAGTTCAAGGCTATGTAGCATTGCAATGTCCAAAGTCTTGTGACAAAGCAGTGAATTTGATATCGCAAATGAAGCCATGCTTAACTTAAAAATAAGTAAATCCACTTTGTCATTCCAAAATAAATAAATAAATAAATAAATAAATACATAAACAGGTCGAAGATTCTTTCTATGCTTTACAATTACAATGCACAACAACCAGTATTTTCAAGTTCTGAGAAAGAAAGCTCTGCCTATTTTCAGGTAAAACAGTTTTGTATAGCAAAAAGCTTTTCTCCCTATCGGATGAGATTACTAGTGCATTAGTGATGGGACATTCGATTCATTTGATTCCGTTCACGTTACTGAATCGATACAGTGATCTGATTCACGGCACATTAGACACCGCTCCTACTGCATCTGTGTAGTATGTGCTGGTAAGACAGCAGCAACAGCATTCAGTGCTCATAACTGCCATCTGGTCTTCATACTATGAACTCCTTTTTTAGAAAAAAATGCTAGTCACTCTAATACACCCAAGGTTTCCGGTGACGCAGGGTGGGAAAGGTTAGGATTAGGAAGGTAGCAGCCATGGCCTGAATTAAGGTACAGTTCCAGCATTTCCTGGTGTGAAAATGGGGAAACTACGGAAAACCATCTTAACGGCTTCCGACGGTGGGATTTGAACCCACCATCCCCCGATTGCAAACGCATGGCTACGCAATACTAACCGCACGACAACTCGCTCAGTCATCTTTGAAAATATGTATTTTTTTATCAGCTGAGGATTTTTTTAAATCGTCATATTTTGTATAGGCTACCTGAGATGTACAGTAGCCCGCTGGTTTTCTGATTCAACATACTGTAGGTTATGTTATTGCGTCTGTCCATATATGATTGAAGTCTTGTGCAACGATGTGACATACGAACTGAGAGAATACTGAGCCGTTCTTCCCAATATAAAACAGGTACGGTACTTTTGAGTGGTTATGAGTATGACTCATAGTCATAGGGCAGGCTAGAGTCTAGTTTAATTGTCAAATGTCAACTAAGTTATAATACTAAGATTCACTGAACTAATAAATAGTATAACCTAATAGCCTACCTAGTTACTTTTTTTGCTATGGGCTTCACGTCGCACCGACACAGAAAGGTCTTATGGCGACGATGGGATAGGAAAGGCCTAGGAGTTGGAAGGAAGGAATTAAGGTACAGCCCCAGCATTTGCCTGGTGTGAAAATGGGAAACCACGGAAAACCATTTTCAGGGCTGCCGATAGTGGGATTCGAACCTACTATCTCCCGGATGCAAGCTCACAGCCGCGCGCTCCTACGCGCACAGCCAACTCGCCCGGTACCTACTTACTAGCTACTTCAGAAATGTGTTTTGACTACCTTTATAACACTGCAAATAAGTCCATCTTTTATTTAAACCTCCCTGTAAGAAGAGGACAGTGAATGCAAATGGGTATTATTTTCAAATGAGCAGAGCTCGAGAGTCCATTATAGCATACAATTCTTTCGGCTTGCCATGGCTCACTGTATGTCTCGCTGCAGCGGAAGCTCGGCTCTCCGCCAGTGTCCAGTGAGCCAATAAGAAGCCGTGTGTATCTTGTGTCTCACTGAGCCACGCTCGTTCACGATTCTTTTGATATGCCATGATTCACTGTCTCGCTGCAGCGGAAGCTTGGCTCCCTGTCAACATCCAGTGAGTGCGCCACTCAGCACTGTCCGCTGGGTGTAAGCTGAATCGTATGCCGTGAACTCGCCGTTCCTGTGAATCGATTCACTCGGACACTTGAATGAATCGATACACTGCTTCGAATCATACATTCAGTAGCCAAAACTATAGTGCATATTTAAAACACACAATGTCTGACATTGAAAATTCATCTTCGTTGTGCTCCAGATCTCCTTCGCTGTTAAGGACACTACTTACATACAGAAGTTTTTTGTGCCCCAGATTCTCTGAGAAGACGTTCCTTAATTTAGCTAAAACTTGTCTCCGAGGATCTCCTGGAGAATTCTCAAGCTTCTCACAGACTTCAAAATGCCCTGCAGAATGGATGAACGTGGCATGTCTATCTTTTCAAGCTTTGTGATTGTGGATCTTAAGAAAGCAAAGTTAGATTTCATGTATACCAAGTCTCCTTGAACTCTCTTCAACACAGCATCATTTCTGTTTAGCTTTATCAGAACTGACTTTACAAGCACAAAAGTGTCCACATAATAGCATGCCATACCCAGCCAAGCACTCCACCTGGTGCACACTGGTAGTGGAGGTAGCAGCAAATAAGCAGCACACACTTTGAATAAACTCACACAACTGGGTGCTTTAACGAACACTTTCTTCACGGATGCTATTACTCTGTTCATATTTGGTAAAAATGCTCCATACTGTTTCAGCAATGTGGTGCATACAGTCTGCTAAAAGAAATTTACTGAATCACTTTGCTATACAGAATATTCAACCCTTAGCATGCTGTAACCATGTGAGGTGCAGCACTCATAGTTAACAGATGCTATAATATTGGATGCCATAAGGTCACAGAAGCACCACACCATCATCAACAGCTTTAGCTAGCGCATGACTGTTAGTTTTCTCAAGATGAACCATTATCAGTACAAATAACTGTGATGGATCGCATTTTAATTCACCGACTATTGATGTTCGCTATGTTAGCATCAGTCATCTTGTTTGTTGTAATCCATATGTGTTGTCACCAATTTCACAACAAATTCCGTTTACTGACTCAGAGTAAAGTTTCGGTAAATAATATTTATGCAGTGTTGACTCATCAGAGAAAAAGTTTTGACGTACTCCTCTAAAGTTTCACGTAACCCTGGATGCTGCAAGTTCATTCAGTGGTGTATCAGCCACAAGAAATGCATAACAAATATCTTGAGAGATCTGGCAGTTTGCTGGACCATATTCCACATCTTGCATTTCGGGAAGCTAACGTGGTGTCAGCTTCTTTAACAATGCCCATTATACGTGTTTTGCTACGTAATATATTGCGTTACTTGTGAACACATGTCTGCAGTTATTGGTTTATCACAAATGTTGCAAAATAATACAGTTCCATCAGTTTTACAAAATCTCCAAAATCTCGCAAAAAACAGTTCAAAGTAACACTCTTCTCACTTTTGGAATGTATGTTATTCGTTGAAACTAGAATTACACATTGTCAGTCTACATCTTACAAGTTTGTCAAACCACTGTAATTTTTGGTGATATTGCCTGTTAAGGTATGGAGTAGTGGAGGGGCATAGGAGGTTTAATGAGACCGACGGCTCCAGGACCTGCCCCTGCAATATTTCGCACGCACTTTGAACTTGGGAATTCTCTCCTTTGTGCAATTTGTTGCAAAACATGAATGTTTAATCATGTCCTTGAGCTGTGGTGAAGAAATTTAAAATGAATGAAGAATTGCATTTTCAGTATGCTGTTTCTCTGACGAACATCAAACTGGAAGTCTTCACAAGCCGGCACATCTCTTAAAAATGGCAATACAAAGCATTCCATTGCCGGAAGAAAAACTTACTTTCCCTTGTAGTGCTAGGACGAATCTGGAGAATTTCTATACTGTTGCCTGGAGTATAGTTGTCTTCAAGACACCTTTTACCACTATAAGTAGTCCAGAAACAGAAGGGTAGCAAACATTTCTCTTCTGCAGATGGGAAGAAGTATTCTTTATAGTTTAATTCCTTTTTCCCCATTTTTCCTGATTTTGTGGTTGTTACAATTATATTTCTGGCAAGAAACATTACTTTGGAAACACTTGGACCAAAAGTTCCAGTTGCCTCCTGTAGAACAATGAATGATTTCTAAAAAAAAAGTGACGGCCATACTAATTATAGGCATAATTGTGTAAAAATTGGTGAGCGACTGTTTCTGTATGTTTCTCACCAACAAACGATAGAGTCCTTTTCACATTCATTTCACACACGAAACCACTCTGATCTTTATTGTATATTGAAGATGGGGTGTAGTCTACAAAACACTCTGTAGCTGCTTTCACAAATTTCTTTGCAACTTATCTTTTTCGTCTTCTTCTTGCAGATATGCACAAGATACAAATTTTATGATCTTTCTACTTTTTTATTCTGTACTTTTTCTTGAAATGACTCAACCAAATAGTAGATGTTCTGATTAGTTTGCCCCACTGAAATCTCTTGAAATTTCCAAGGGCCATAGTCACAGGTCTTCATCGCATACATTCCACTTCAGCTTTCTTCCTTCTGCAAAGCAAGAAAATAATTTTGTAATGCATCGATTTCTTTATTCAACGGGACTTACTGATGTAGATTTTAATAGGTTCTTCCTCCTGTACATTTGTCATAGTGACGTCACCTAACGAGAGTGGGAATGACAGCCACTTCTAACACCCTTTATTTAACCATAAATTTACAGGTTTCTTCTTGGACACAAGACCTACAGTGTATTTCACTTTCATCTGTGGACTGGAAGCATAGCCTGAACTAGTATATTTGTTACGTGACTGCAGTGTTTCACTGGATTGACGGAAATCAAACTCAGGGCTCAAACTTGGATCCGTAACAAATGGTACCTGGCAATAGTGTGCTGCCTTTTTTTTCAGATAATGCAGGTGAGGTGTTGCTGCTCCAATATCACTTTCACTGTCACTATTTTTCTTCAGACACGACTCCCAGGAGATGCTGGCACCCATAGGATGATTTTCAATTAGTTCGCTTTTTCTGAAGTTATTTCATGGGAAGAGGAGAAACCTTTTACACAGAAATAACGTAATGCATACTCCAGAATATTAGCCAGATTCATGACTGCTCTCTCAAAAGAACATGTGTTAACCTTGGCACAGAAAGCTCAAGGTAAAGCGCTCACTTTACCCTGAGCTTCTGGAAACATTATTTAATGCTAACGCGTGCAATCGTAGTAGACATATCCGTGTCGATTTCAGGACTTTACAGCTTCAAATGGCAGCTAAATTTGCTTTCTTATGGACCCCTCACCCTCTCTGCGAAATTTCATCGTCGGTTTCAATATGACCATATGGGAAGTTCCATTTCAGCAACCACTGTTTGAGGTGAAGCCGTACCAACCTTATTTAAAAAACTCTGCACACCCGAGTTTTCCTTCACTAAATTGTGCAAAAAATATGCATGGAGTATTTGTATATACTGTATAGGCAAGTTTTGCATAATGAAATTCGACAAGTAAATACACATGAGTGGAATGTTTGAAAGAACAGACAGTTAAAATATCCAAGTGACCAGGATTGAACGGGTATTATACACAGTTGTAGTACTAAAAGTAGAGTTTTGGATCAACAATGTGTAAGTAGGGAACAACATACAATTGGTGGATCAATAGAGAAACATAAAAACAGAGGGAAGAAAGAAAGAAAAGACAGTATAAAAATGGTTTCAAACAAGAAAAGTTGCAAATACAAACATCATTTAGAAGAAAGGTTAGAATAAAAATAATTGAGGAACCTAAACTTATGCAATTACTTCAGAATTTATTTTTCATCATTTAAAGGTGCTTCCTGAATGACTACATTTCTAAATTTTGTTCATTAGCACCACCAATATATTTATCCACTATACACGGTGAACTGAAATTCAGACACTCAGGCATCGCAGCACGACTCCTCATATACCAGCAATAAAAAAATGTCTCTCACAGAAGTTCGTCCTGCGAGTATATCTGGGAGAAAAAGGATGTTGAAGAGTGGCAATCTGGCAACACTGTAACCACATGTAGGGTAACTACCTCCGTCAGCACATACTAGTCGTGCTGTACAGTTGGTGCAGTGGATAGAGTTTTGGGTTAGCATGCAGGAGGTTGAGGGGTCGATCCTGGGATGAGGCGTATGTATTTATTTCATCTAGTATAGCATCTAGTAGATGAAGTGGTATGAATAAATTCACGCCCACGACACAGAAAGGGCGACTTACAAAGCTGACCAATGAAAACGATTGTTCGTCCATTTCTAGGATCGTAGTATGCAAGTGCAAATGGTTTCGAGAGGACCCATTGCAATCGCTGTTGACGATTAAGATGCCAGATACCATACCACCTGGACTACAACTAAGTATTTTTTTTATTTTCCACCTTGTCGATACGTTAGTTGCTTAACGCAACTTATTCGTTAAAAGTGCTACATGCTTTGTATATTATTAACATCTTCAGTCACATGACAATGTTTAGATGAAAAATTCATATATTGACAAAGTATCAATGCGTTGAGAGAAAGTGTCCTTAAAAATAGCATAAGAAGATAAGATGACAACATAATGTGATATTTAACAAGCTTATAAAAGTTGGCTGAGGGAGGACATCCATATAAACACCGTAATTGTTGAATACATTAGCCCAGTAGATGATTGTAGGCAGTTGTCAATATGGATAGATTGTTAATAACCTGAATAGATGTCTGGGAAAGAAAAAGCTTCATGGGCGTATTTCTACTACGGTAATGTGCACCACATTGAGTGCGATATTGAAGCAGAGGCTGGCGATAGGAGCATAGGCTGGGAAAGGGGTAGAGGAGGGGAAGCAGGAAAGGGATGTAGGGTTAGTGAGAGGCTGGTGAGGATATTGAAGTTTCTATTTGCACTCAATTTGTGTTCGTTATAGACTGGAATGATTACGTCAAATAAAATGTTAGGTTTATGAGAAATTTTATTAATGTTGTAATTGTTGTAGAATATTTTTGCAAATAATTGAAATTTTTTTCAAGAATGGTGACGAGAGAACCTTTGTCTGCAACCTGTAAGATGTCCATAACTTGTCCAGTAGAAGTAAACTCATGACTGGAATCAGACATATGTTGACCTATGGCAGAAAACCAATTATGATTATTAATGGGGACATGCTTGAATTTAGCCTCTGCTAAAATATTGCACTCAGTGTGGCGCACATTTTCGTAATAGAAAGATGATATGGAGGAGGGTAAGTCTCATGTAACATACGTCTTTTGCTTCACCGAACAGCTGTTTGATTCTCTTTTTCTTTTCCAGACATCTATTCTGGTTAATAACAATTGATCCATATCGACAACCACATACAATCATATACTGGGCCACTGTTTTCAACAGTTATAGTGTTTATATATGTCCCTCTCAGTCAACCTATCCTGTAAACATTTATTATAAGTTACTGCAATCATGATTATGACTGGTTGTATTCTATGGCTACAAATTGACAAAGCGCCATCTAACTTGATAAAATATTATCTTCACACAAATATCAACACTGTTTTCTAAAAGACGGACATTAGTGTCACTCCTTAAATCTTTACTACTGATATCAAAGATTTACGAACTTTAAAAGGGTTTTGTTTCGTCACATATTTTAGATGTTTTGTGTTTTTCAGTGTTTTTTTTTTTTTTAATTTTCCAATTCTGGTTCTACATAACAGCTGAGCGACCTCGTACTTAAGGTCGAAACTTGTCCCATTTATTTCTTAATTAGAATATAGCCCACAATTTAAAAAAAATGCTAATCAAGTTATATTGCCATTAATAATTGTGTTACCAGGCGAGATGGCTGTGCGGTTAGGGGTGTGCAGCTGTAAGCTTGCATCCGGGAGATAGTGGGTTCGAATCCCACTGGATGGTTTTCTGTGGTTTCCCATTTTCCCACCAGGCAAATGATGGGGCTGTACCTTAATTAAGGCCATGGCCCCTTCCTTCCAACTCCTAGCCCTTTCCTATCCCTTCGTCCCCAGACCTATCTGTGCCAGTGCAACATAAAGTGACTAGAAAAAAAATATTGTGTTTTGTACCATCCACTCAGGCCTCTCCTCACGTAGCACTTTGTTTGCTCCCACTGCCCAATACAAACTCTGCTAGTGTCGACTGTGTTATCATGTACATGTTCAGTCCATGCCGTGTAACTTGAGCGCAAACTTGGAATGGAAAATACTAGTAGGTCATTATTAAATTTAAACTTATATACTCAAGAGAGAGAATGCAAGCTAGCTACCTTCTGACCATCCTTAATATAACACACATATTTATAATATATCGGCTATCACCCTGGTAAAATGTCATTAGCTATCACAATAATAATAATAATAATAATAATAATAATAATAATAATAATAATAATAATAATACAAGAACCTACATCAGAAAGAGTATCTTTGTGGATTTTCTCAAAATGTTGAAGGATCTGCCAATTGACAGAACATCAACCTGACAGCTAATAGTTGTCATACAACCTGTGACAAAGTTCAGTGAATAGTCCTGTACTAACAACATTGATGAACAATGCACAACAGTGACCTTACTGTCCTACGAAATAGTCCCCTCCCATAACTATGCACTGCTGAGATCAGCGATACATGTCCTGGAAACTTTGCAAGAAGGCTTTCTTTGGGATGGTGTTCAAAAGCCTCGTCACGTTTCGTAGGATGTCAGGAATACGGTCAAATCTCTTTTCTTTCAAAGCGAGTCTGATGCGCGACTTTTCGGCTCTGACCTTTTTCCGATGCGGGGATCCCGGAGAACGCCATTCCGTGCTTTGCCGTTTCATTTCAGGGTCATACCTGAGACACCAGGTTTCATCCTCAGTGACAATACAGTTCAAGAAATTTGGTGTCGCATCTGCCGTTTCGACAAAATCCTGTGTAGCCTCTAAACGTGCCTGCTTCTGATCATCAGTCAATTTCTGGGTAATGATTTGTCGCACGGATTGACGGTTAATCTGCATCATGCGCACAGTTAATCGCTGATCTTCGTGATTAATGTCCTCACTTTCTCAATGTTTTCGTCACTGATGGCGGTCGCCAGTCTTCCGCTATGGGGGTTGTCAGAAACACTCTCTTGGCCTCCTCGAAAATGGGTGAACCACTCGTACACACACTTCAAGGACACTGTTTGATCTTCATAAACACGTACCAGCATCGCATGGGTTTCTTTCGGTGTCTTGCCAAGCGTAAAACAAAACTGTACATTGATCTTTTGGTCGTTCATGTTCCTGTTCACAGTTCAGAACCAATGCACTAAACACACACTATGTCAAACGGGTCTTACATGCCACACACACGATGCTCAAATGAACAACTTTGGGAGCAGGTGGCCAAAACCTGTTGCTATGCAGGTGCAGCGTTGTGTGTCGCCAGTGTAGCCGGATCGATCGTTCTGACTTCATTCACCGAACTTTATTGTCACAGGTTGTAGTTTGTAATGTGAGTCAGAAATGGCGGCTTCCTGCAAGTGTGATCCCCTGCAACAAACCCAAATGCTCGGTAAGCAGACACAAGTAGGATGAGCCATACCTGACATATTTCTTGAGATCGTTGAAGCCAGTGAGCTCTCTAATTTTGTGAAGGAGGAGTCGCAAGTAATTGCATTCAGCATTGTTTGGATGTACTGTGTACACTCAACTAATCAGTTCATCCTGTTTTACTCCTTGATGTCCAGGAACAGCCTTTCCCTGCTTCCTCCAGCTAAACTTATTGTTCTTCCAAACATAGTGGGCTGGAACTTCACTGTAGAGAAGACCTCTTGCAAAAGTTATCTACTTTAAACGTTTGAACAAGTGCTAAGAGAGTGGATTTTTGAGGGTTTTGTATTTTATCTGGGCATTATTTGTAGTAAGATAAATAAACTTGATGACGGGTCTCAAGATGGACAGACAGATGCACGACAGGATATCTTTCTTGGAAAGGAAAGCATAAGACTCTCCAAGCAGCTTCAGAACTACTAATATAGTGTCCTGTCCCATACAGGGTAACTTCATTTCATTCGTTCTCGAAGCCAAACGCTGCTTGATCACTGCCACTGCTAACGTATTTGCAGATATACTTTATTGGCTTTACAGAATTCCATAATTCAAGGTTAACTTGGGCCTTGAAAGTTCTAGACAAGATGGAATTTTACGGCATAGTGGGGTTAGCCATCATCTGGAATTTGCATATCCTTGGTAAGTGGGTATCTCTAGCTACAAGAGGCACCAATTGCGTAAGGTGAACTTCTGTTCAGATTTTCACATGGCCCATGAATCATCATAGACATTATAATTTCATGAAGGACTGGATAAAATTTTGCGTCAGGAATCTCAGCGCTTATGAAAGTGTCAATTTGGGCAGGCATGATGCTGTCTTGAAGGCACAGTAAGATGTGGACGTGAGGCAAACCACATTTCTACCACTCCACAGTATATATCCAACACCTACTTAGACCAAAAATAGACCCTTTAGTCAAGAGATGGGTCGTCTTTTTTACTTTTATATGAAAAACCCATGCAATGATGTCATGAGGATTTTGTCTGACATTTAATACCTCTTCTATGTCGGTCTACTTTGTGTTACATGTAAATGTGATGAACAGATCTGGACGACCATACTGACGTACGTCATAATATCCCGAGTCTGCTTGTGCATGTAACAGGGCCACCAGTAAAACTTGAAAGTACCTCAGCCAACATGCCAAGATCAGAAACTTGCCCATCTCCATTGCACACGTCATCCTGCAATTGAACATAATTTTCTGATCTCAGTTTACTTTCGTTGTGTCTAATGAAATTCAGTCTTTCCATTTCTATCCTGGCATACATGTCAACCAAATACTGTTTAAGGAGACTGCAATAGACTAAGATGTTTTCTTGACCCCCTCTTTCAATGATTCAGTAAGAGTAAAAATATTGAAGCAGAAACTATATTTGTAACAGGTCCTTTACAATTTGGATCAAGCAGGTTGATGCTAACTTCCATCTTCTACAAGACAGAACATAAGAGGATACTGAAAAGTGTCATAAGCATGGCAAGTTCCACCGATCCGTACAAACTTCATATCTCTGCTGTGAAGAACAACGTTCTACTTTTCAAATTGCTGATCCACAATTGCCAAAGCCATCTCACTCTTGTCGGGGCGTAATATCAAATCCTACATTCAGCTGGTGGACGTATTTGTAAAAATGAGTGTTTTTCTTGTGATGAAGGTAACAAACTTCCTATTCTGTGGTAAACTTGGCCTTGAAATTTAAATGTTGGCAAAGAATTTCCCCTCATGTACCTCCTTAGCTCCACAGGATGTCATCTGAAAACAACTATTTACTTCTTAATGCTCAAGGAACGCTCAGACTCAGGATGATCATTAGTACGGAGGCTGTGTAGAGGATGAGGAGGCTCTTCAATACGATGGAGATGAACCTTTCCATTACAACAAAACAGACCAGGGGTTTCTTCTTCCCATTTTCCTGAGCAACAGCACTTGGAATCAATTTTCTGGCCAATAGCAACAACCATATCATTACTGTAATATGTATTGCGTTTATACTTGAATCCCGATAAACATTTTGTTTGCCATGGGATCAATTGTTTATTTTCATTGTATATTCTAACAGCTTTTTAACTGGCTTCAGGATTTTTCTTAGTGTATTTCCTAACAGCATCCCCATTAACATTAGGTTTGTTTTCAGTACATTTTTTTTAGATTCCATATTTTTTAAAAATCTTAATTCTAACAAATCTAGCATGGTGCTTTTCTTCTCTTTGTTTTCCATTGGATGATGGAAATTTTGAACTGTTTTTCGAGTCAGGGGGAGAATTCAAATTATCATCAAGTGCAACAGTACCTTAAGTACCTAAAGAATAAGACAATCAGTGAAAAGAAATTCATTGTCAGTTTTGTAATTGGCAAAGCAATCAACAAAAAAATTGCAGGGCTCATTACATTAAGAGATTTAAGTAGAGGGCTAGCAATAGTGGGTGGTTGAAATGAAATGGCGTATGGCTTTTAGTGCCGGGAGTGTCCGAGGACAAGTTCAGCTCGCCAGATGCAGGTCTTTTGATTTGACTCCCGTAGGCGACCTGCGCGTCGTATGAAGATGAAATTATGATGAAGACGACACATACACATGATTAACCGATCATGGTTAAAATACCCGACCCTGCCGGGGATCGAACCCGGGACCCCTGTGACCAAAGGCCAGCACGCTAACCATTTAGCCATGGAGCCGGACAGTGGGTGGTTGCTGATGAGGAAGAACATATTGAGGTATGACTGGTTCAACATGCAATGACATCATGGGGCCAAAAGACTTAAAACATAATATGGGCCTTACCTCAACAGGCTCTTCAGGCTGTATTATCAAATTCTCTTCAAAATACACGACCAGATGGTAAGGATATATTTCACCAGTAGCCACAATTTCACAGTGGGTAGCGTATGAGGTGGCAAGGGACATGTAGGCCTGGTACTCAACCGTGGTTCTGTACGTTTCCACACGGCATCATAGCAAATGCTTGAAGCCATTGCCAGTTGTTAAAAATGTGCTATACAACACTAACATGCACCTGAGGCACGAGCGAGTCAGTGCCAACATTCAGTATGATAGGGAACAGAGAAAACAGTACCCGTCTCCCTTCATAGGTAAAACATGATAAGGTACCATTACACTGCCAATAGCAATGAGCTCAATGCCTAATGAATCCTATTATGGAAAAGAAAAGGAAAAGAGAATCAGCTATGAGAAACAGGAACTACAGCATATAGGAGCTACGGATGAACAGAAAGGGAAACCTGGTAGGACGGCTAAAGCATTGTGACCAAAACGAGTCTGAAAAGGTGGAAATTATTAAGAATAAAACTAAAGAAGAAAAGAAGAGGTTTATGGCAAATAAAAGGTTTTCAGTGAGCTGTATGAAGCTGTACGAAGCCTTAGGATAGAACACACGAGCACATCTGATCGTACTGCTGTAAATGAGATAGCTGCATGCAGAAGTTTGTCTGTGCTTCACTAGGTATAGAGGATAGATATGGGAGAGAAAAGGAAAATAGAGCCAGCAATGAGTAACAGGAACTACTGTATACAATAGTTCCAGGAAAGCCTGATAGACAACTATAACATTGTGAACAAAATGGGTCTGAAAAGGTGGACAGTAATAACAATGAAATACATATAAAAAAGATGTGTATGACGTACACAAGTTAGTTCAAAGAACAGTTTGCAGTATGGTGAATAAAAGTTAGTTCAATGAACAGTAGACAGCAAAACCATTTGCAAGAACACAGAAGCAAATCTGATCTTATTTGCTGTAAATGAGATAGCAGCACACAGAAGCATGTCTAATCATATTGCTCTAAATGAGACAACTGACAGTGAGCTCAAAGAAATTTTCTCAGAGAATATTATCTCCTTCCCGCAATATTTCTGCACATCTTATGCAATCAGCCTAAGTGGAAGCTGTAATTCCTCCAATCGTCAATGGCAAGAAGGTTGGTTATAGGGCCTTAAAGCGTGGTTTTTGGTGCCCCCAAGGAATTACAAAGATGTTCTCCTTGCATCAAAGGAATTAAAATGAGCTTTTGGCTCGTTCTTATATGACAAATTTGATTTTCACCTATATTAGCCTGTGCTGTTATGGAAAGGGACCTAAATCTAGGGCAGGAGCTGAATTTTGAAAAATCCTTTCTTAGTACACCACTAGGGCAAAAGATGAACCTACATTCCAAATTTCAGCTTTCTAAGTCTTTTGGATCGTGAGATTTCATGATCAGTGTGTGATATTTGGCATTTATATATAGTATGCAGTATCATATAATTTCTTTTTGGAACAATACTGACTATTGTTTTGGTTTATGCTCTCTGTGGTTCTTGTCTTACGAGTTGTTTGGCTCTGAGTATCTTACAGATTGTACATAAACATCTCTTCTTATATAAATATGTTAATTGGCTTCATAATTGTGCTTCATGAATATTATGGACTGTATTTCTGTACCAACTAGCGACCATGACAGGATATTTTAGTATTACAAGTGATTATTTTCATTTTGACCATATTGAAAATCAATTATTAAATGTTGAGCATTAATTGATTGAAACCACCTATTCAATACTGGTTAAGTCTTTATGACTATAACAGTGTCATTACATTAACTTTGAGTATGGTACATGTTTCGCCTGGCATAGCAGGCATCATCAGCCATTAATTCTATCTCCAAGTCAGAGCTCTGAGTGGGTGCTATTTTAGGATTAATCATAGTCAATATTATTTATATAACACTGCAAAGGAGTGATTAAGCCGTCCATGTTTTAAAGTTCTAAAGTGACATTCTACTCATGTTCACATTTAATGGAATATATTGACTGTTAACTTTCATAATGTCGGTAATGAGAACGGCTTGCTGCAAGTGGAATTAAATCATCTGTACATTTTTACAACTTATTGGAGATTAACATATGCTAGAACTATTCTTAAACATTATTTTTTACAACAATTTACATAATATATATACAAACTTATGGTACATTTTGGAACTGAACTGGTTGAACTTGTCTTGAAGTTTCAATGGAATGTCTTATTCATATCCTGTCAAATGGAGAAAATGCTGATGCTGGGATGGTATTATGGTCTATTGAAGTCATAGCATTTAAATATACCTTTTTATATTTTAGGTCGCACAATTTAAAAAGTCTCATGAAAGTTAGAAAGACAAGCTTCAAAAACGGCATACACAATGACGAACAAAGATATCAAGAAAAAAGAAGAAAGAGCGGACACAATTTTGTTGTTTCTTTACATGGGCTCGTCATAATTTTGAAGAGATCGTCAAAGAAGAAACTGCATCAAGATTTGATATTATGACCTGCTTTAAAATACTTGAAGATAAAGCTGATAGATTGCTTGCCATGGATGACCAGATTTGGGAGGTAAGAAACGCTATTGAAGATGAGAATGAAGATTGGGATTTTGAGGAATCTGAAGCCTAGAGGAAGAAATGGCTCTCACATAGGAGAGTTTAAACACTGACTACCCTTTTGGACTCAGTTCAAAAGAATTCACTAAAATAATGAGTTGGGCGATGATGAAAAGATTCTCTATCTTAAGCAGTCAATGACTCGAGGAACATTAGCCCATGATCAAGTAAGTGGTTTCCCTCCCACAGCCAAGAATTACAGTACGGCTGTGGAATTGCTTGAATCACGTTTTGGCCGCAAAGATTTACTTACTTGAATTATCTATGCGAGATATACTTATTTTGGTGAATGAGAAACCTTCTCTCTCAATTTTGTACAACCAAACTGAGGTTAATGTCAGGCCATTAGAATCACTGGGATTGACTACAGAGAATTATGCTGCCTTGTTGTTATCTCTTATAGAATCTTGCTTGTCACATGAGTTTATGCATGTATGGCAGAGAAACAGAGGGAGTACACAGGAAATTGGATTTCACGAAATGCTTAAAAGTGTGATGAATTTCATAAAATCAGAGGTAGAGAATGAAGACTATCTTCAATTAACTAGGAAGATTAGTAATGTCTTAGGTAAGCCAAGATCAGAAAATCCTCCCAGAAAGGTGGTTCCCTCTAAACACGGATTGGTATCTACAGTGAAAACAACCAGTACATGCATTTTTTCCCATGAGGATACCCATACATCTTCAGATTACCTATGAACCCACTTAGGTGCGAGACCTGCGTGAAACCGTCCAATCTTATTGCTGATGGAGTGGTTACGTCACAGTACTTGTTGGCCTGGTAGGAAGGTCTGAGTCTCTTCGACATCTTGAGCGTTGGCCTGGGTAAGGGATCCCTTCTCGGCCACAGCTTGCTTCTCCTTGATGTCCTGCTGCTGCTACTCTGCTAGGGAAACAGATGCATCTTCTTGACCAGAAGTGTGTGGTGGACGAATCTCCCAATCCCTGGTGCCGTATAAATGTCGACCAAGGAACAGCTCTGCTGGGGAATAGCCCATGACATGGTTGATGCGTCATCGCAGTGTAAAGAGTGACTGCGGTATCTAACGGTCCCGCTGTTGATGTTCTTTGTCTATTAGGTGGACTCGTAGCATCCTTTCTAGCTCCTGGTTCCATCGTTCCATTGGATTGGCCCTTGGGTTGTAGATAGGGATGGTCCAGTGCTTCACACCCAATTCTGCCATCATTTGCTGCCACTTCCTTGATGTGAACTGACTCCCGTTGTCTGACAGAATGCACCGTTGATAACCGTAGCAGCTGAATACCTCATCTTGTAGAAGGCTGGTGATGCATCCTGTTGTGGCTTCTGGTATCAGAAAGGCCTCAATCCACCTTGTAAAGGGGTCGGTGAGTACTAGGAGTCTTGTTTTATCCCATAGTGTTCTAGGCTAAGGACCCATTAAGTCCAGGGCTATGACCTCCCAAGCGTGTTGCGGCTGTCTTCCTCGCTGACTGGAATCTGCCTTCCTCTTGCTCGCCTTGGTGCAGGCACAGATGTAGCAACCCTTCACATAGTCCAGGACGTCTTTCCGCACGTTGACCTAGAAGAATCTTCGTCGGATAGACTGCTTTGCTATTTGTTTTACGTTGCACCGACACAGATAGGTCTTATGGTGATGATGGGACAGGAAAGGCCTAGGAATGGGAAGGAAGCAGCCGTGGCCTTAATTAAGGTACAGCCCCAGCATTTGCCTGGTGTGAAAATGGGAAACTACGGAAAACCATCTTCAGAGCTGCCGACAGTGGGATTCGAACCCACTAGATCCCGGATGCGAGCTCACAGCTGTGCGCTCCTAACCGCAAGGCCAACTCGCCCGGTCATCAGATAGACTGATACATCTCTTCGCCTCCTGGATATCCAGCTTCAGTGCTGTCATGAAACTTCTCAAGGATGTCCGTTGTGTGCTGTCTGGGGAACACCACTACTGCAGGCATGGCAGAGAGGTTTGACCTGTACAGTAAGTCCTCCGTCAACCCGGAGTTCTTATAGCACACCTTGAATTCCCTCGGGAAGGGTCTGCCATGGGTATTCTGTATCCCAATCCATTGCGTCATGGTCCTACAGGGCTTCTCTTGTACTTGCCACTCTTTGATTACTCACGGATCAAGTTCCTTCTTGAAGGTCATAAGGACAGGTTCCTTAGGCTCACTCTGGTGTTTTCGTGGGAAATCCCTCTTGACAATGGTGCTCCTAGCTTCCTAGCTTCAGGTAATCTGGCAACAGTCCCAATGACAAATGAATGGCTGGCTTGGCTGTCGAGTATGGCTGAAAAATTCTCGCTGCCTATCCTTATGATGATAGCTGGGCAGGGTTGGCCTGTTCTACTCACAATCTGACCAATCCCATTCCTACTTGATCAGGGCCGCTTGTCTGTCGTGTCTTGAGGTGCATTCCTGTTTCTGCTCCCATCCCCCCCCTCAATGCAGAATGGGCTGAACCTAGTTTTCCGACGTCAAAGCTGGGCACTTGTTCTTCAGGTGTCCCATTCTTCCGCACTGGTAGCTCTTCCTAACTGTGCTGGTCTCTTCCATAGCTTTGCTTTTGTGTTCCTCCTCCAACTGGGTGATGATTCTATGTAGATCATCAAAGGATCTTGGTTGTGATACTTTCACTAGGGGTTGAATCTTATCGTGGAGTAGCTCTGTGATGTTTTGTAAGATCTCGTACTCGCTTCCTTCCGGGTGCAGATGCTTGAAGAGCTGGTACTTCCGTAGGACGAAGGCACTAGCTTTCATGGCCAGTGGGTTGTGCCTCAGTCAGTACCTTCCTCTTCACGGAGTTCTTCACCCCTTCGGAATTAAACCAAGCAAGGAATTCTGTCTTGAAGTTCATCCAGTTTAAATGTAAGCCCTTCAAGTTGATCCACCAAGAAGTAGCTTGCCACTTTAATCACGGTGTGATGAGTTGCACAAAGATGTCCTCCAGTAGATTAGTCCTTCATAATAGACTGACCGATCCCTCGACGAAGCTAGTCGGGTTCTCTTCCAGTCGCCCATGGTATTCCGGAAGGCTCTCTATAATCACCTGCAGATCTACGTGTCCTGTATTGCCGGTTAGGTTTGAGGAGGTTAAAAGTGTGGCAGTACGTCCTGTTTGAGTTAATCTATCTTCTACTGCACGAAGAATGCTTTCTCTTATATTCCGCACATCTCCTTTGATGGTCGAAAACTGGTCTTCTAACCTTCCTTCAGCAGCAGAAATACAGCTCCCGAAATTTCCCTCAATGGCAGAGATACAGCTTTCAAAACTTCCCTCGATGGTAGAAATTCTCCCCTGAACCTGTTCATTTCCACCTTCTCCTTGAGGTTCGAGATATCCCCTTCCAGCTAACTTACCCTACTATCGATCTGTTCAACCTATCCCAGTTGTGACCTGTTGTCCAATATCTGCTGCGTTAATCGATTTGTGACGTCGCAAATTTGGGATGAAATTTCATTATCTACGATTGAAATTTTCGATTCTAGGCCCTGTTCTAAATTGTAAACCTGTGCTATTTGTCCAGTTAAAAGTGTATTAGCTTGGGAAATTTCGTCTGAAATTTTGTCATTTAATTTTGAAATGTGATCCGTTAAGTTGGAACTAAGTTGTGAATCAACATCTGAGATTTTGTGATTGAGTGCCTGCATCATGGTCATTAAATTAGAACACATTTTGGGAATATTTACCTCTTCTTCTGAGTGCGAAATTTCGTTGGCCTCGATGAAAAACTTCTCAGGATCTTCTCCTTTTTTGACGAGATCTTCCCGTAACCGCGTATGCAGTGATTTCTTCTTGCCCTTCGTCGGAAGATTTCTCTTGGCGAGTTCATCTTCAAGTTGTTGAACAGACATCTTTTCTAGTATTACTTGCATTTGTTCTATTTTGCACTACACTCGTATTCACTCGTAAATTCTTATGTCCTGTCCATGGTCGCCAATGATGTAGCCACAAAGAAACACACAAAATGCTGTCAACTTGCATACACAGATTTTTATTTACAATTAGTTATTTACAAGTTACACATTAAACACTCACATATACTCAGCTACCATCACACACAAAAATGCACACATCAACAAACCACCATTTTTAACAACTGCCTATCACTAAGCACGTGAAGACTGCAACCTTGAAACAGTTGACTACTGACTGCTTACATTAGCATGTCGGCCTAACGCAACACATGTTCACGAAAACAACTCCAACTAAAAAAATAACTCTACCCCACCATCAAGACTGCTTCCTTATATATGTCGCCTGGCCAGGCTTCTAGAAGGATATGTCACAGCATTTCTTCTAGTAAATTCTAGAGTGCTTAGTACATATTTACAATTGGAAGGAAGGTTCTCCTCAGTTCTCGTCATACCTAGTGTTATTCTGGATATTACAATTTGTTGCACAATACTTTAGTGTGGATTATACATCATATATACAGGTGATAATAAATTATGTACTATTAATTACAGGTTCTTACATTAACTAAACTCATATATATACACAGCACGTTTCATGACATAACCTCACAAATAATACGATTGTAAATAATACTAATAAGTGGATGAAACACTTCATAACCATACCTCGCAAGTAATAATAATAATAATAATAATAATAATAATAATAATAATAATAATTCATAATCGTAAAACAATAATTTGAGCTCAATACTTGCATTATTCACCCATGGGTTAAAGAATATTGTTTTCAAGTTATATCAGTTTATTACACTTCTCTCCAAAAATTACCTATACTGGCCCGAATTATATGATATTAAACAACCACTTAGTTAATGATCTCACCTGCTATATTATTAGCAACAAACGTGAATATTTCCTAACTACCCAAGGTAAACTCATTTCCTCATTTTGAAGGGGTGCAGCTCTTTTTTATAGGCATGCCCCCAATGGAGGGGGGCTGCATATACCATTTTTACCGCATATCAGCATTCCTGCCATTCTTAAATCTCTGGCAGTATCACTAGAAATAAATTTCATAAATCGTATTGTCAACCTCAATCTTAATAATTGAGTAACTACACCTTCAGAATACTGTACAATTGTACTGTATCTTGTCTCTGGTGGTACAGTACAAGGAATCGAACTCAAGCCCTCAAGAACAACAGCTAATTGTTCTAACCATTATGCTGGCAGACATTCGTAACTACAAAACTCAAGACATATAGCATGACTGATTCATTCTTGCAATTGCACGGATCGGACACAAAACTATTCACTTACTTGTGCGACGTCGTCAGGGCTGCAGTAGGCCTACGCTATGGAGGCGGACATTTCTTAACTTTGAAACACAGATGTACTGCGTGACTTTGATGCATGTTTTCATTGGGCGGGTCGTACCGATGAAACTATTTACAAATTTGTGCAATCTGATCGGACCTGCAGTAAGGCTTGTAACCGCTTTGAACCGGAATCGTCGTCGTTCTTGTATGACGAATTATGTTGGAGTTGGGTCTTGTATGCAATTTTTTTTCTTAATTTTCTTTGTCTTGAAAAGCCAGGGAAGGGCTAATATGTGAGGAGGTCTCATACAGGAGTAAATATGGTTCTACTTCAATATATAAATGACAGGCCATGGGATGAAGAAGTTCATGAAGAAATCAGAATCATGTTTTTCAGATGGCTTAAAGATACAGATGAATTAAACAAGGTATCTAGAAGTGTTCACGTGAAAGCACAGAGTATCAGTCTACATCCTTCTTCTGATGCAAGCCTGGATGCATATTACGCAGGGGTATATTAACGTTCCGGAACCTTGACAGGCATATACATTCAGCTGCTCCAAGAAAAGTTGAGAACAGCACCTATTAAACGACCAACAGTGGATTTATAATATAGTGTAAAGGAAATATAGACCAGTGAGGATTTGACCAGTTAAAATATATGGATCTTCTACTGGAATTATTGAGAACCACAATTAGTTCAAGTCTGGTATCGTCCATGTGGGAGAAATTCAGCACTCAAGATTTGTTCATGTGGACTGACTAGACCACACCGTTGGCACAGATGCAACAAAAAATTCCAGGGACACTATTTGTAAATAGTAGAGTCTAAGAAATTTGCCGGCTTAAAGCCCAAGGAATCATTGACGAATTACCAGGGGCCCTGACTTGGATCAAATTGATGGAAAAGCACTGAGTAAGAGAGCAACTTAACGTGCTTGTATACGAGAGAGCCTATGCAAACATTCCCAAAGGGAATATCTGGGGAAATTACCCATGAAGAAAAATAAGCACGATGAAATAAAGGAAGGGGATATGGTCTTGGTAGACAATGATATTAATAATAATGCTATTTGCTTTACGTCCCACTAACTACTTTTACGGTCTTCGGAGACGCCGAGGTGCCGGAATTTAGTCCCGCAGGAGTTCTTTTACGTGCCAGTAAATCTACCGACACGAGGCTGTCATATTTGAGCACCTTCAAGTACCACCGGACTGAGCCAGGATCGAACCTGCCAAGTTGGGGTTAGAAGGCCAGCGACTTAACCGTCTGAGCCACTCAGCGCGGCAGGTAGACAATGAAAATGTGAAAAGACTGGAATGGTCCTTGGGTATTATTCAGGAATTAATCCTAGGTAAAAATGGACAGACACGAGTGGTGAGGCTGCGAATGATGAACAGGTTGATTGTTCACAACCCGGTAAAACGCTTGATCCCTTTGGAGGCAACATCTGCGGTCATAAATGAAGACAGTATGAAAAACAACTCATCAGATGCCCAGAAAATGAATGTCATTAGGATGATGCCTACTGGTGTTCAAGGTACTCAAACATGTAATGGACAAGAAGTGAGACAACCTGCACTATTTTTATGAGTTGAGATACCAATGAATGACAGTACAATTGTTTCACTGGCATTAAGTGTTCTAAATGTTGCAATTTTGGTGAGAACAAAATTACAAGGTGGGCGAGTATGAAGCGTTGCCTACGCTATAATACAAGGCCTTGAAATGCACTAATGAAAACGGGTGCTACCTTAGTTCACCGTTCAGCCACTAGGATCGTGCTGTTGCCCCCTTGTGTTCGCATGGCCATGTATGTCTATAAGTAAATTATATCCTAAATAAAGAGAGCTGAATGTTGTAGGTGTCTACAGTTTTAAAACTTTCCTACTCAGGGGCTTCTTATCGAGTTTCAAAACTTTCTCATTTCTACTTGAGTGGCTCGAAGCAATGATGTCTAATAGAGGTCTCAGATATTTTTCGAGTAGAAAAAGAGGTAGTTTGTCGTCTTTACACTCTCTACACTTAATTTCACTGATGAACCTGGTTTTCAGAAAAAACGTACACATTTTTAGTAACTGTCGTCGGGGTAAATACTGCACAGCAGAGGTAACAAATTCCGTCATGCGCTGCAGAAGAGCCACAAACGATGATTTTGGGTATCTGAGGGCTCCTCGATCTTGAAAGCGAATAAGACACAATGTTGGACTTTCACTAGCTGGAGAAGTGATATGTTCTAAACAGCCTTCACAGTCTGTTTGTTCTTCTGCCACATGCACCAAGTATCCTGCTACCATAGCTAGAGAAATACCAGGTATTGTAGCTGTTGAATCTGAAACAAATTAATCATATTTATGTACTAGCGAACACTTAAATAAAAAAGTATTGTTCACGCAGATCTGATGTAATTTACCTTGCAAGGGTTTTGCAATGATGGACATTACGTGTTCAGGAAGCTGCGGAATTTGCACATCATCGCGACTTTCATTCCTTCTATATCTTTCATCCATCTGGCATATTCTTGGTTGTAGTAAACTGGTTTGTACATTGCGGATCTTATTTTCATCCCTCAGCTCAACATTGCCATGTTTTGATGCCGCAATAATTCCTGTATGGAGCGTTGTTTCGATTGCGTTAAGGCATGACCTTGCGTCCATTGTGTCATTGTATCCCGCATTGCGTCGTAGGTGGCTGAAGAAAAGCTCGATATCATCGCTTGTTAGATTCCTCGTCAAGACGTAATGAAAATTTATACTTATGAGGTATTTTACGCAGGCCACAGTGGATTGGGTAGTCAAGACCAACGCCTGATAAGTTTCCCTCGTGAATCTTTTCTCCTTCTCTGGATGCATTTGAATGTTCTTGATATATGACAGGAAATCATTTATAAACCAACTGAGGCGTTCATCTTCAATGCTGAAAAATGCCAGCTTGTTCTCATTCCTGGAATATGTCCCATACGAGGTGTTGCAGACATCATGGGCATCGAACCACTTCATAAAATGCTCCATGAAAGAAATTGTTTCTTTTAAATTGTTCCTGTCTTTAATGCTCTCGGGACAAACCACCTCCATACTCTTCAAACCAGCGATTGTTTCAGGGGAAAATACAATTTTGGCTCTTGCTACATTCATTTTCTCCAAATTTGTAGGGTAAACTACTTTTCAGGTTAGTTTCCTCACCGGCTTCATAATTGAAGATTTCTGGACTTTGAAAAGACCTCTCAAATGATTGCCGGTCACGATAGCATTGTTTACAAAAAAGTCTCGTGACAAATGTTGGGATCGCACGTTTTTTATGACGTGACTGGGATCAAACTTAGGAACAGAGGCCTAGTTTTATCAGCTGGATGTTGTATCTCATGAGTAATGCTTCCTCCACATAATGTTTCGAACATCGAAACATTTACCTGAGAATTGTCGGTCATAATTCTGATCGCTCTGAAACCACACTCTTCAACAGCATTTAACGCATCCAAGGTTAATTTTGCAAGTTGTGAGCCCGTAATGGATGAAGTGAAATAGAAAGACACCGGTATTCTGTAATATGTAGAGAGTCCCTTGAACAAAATGCAGATTAGTTTATTGGCCAACCTATCTTCGATTCCAAGAGAGTCAATGTCGATGTCATTCAGTCCAATAAACATATCTAATTTCCTGTTATACATAAATTTAGCCTTTATGGACATTTCATCTATTATAAGGGAACCAACCTTTTCGTTATCGTTCACTAACGACAGTTTTTCTACCAGTAATCGGGCTTTAGTTAGCGAAGTTATGCCGGTCTCCCCTTTTGAGTATCCAACATACGATTTCAACGTTCTTGGATGAGGAAGATGCAAAATATCGAGTGTTCTGAGACGCCGATAACCAGTTGGCGACCTTGAAGATAATAGCACAAAAATTTTAACTGGTATTTACATTTCTTTTTTCCAAAGCTCTGAAGTTGTTCTAACAAAAAGTTTGCTTTCATATTACCTCCCTCAGCTTCCTTCTGAATTTTAGAAACTCGACTTGCAAGATTTCCGGGATCCTTCTTTACCTTACTAAGTTCTGCTTCCAAGTCACGAATTTTTACGTGCAACTTCTTAATAATTGTCACGTGCTTTCTATTTCTTCTGATCTCCTTCCTTAATTTCCTGGTAATGTATTTTGGTACTGTTGATTTTAGGACGGGAGAAAACTGTGTACCTACTGTTGTGGTGCCTACATTTATCAGGTCAGATTCTCCAGTATTATCAGGCACAGGAGAATCCGATTGTTCCACACATTTTCTCTTATTTCTTATATACTCATTTTCACTGTCCGTTTTTTCAAGCTGTCTTTTCTTAGGAGCTTTCCTACATTTTAAAGTGACTTGTTTGTGTTTGGGGAACTCTGTAAAAACTGAAGGGACTTTATTAGGCAGGAGCGTCTTTTTAGATGTACTTATACTAGTCTTCTCTGAAGTGTTTACTGCATACCCTCGATTTTTCTGTAGGAACCCAGAGAGATCCCGGCTTGTCTCCTCTGCGAGATATAGCAACAAGCCACCATTCTTTTAAAGCACTATTCACTGGAAAGCAGTACATGGCTGAACAAATTCATACAAGTCAGTGAAGCATTGTGCTGTTGGGGGTGAATACTCTCTCCAGAAGCCAGAGAACTTAATACTAGAACAGTGGAAGGGCCTCCCACAAATAATGTTTTCGTCCGCATAGAAGAATGCTACAGTGCTGCTTACTTTGTTCGGATCATAGTACGCCTGCGAGCAGCTGTGTTCTACAATGAACGTCGTGAAGTCAACAGTTAGAGACCTTCTTGGTTCAGATCTGACTGTTTCGTGTGTTACTGAAGACAAAAAGTTATGAACCTAACATAAAAACATGGCTACTCAGTACTTTTGCGGTATTGGCAAAATACGACCACGAAATATGCAATCAAATGTATTATTTTTACAATGTATATACTGGTATGTAATAATGTATTATGAAACATAATTTTGAATTAGGTATGAAAGTGGGTGGTGGTGGTGGGGTTAGCCATTACAAACAAAAATAACAAGTGGCACAGTAGATAGTTGAGAATAATAAACCAGACTTAAAATGGCACACTAGTAGGAAAAGGTTCGCCATCCCTGCCCTAGGCCAAAGCTGGAAAGACGATTCTGTGGAAGGTTCAATGGCAGTGCCCACTGGAAAGGGAGGAAGAATTATTGTGCTACATGCTGTTACTATAAATGGATCTGTACTTAACTGTTCATATGTGCTGAGGTGTAAGTAGACCGGAGATTACCACGAGAAGATTAATAGTTTATTTTTGGAGTAGGTCTGAATACATATTACTGAATAACCAGCCTGAGAACTGCACAATAGTAATGGACAATGCTTCCTACCATTCCTTAATTCAGGACAAGGCTCCGACAATGGCAGCAAAGAAGTCTGTTCTTGTTGAGTGGTTAAGGAGGCACAATATTCCTGTGCAGGACCAAATGAGGAAAGGTGAACTACTGTGGCTTGTGAAAGAAAACAAGCCATGACTTCCAGTGTATGTTGAGGACGAAATTGCAAGACGTCATGAACACAAAGTTATTTGACTTCCACCTTATTATTGACATTTCACTGCAATTGAGAAAATTTGGGCTCAGATTAAGGGTTATGTTGCAACAAAAAATAAGAAGTTCACTGTTTCTGAGGTGGAAATCTTGTTAGCCGAAGCTGTGGTGAATGTCAGTGCCGATGACTGGAGTAAACTTGTGTGCCATACACAAACAATAATATGTGAAGTATGGAAAAATGAAGGTGTAGTGGAGAACTACGTCAAAAGTTTAATAATATCTTTGGGAGCTGGTGATAGTGACAGTGATCCATCGTTGCAGGGTGCCAGTGATTCTGAGATCAGTGGAGTATGCCACTTGTAAGCTATAACCTCCTTCCTGTGCCAGCAATCAGCGTTGAGTTATTTATAATTTCCTCATTCTCCTTTATTCTTAATAATGTTTTCTATTTTAGTGTCAGATATTGTTAGTATGTGTACACATACAGCGTTATTGAAGTTGTTGTGAATAGGTTTTCAATCAATTTAACAAATGAAATAGGTTCCACCTGACTGATACTTTCCTTTTTTATTATTTAGCCTTCAGCTAAATTTTTTGTCATTAAAACTTACAGTACATGTTTCGATTGCTTAGCAATCATCATCAATAGCATAAAACAATTCCAACCGGGCGAGTTGGCCGTGCGCGTAGAGGCGCGCGGCTGTGAGCTTGCATCCGGGAGATAGTAGGTTCGAATCACACTATCGGCAGCCCTGAAGATGGTTTTCCGTGGTTTCCCATTTTCACACCAGGCAAATGCTGGGGCTGTACCTTAATTAAGGCCACGGCCGCTTCCTTCCAACTCCTAGGCGTTTCCTATCCCATCGTCGCCATAAGACCTATCTGTGTCGGTGCGACGTAAAGCCCCTAGCAAAAAAAAAAAAAAAAAAAAAAAAAATTCCATAATTGAGATTAAAAATTATGTTAGTAAGGAACAATTAGGTGGTGGGGGAGGGGAGGGAGAAAAATTATGTGAAAGGTAGGGGGGGGAGGAAGTTGTCAAGTTAAAGATTAAAAACTTATACAAATTAAAAAAAAAACTGTTTTTAAATTAAAAAGTCTTTGGTTTCATTCTATGTCACTTGCACTGGTTATTTATTCGACGGTTTTTAGCACGATGCTCTTGCAAACTTGTCTTGGTTGTATAATGTTCCTTCTTTTGCTAGACCTTCCTTGTTTGTATCTCGTTATTGTCTGGTGGAGAAGATTAAGTTTATTGTTGGTCGAATTATTCCGATTTCGTTAAGTTGGATAGTTTGGAGTACGACCTGTAACCGGCAGAAAAATGAGTCTGTTAATTAAAATTACCTGGGGGGGTGTTGCCTAAAGAATTGTTGCATTTTAAAAAGATTGAAACTGTAAAATTGTTTTAAACTTACCCCTATCCAATTGTTCGTTTAAACAATTTTCTATTCAGAAATCATTAAGTTGGAATGTTTGGTGCGAGACCTGTAACTGGCAGAAAAGATGCTTTGTTGATTGAGAATACCTGGGGTTGTGTTGTCTAAAGGAATTATTTGTACTGTAAAACCTTTTAAAACTTACCCCTGTCCAATTTGTTCTTGTTCTGATGTTTATGGGTTTGTATCTATCTCTGCCGTCCCTGACCTTGTGTAGTAGCGGTGTGACGAGAACGTTATGCTAGCTTGGTTTGGAGGGGGGAGGGGAAGTGAAGGCGTGTCGTCATTTGTTGTTATGTGCAGGGGTGGCTTCTATTTGTGACGTAGCTGCTTTGTGATTGCTTCCTACTTTCGTTGGGCGTATTTGATTTCCTCCTAATAATTCCATGTATCTCAATACATGTTCAAAAAAGGATTTCTTTGTTCGTTCGCTTCATTTAAATTTTTATCCTTATTAAGCAACTTATCCAGAAATATATGTATACTTTCCAAACTATTCATTAGTCTTCCTTTATTTAGTCTATTAATGATTGCAAGGTCCTGATTGATATTTGTAAATTTGTGGCCTGTCTCTTTCATATGTTCACCCATTGTGGAAAACCCTCTGTGTTTTTCCGCATTAACGTGTTCTTGGTATCTTATCGCGAAGTTGCGTCCCGATTGCCCGATATATGTGGCCTGGCACTGATTACATGTTAACTTGTAAATTCCTGAATTTTGAAACCTTCCTTCATTATTCTCATTGATCCTGCTATGATTGAAAAACCTATGTCTAGTGTTATTGTTTGTTGAAAACACTATCTTAATATCGTGCTTCCTAAATAAATTAGTGATTGCGTAAATGTTTGGATTATTAAAATTGAACCTCACATAATTTTTGGTTCGTTCTGTTTGTTTAATTAAACCTGTTTGCTGTTTGTATTTGCATTTGGTGATTACCCCGTTAATCATTTTTAAACTAAAGCTGTTAAGGAAGGCTTGTTGTCGAATGAAAGTTTTTTATTCCTCTCTTTATTGGTTAACGGAATTTCGAAGGCTCTGTTAACAAAGCTGTAATATGCAGATTTTTTCTGTGAATCAGGATGCAAAGAATTATTATGTATCGTGGTTGGGGTGAATGTTGGTTTTCTGTGTATCCCGAAGTAAAATTGGTTCTCTTTTCTAGTTGTAGTGACATCTAAAAAATTGATTGATTTATTTTTCTCTTCTTCAATAGTGAAATGTATTTTGGGGTCTAGAGTGTTCAGGGTGTTCAAAATACTGAGACTATCGTTAAGGTCCTTGTTTATTATACCATATGTATCATCCATATAGCGTACCCACAAGTCTAGCCCTTTAACGTGGTTTACAATGCGAGCATGTTCCAGGTGGTCCAAATATATATTAGCTAATATGCCCAAGGCTGGAGCCCCCATTGGGAGGCCTTCTTGTTGATATATTTTGTTATTGAATACAAAATACTTCTGACTGAGTACAAATTTCAGTATTGTCATA
Source organism: Anabrus simplex (assembly GCF_040414725.1). Lineage (NCBI taxonomy): Eukaryota > Metazoa > Arthropoda > Insecta > Orthoptera > Tettigoniidae > Anabrus > Anabrus simplex. The sequence goes on from NC_090266.1 coordinate 982,231,127, forward strand.
AACTCTTCTATTTCGGGTATGCTTATACGTTTGTTTTCTAATAAATTAGTTTTTATGATTTTAATCATTTTCTCTATAGGGATATTAGTATACATGTCCTTTATATCAAATGAACATGTGATATGAGAGGGTTTAAGTTTAAATTCCTTAATGATTTTGCTAAAGTCACTAGAATTTCTTACGGTTGTATTAGAATAGAAAACATAATTTTGTGTTAAAAATTTGTGAATATATTGAGAAGTTTTATATGTGGGACTCTTATGGAAATTGATTACTGGCCTAATGGGTATAACGTTTTTATGCAATTTAGGCATGGCTCTTGCTGTAGGCAGTCCTGGGTTCATATTTATCATTCTTTGTACTTCTTGCTCGTTTAGAAGGAAGGTACTTTGTTTAAAAATTCCTTTTAAGTTTCTTTGAATTTGTGCGGTGGGGTCTTTACTTATGACCTTAAACTTATTCTTATTGAAGAAAGTTTCTGTTTTTTCTATATAATCAGTTTTATTTAAGATAACTATAGTGTCTCCTTTATCTGCTTTAGTTACGACTACATTGCTTTGTTTGATTTTGCGTTGTAGTTCCTTGTTTATTCTGGTATTTTCTTGGTTTTTCTTTAACCCGTTTATAAGGGAAGGGATTTTTTTCTTTGCTTCATATCTCATGTCATTCTGTACCTCGACTGGAAAGGTTTGTATTGCTGCTTCGGTTTCGGCGGCCAACGTGAGGGTTAATTCCTTATTTTTATTTAGAGTGTGCCAGTTATAACCTCCCGATGGTATCACCACCTTGACGAAGGCAAAATACATTTTGCCAGGTGTTTTGGAGGCTTGCGTGGTCAAATGATCCTTATAGCTATGCCGGCAGGAGCATATGCTCCTGGTAGGGCTAGTGTTGGCTAGTGAATGCATGATTCGAAGCAGTGTATCGATTCATTCAAGTGTCCGAGTGAATCGATTCACAGGAATGGCGAGCTCACGGCGCACAATTCAGCTTACTCCCAGCGGACAGTGCTGAGTGGCGCACTCACTGGACGTTGACAGGGAGCTGAGCTTCCGCTGCAGCGAGACAGTGAATCATGGCACATCGAAAGAATCATGAACGAGCGCGGCTCAGTGAGACACATGATACACAGGGCTCCTTATCGGCTCACTGGACACGCGGAGAGCCGAGCTTCTGCTGCAGCGAGACAGTGAATCACAGCACATCGAAAGAATCGTGAACAAGCGCGGCTCAGTGAGACACATGATACACACGGCTCCTTATCGGCTCACTGGACACGCGGAGAGCCGAGCTTCCGCTGCAGTGAGACATACAGTGAGCCATGGCACATGGAAAGAATCGTGAATGAGCCGGCTCAGTGAGACACAAGATACGCACGGCTTCTTATCGGCTCACTGCAGCGAGACATACAGTGAGCCATGCTACACTGAAAGAATCGTATGCTATAATGGACTCTCGAGCTCAGCTCATTTGAAAATAATACCCATTTGCATTCACTGTCCTCTTCTTACAGGGAGGTTTAAATAATAGATGGATTTATTTGCAGTGTTAAAAAGGTAGTCACAACATAATTCTGAAGTAGCTAGTAAGTAGGTAGGCTATTAAGTTATACTATTTACTAGTTTAATGAATCTTAGTCTTATAACTTAGTTGACATTGACAATTAAACTCGACTCTAGCCCGCCCTATGACTATGATTCACAATTAAGTATTTATTTATTTTCCACCTAGTCGATACAATGATTGCTTAAGGCAATTTTTAATGGTCAAAAGTGGTACATGTTTCGTATATTATCAACATCTTCAGCCACATAACACTGTTTAGATGAAAAATATATAAAATTGACAAAGTAATGCTTTAGAGAAAGTGTCCTTAAAATTAACATAAGATTGACAAGATTAAAATATATTTTCTCTTGAGTTATTTGTTTGTTTTAATCTTGTCAATCTTATGTTAATTTTAAGGACACTTCCTCTAAAGCATTACTTTGTCAATTTTATATATTTTTCATCTAAACAGTGTTATGTGGCTGAAGATGTTGATAATATACGAAACATGTACCACTTTTGACCATTAAAAATTGCCTTAAGCAATCATTGTATCGACTAGGTGGAAAATAAATAAATACTTAATTGTGAATCTATTGAAGTGCGATACGGACCATGAAGCTGATTTTATGTAATCTATGACTATGAGTCGTGCTCATGACCACTCAGAAGTACTTGTTTTATATTGGGAAGAACGGCCCAGTATTTTCTCAGTTCATATGTCACACCGTTGCACAAGACTTCAATCATATGTGGACAGATGCAATAACAGTATGCTGAATCAGAAAACCAGCGGGCTACTGTACATCTTGGGTAGCCTATACAAAATATGACGATTTAAAAAAATCCTCAGCTGATAGAAAAATACATATTTTCAAAAATGACTGAGCAAGTTGTCGTGCAGTTAATATCGCGTGGCTATGCGCTTGCATTCGGGGGATGGTGGGTTCGAATCCCACCGTCGGCAGCTGTTAAGATGGTTTTCCGTAGTTTCCCCATTTTCACACCAGGAAATGCTGGGACTGTACCTTAATTAATAATAATAATGTTAATGTTATTTGTTTTACGTCCCACCAACTACTTTTTAAGGTCTTCGGAGACCCCGAGGTGCTGGAATTTAGTCCCGCAGGAGTTCTTTTACGTGTCAGTAAATCTACCGACACGGGGCTGTCATATTTGAGCACCTTCAAATACCACCGGACTGAGCCAGGATCAAACCTGCCAAGTTAGGGTTAGAAGGCCAGCGCCTTAACCGTCTGAGCCACTCAGCCCGGCTGTACCTTAATTCAGGCCATGGCTGCTACCTTCTTAATCCTAACCTTTCCCACCCTGTGTCGCCGGAAACCTTCGATGTATTAGAGTAACTAGCATTTTTTCTAAGAAAGGAGTTCATAGTATGAAGATCAGATGGCAGCTGTGAGCACTGAATGCTGTTGCTGCTGTCTTACCAGCACATACTACACAGATGCAGTAGGAGCGGTGACCAATGAGCTGTGAATCGGATCACTGTATCGATTCAGTAACGTGAACAGAATCAAATGAATCGATTCAGTAAAATGAATTGAATGTCCCATCACTAGGTAGGGCCACCCAAGCCGGACAGGTCTAAGGTGATGATCCACACTAAGAGCGATACCCTGGTCCTCCAGGTTGGGGGTTGGTACGTGGGGCTAACAACTCCACTACCACAAAACTACATATTGTTCAGAAACCAAATCAAGATAACCGGACGGTACCAAACTTACGACTAATGCGCGCTAAATGGCAACGATACGGATATATTGGAACATGGAATGTGAGAAGTATCTTTCAGGCCGGGGCTAGTAGAAAATTGGAGGAGGAATTACTTAAATATCAGATAGATGTGGCAGCATTACAGGAGATAAGATGGAAGACAATCGAGGTGACAGATCTACAGCACTATATTTTGTTCAATAGTGGGGAGGAAGAAAATAGAATAGGAACAGGGTTTATGGTCAAGAAATCGGTCAGTCATAATGTAATTGAATATGAAACAATAAGCCCCAGACTATGCCGGTTAAGATTGAGAGGGAGATTTGCCAACATATCACTAATTAGTGTCCATGCCCCAACAGAGGATGCCGACGAGGAAGAAAAAGAACATTTCTATGAAAAAATGGAGCAAGTATACGACAAGTTGCCCAAGTATGATGATAAAGTTGTCCTAAGGGATTATAATGCCAAAGTAGGCAAAGAGAAAGAAAACCACCCAGTGGCAGGATATCATAGTAAACACCAAGAATCAAATGAAAACGGGTGGAAATGCCTTTAGCAAGGAGCTGGTGATTAAGAGCACATGTTTTCCCCATAAGAAGATCCATAAAGAGACATGGATATCACCGGACGGTCTGACAAAGAACCAGATAGACCATGTGCTGATAGATGTGCGACATGCCTCCAATATAATGGATGTGAGAAGCATGCGTGGTGCAGACAGTGATTCAGATCACATACTGGTGAGGATCAAGTTCCGAGAAAGACTAGCAATTAAACAGAGCTGAGCAGAGCAAGATCTATAATGTAGAACTGTTAAGGGATGAGAAGAAGGAGGAAGAGTATAGAGACCAGCTGCAAAGAAAGCTACAGATGGGCAGAAACGGAGAGTTGGACATCAACACAATGTGGGAGGAAACCAAGCTAGCAATAAATACAATGGCGCAGGAAGTACTTGGAGAGAGAAGGAAACAGAGTAGAAATAAATGGTATGACGATGAAGTGGATAAGATTCTGGAAGAGAGAAATCTTGCGCGACAAAGAATGCTACAGAGACCCACTCAATAATATGGCAGTTTTTAAAGAGAAATGGAGAATAGCAAAGACATTGATAAGGAACAAGAAAAGAAGAAAGGGAGAGAGTGGATGAAATGCAGAAGAATTTTGAAAACAAACAAGGCAGAAAATTCTTCCATGGGGTTGGACAAGTAAAGAAGGGATATCAACCCAGAGTGAATATGCTTAAGGATGAGACTGATAGACTCATTGTTGGGAAAGAACGAATTCAGGAAAAATGGGCAAAACATTTTGAAACATTACTTTCTGTCAGACCAATAAATGAAGAAAAAGAAGGATCAGACCGTATGGAAACTTCAGGGAGAGATGAGGAGGGTGAATATGGAGATGAGTGTGAGGAGGAAGAGAGGGATGAGAATGGAGATGAGGATGACGATATGGGATCACCATCAATTGAAGAAATAAGAGATACGGTATTATAAAACAATTGAAGAGCAGTAAAGCCCCCGGGGATTTACCTCATAACAGCAGAAATGGTAAAACATGGAGAAGAGTTTGTGAAGAAAATACACGAGATAATTAAAAAGGTATGGGAAACAGGTACAATGCCAGAGGCCTGGACACTAGCAAATATATGTCCTACATATAAGAAGGGGTCACGCATGCAATGCAAGAATTATTGAGGTATATCCTTACTGAGTATAGTATACAAAATCCTCTCTACAGCCATAACAAAGAGAGTTAGTAGTAGAGCAGAAAGAATTATAGGGGAGTACCAAGCTGGTTTCAGACCGGAAAAAGATCGACGATGGACCATATTTTCACCATGAGAATGACTCTAGAAAAGACATGAATACAACGTTCCACTAGGGCATCTTTTTATAGATTTTAAACAAGCCTATGACAAAGTTAAGAGATCGACAATGTGGGAAACAATGAAGGAGTTTAAATTCCCACAGAAGTTAATAAAACTGACTAAGATGACCCTGGAGAACAGCAGAAGTCAGGTAAAAGTGCAGGGAAGTCTGTCAAGATCTTTCAGAACCGAAGAAGGCCTAAGGCAGGGAGACCCCTTATCACCAGTGTTATTTAATCTAGTGTTGGAGAAAGCTGTAAGATCAGCAACTACTAATCCGGGTGGTAATATTTACAATAGACTGATCCAAATTTTGGCTTATGCAGATGATGTGGTGATATCTGCCAGAAGTAACGAGGCACTTACAACTGCCTTGAGGGAGCTGAAAGATGCAGCTGGGTCCTTGGGCTTGGAGATAAGTGAGGCTAAATCTAAATATATGGTAACGGAGAGAAATGGAAGGAACACTGAAAAACTCCAAGTGGATGGTTACACCTTTGAAGCAGTAGATAGCTTCACATATCTTGGCTCAGTAATAACATCAGAAAATAAAGTTGAGACAGATATTGTAAATTGAATTAAGGCTGCCAACAGATCCTACAGGGCACTGTATCCCCTTCTGAGAAGTAAAAACTTAAGCAGGAAATTAAAACTGACACTCTACAAATAATAATTAAACCAGTGCTTATGTATGGGAGTGAGACATGGGTACTGACTGAGGCCACAGAGAGGAGATTAAATGTGTGGGAAAGGAAAGTACTGAGGAAGATATTTGGACATGGGAAGGAGGGAGATTTATGGAGAATCAGAACAAATGAAGAAATAAGAATATTGTATAAGGAGCTGGACTTGGTGACATCAATCAAAATGAGACGAATTGGATGGCTGGGGCATGTACAACGGATGGAGGAGGGAAGACTTCCAAGGAAAGCACTGACAGGATACCCTGGGGGGCAGGAGAAGGAGAGGTCGGCCCCGGATGAGATGGCTGGAGGATGTGGAGACTGATCTGAGGACCGTTGGAGTCAGGAGGTGGCGTAGACGTGCTGAAGACCGGGACGACTGGAGAGCTGTGGTCAAGGAGGCCAAGGTCCTTAAAGGACCGTAGAGCCATGGAGTAAGTAAGTAAGTAAGTAAGTAAGTAAGTAAGTAAGTAAGTAAGTAAGTAAGTGCCAGTTATAATTGGGGCCTTACCTAATATTTGCAATTCTTGACGGTGAAAACTGTCTTTGAAAGGTTTTCAACTGGGGGTGGGTCTCTTATGTTCAAGTGTTGGTTTAAACTGTAATCTATTCTCCTTTCTCGGCTTGTCCTCTTTCAGATAATTTCTTATTTAGTGTAACGTGTTTCTTTTCCATTAAGTTATCTACTTTATCCCTACTGTGTCTAAGGAAGGAATCCCATTCTAAAAGAGTTGCTGCAGCTTTAAGATGAGTTATCCGCATATTACAGCTTTGTTAACAGAGCCTTCGAAATTCCGTTAACCAATATACAGAGATATAAAGAACTAACTTTCATTCGACAACAAGCCTTCCTTAACGGCTTTAGTTTAAAAATTATTAACGGGCTAATCACCAAATGCAAATACAAACAGCAAACAGGTTTAATTAAACAAACAGAACGAACCAAAAAATATGAGAGGTTCACTTTTAATAATCCGAACACTAACGCAATCACTAATTTATTTAGGAAGCACGACATTAAGATAGCGTTTTCAACAAACAATAACACTAGACATAGGTTTTTCAATCATAGCAGGGTCAATGAGAATAATGAAGGAAGGTTTCAAAATTCAGGAATTTACGAGTTAACATGTAATCAGTGCCAGGCCACATATATCGGGCAATCCGGACGCAACTTCGCGATAAGATACCAAGAACACGTTAATGCAGAAAAACACAGAGGGTTTTCCACAATGGGTGAACATATGAAAGAGACAGACCACAAATTTACAAATATCAATCAGGACCTTGCAATCATTAATAGACTAAATAAAGGAAGACTAATGAATAGTTTGGAAAGTATACATATATTTCTGGATAAGTTGCTTAATAAGGATAAAAATTTAAATGAAATGAAAGAAGAAAGAAATCCCTTGTTGAACATGTATTGAGATACATGGAATTATTAGGAGGAAATCAAATACGCCCAACAAAAGTAGGAAGCAATCACAAAGCAGCTACGTCACAAATAGAAGCCACCCCCCTGCACATAACAACAAATGACGACACGCCTTCACTTCCCCTTCCCCCTTCAAACCAAGCTAGCATAACGCCCTCGTCACACCGCTACTACACAAGGTCAAGGACGGCAGAGATAGATACAAACCCGTAAACATCGGAACAAGAACAAATTGGACAGGGTAAGTTTTAAAAGTTTTTACAGTACAAACAATTCCTTTAGACAACACAACCCCAGGTAAATTCTCAATCAACAAAGCATCTTTTCTGCCAGTTACAGGTCGCACACCAAACATTTCAACTTAACGATTTCCGAATATAAAATTGTATAAACGAACAATTGGATAGGGATAAGTTTAAATTTTTTTTACAGTTTCTATCTTTTTAAAATGCAACAATTCTTTAGGCAACACCCCCCCAGGTAATTTTAATTAACAGACGCATTTTTTCTGCCGGTTACAGGTCGTATTCCAAACTATCCAACTTAACGAAACCTGAATAATTCGACCAACAATAAACTTAGTCTTCTCCATCGGACAGTAACGAGATACAAACAAGAAAGGTCTAGCAAAAGAAGGAACATTATACAACCAAGACAAGTTTGCAAGAGCATCATGCTAAAAACCGTCGAGTAAATAACCAGTGCAAGTGACATAGAATGAAACCAAAGACTTTTTAATTTAAAAATATTTTTAAAAAAATTTGTATAAGTTTTTAATCTTTAACTAACAACTGCCTTCCCCCCCCCCCTCCCTTTCACGTAATTTTTCTCCCCTCTCCCCCCCCACCACCTAATTGTTCCTTACCAACAATTTTTAATCTCAATTATGGAATTGTTTTATGCTATTTTTTACCTAAGCATTATGTAAAACAGCTGATGATGATTGCTAAGCAATCGAAACATGTACTGTAAGTTCTAATGACAAAAAATTTAGCCGAAGGCTAAATAATAAAAAAGAAAGTATCGATCAGGTGGAACCTATTTCATTTGTTAAATTGATTACAATATCGATAAGGAATGAAGTGGATAGTATGCAATAGGTTTTCAATCGCGATTCATTAGCTTTTTCAAGTAAGGGATTACATTTTATGAGGGCTGTTTGCCGCGGTCGTATTAAATCATCTGTTCTCGCGGCAGTAGCAGTAGTGCACTGGTAACAGAGGTAAGGCGATGATCACGTGTTCTGCAAACTCTCAATTTAGAAGTAAAGCAGTGCAGAGAATAAACTGTTAAAAGGAAAAATTCTAATTGGCTCTATGTGCAAGTAGGGTAGCATCCAAATTTACCGAGCTCAGAATGTTTTAAACAAGCCTTGGACGTGTGGGAGTGAAAGAGACCCACTTCCATTTGACAGGCCAGCGACTCCCTAGAAATGATAATGCTAAACAAAATGGAACTTGATGGTGTTCTATCAATATCATAGTTGCCAACTTTTAGAAAACAAAAATGGGAAGATTTTTTAATTTTTGGATTTCATCACATACAGTTACAATGTTATTTGATCATTAAATGAATAATAATACAGTCGAACCTCAATATCCCAAACCTCCATTACTCAAATTTTCAGTATCTCGAACTAACTTAGATTTTCCAGCAATTTGTCCTATTCTTCACGTGTATTTCTCTATTCTAGAAATTCGGCTATACGAATTTCTCGATTTCTCGAGAACGGGAACCGAAAAACTCGAACTTCTATTAATCAGAAAATCGGCAAAGCCCCCCCCCCCCATTTCTCAGGTGTTAATTAATTACCGGTCAAGTAGAAAGCATGCCCAGAAGTTGCGGATGACAACTTTTCAATAGGCATTTGTAAACAGGTCAGGGATTTAAAAATAAAAGTCAATAACCTGATGATCACCAAGGCGAGTATGGGAAATTCATTTAGCTGGTCAACAGCAGTACAACTATATAAACACATATATCATCTGAATTTATGTCTAACACACGGTTGCGGAGCAGAGCATATAGCTCGCACATTTTCACAATGAGAGGTTGCCTTCTCGCGCTGACAGGTCTACTTGGTCCCTCCAACAGGTAAGCACTTTGCTTTTTCATCTTTCTGGTAGTTATCTTCAAATGTAGTATTCCGTTTAATTTCCTTTTATCCTTCAGTCGCCAAATTTTCTTAACATGGCTTAGCCTTTACGGCAAGCCACGCCATATTTGTTAAGAGACAGTTCCCATTTCTTTTCCCTTCGTAAATCGTGGTTTTACGACTCTCGATGTAACTGTAAACTGTAAATTTCCCCTCTGGGGCTGTCTCGTAGTTCTGCACCATCTTGGAGTATTCACATTTAGGACGGGCACCCTTTCTCAGAAGTGTTTTTGAGGGGGCTGCCTCCTAAAGGTGCTCTACGCTAAGATTATAATTTTAAAAGTTGTATTTTCTTCCTTCCGTGTATATCTATTTGACAATATAAAGTTGCTTAAATTTTATTCATTCTGACAGTATCAAGTCACTTACAATGTTGCGCTATGAAGTTTGTACATGGTGTGAGATTTTCCTTATCACTGAATTTGACTTTGTTAGGTAGTTGTAATTATTGTTCGAATTGTTTGTTTTCTTAAAGGTGTAATTTTGTTGATTATTTGCGCTATTATTTCCATCTAAATTGTTAAGTATACTATTTATTGAATTGGAATCACCACTGATTTTGCTTCTTCAGCAATGCCAATACCTTTCACCGCCTGGATATGGTTCCTAGTCACTTTCCACCTATCCTTCCTTAGCCGTCATGTTGCTTAACCTAATCGTTACTGTTTGTTTTCTGTGTTAAATATGTGTACAGTTTTATTTTGTCTTTAATTGCGTCTAACATTTCGTGTATGCCTTTTACTATTATTATTATTATTATTATTATTATTATTATAATGTCTCATTGCGTAATTTGTGTTTGTGTGTAACGAGGTTACATAATGGTAGCAGAGCATGGTTGTGGAAGAAGGGAAGTTGATGGTGATTATAACCTAATATTTAATTAAAGTATTATCTCGTAATGCATTTTTGGTCAACATGTCTCATGCTATCCCTGTTCCGTTCCATTTGAGGAAGGAGGAATTAGTTTACGAACTTCGTATTCGTAAACTGAATTCGACAGGATGGGTTAGAGATGACACGAGCTTGTTAAAACAATCCCTAAATGAACCTGTATTCATCCCCGGTTTATCAACAGATGAAGTGTGCGCATCTTTGTCTATTGTTAGAGATAAAATCATTGAATTCAATGCCATTATTTTGTCCTTTTGTTCCTCTGAACCATCTAATGCTCAGTTAACACGTGTGAAATCCCAAATGCAGCATTACGTGGACGGGATTTGTGACCTGGTAGCTCATAATTTATCTGTAAACAAGCGACACAAGTGCGAGTTGTTATTATCACAGTTTTCTGGTATGCTCGATAAAATAGTTGGTTTGCTGGAAGGCAATGCATTGCCTAGCTCCAGTTCTGTAGTTAATAGGTCTGTTCCATTCAAGGTTGTAAATTTCATTATTGGTTCCGTATTGAATTAAGATTACATATAAGTTACAAAGTTTATTCCACCTACTCAATACTGTACAATAATTGCAATGTATATAAATACATTACAAAATATTATCAAGGGACTAATTTCGACCCTATACGGGTCATCATCAGCCTAACTAAGATACACTTATGGATTTGCCGAAGTCCTAAGTCAGAATTACATTGTGGAAATAAAATTTAAAAGAATGAACTGTGTATGTGATGCGATAATGTACATATAAAATGGTGGATTGATGAAATGTTATAGATAAAATAATGTTCTACTGATGAGTGACAAATAAAATTTTTAGGATTTACGTCAATTACAATCAGACTGTAAAAATAGTTATACATCATTTACAATGATGATTAAAATATGCCCTTGTTAATGAATACTCTAAAACTGCACTTTAAAAACGTAATATGCTGGTTGAATGCAAAGTCGAGAGGCTTCCATTGAGTTCTGAAATTCCAAATGCATCTTCAGGTGGAGAATTGAAAGTTTAACATTGGCGCAGAGGGTGTGTCTTGCTTGAGGTCCAATATTTCCGATACAGAAATTAAATGTAGATATAACCATGCAACATTCTTATAATATAATGCTAGGGGCTTTACGTCGCACCGACACAGATAGGTCTTATGGCGACGATGGGATAGGAAAGGCCTAGGAGTTGGAAGGAAGCGGCCGTGGCCTTAATTAAGGTACAGCCCCAGCATTTGCCTGGTGTGAAAATGGGAAACCACGGAAAACCATCTTCAGGGCTGCCGATAATATAATGGATTCTTGCTGTAGTGTGAGGAAAATTGGATTGGAATGAAGCACACAGGCCATGTAAGAAAGGAGTAGGAAGGGAACAAGTATTTTTGCCTGCAGGCCCTGTAACAGAAGGAGTGGGCAGGGAACAAGCACTTGTACCTGCTACTTCCAGATTCTTCTACATCAGACATTAGAGATTTACTTATTTGCCTGATGTCCTAAGTGAACTTTAGGACATCATATCATGACAAGAAGATCGTAACCATAAATTTTGTTATTATATGTAATTTAATGTTATAGTTATTCCTGCAGCATTGTCTGTTATACATATGTTTTAGTTATCCCATAATCTGTCATACGTACAACATTGTAACCGGTGTAAAACCTTCACTTATTATGTTTAATATATTTTAATTATAGTTTATTTAATGCTAAATTATCTTTTATTAAAGGTTAAGCATGACTAGTACATGGTTTCTCTGTAAATATGTAGTATAAAATTGTATAACCTCAAATACGTATTGTTTAACCTCAAAATCTAGATAGTTGAAAGCGGTAGAAAATTCCATAATGTTTGTATGTTAGACTTGTATATATGGTATATATTTGGTATATATGAAGGGCTCTGGAAACTTACTATAAGGTTTTATTAGTCAGATACATGTAGAGACATTACGAATGTTGTAGATGTTTCCATATGGATTAGTAAATAGTCGGCCGGGCTGAGTGGCTCAGACGGTTAAGGCACTGGCCTTCTAACCCCAACTTGGAAGGTTCGATCCTGGCTCAGTCCGGTGGTATTTGAAGGTGCTCAAATACGACAGCCTTGTGTCGGTAGATTTACTGGGATGTAAAAGAACTATTGTGGAACTAAAGTCCGGCACCTCGGCGCCCCCGAAGACCGTAAAAGTAGTTAGTGGTACGTAAGGCAAATAACATTATTATTATTAGTAAATAGTCGACGAATGTTCGAGTACCCATTCAACTAGCTGGTGGATCGATGATTAGAGTGTGTGCCATTAGTGTGTTGTGAGAACTCTTCTAGAAGTTGATCATTCTAGAGGGTTGATCGAATAGTATAAATATCGAGCTGTCAGTCAGTGAAGTCAGTTCTTAGATCTTAGTTCTTAGGACTCGGGCAAGTGATGCCATGGGGGTGACTGTTGGGCTCCAAGGTGGAGTCAGAGTATTGGATTTGAGTGAGTGAGGCAGTGAATTCACGGGAGTGCATGTTATAGTGCACGAGCCAGTGTTGTTGATATCTGTACTGGTCAGAATCGACTTCAGGGTACTCCGCTATTGAGTGTTGTATATAGTGTCATTTGTGACTTTGTATAATTGTGTGTTGTGACATACAGTGTAAATAAAGTAATTTATATAAGGAAGTGAACGTGTTCTCGTGTGATATTTATTTATGTAAAATAAAATCGCATCGCAGAATGATAAATCTGTTAAATTTATTTGGCTGAAGATGGCCACGAAGTGGCTGAAACAAGTCCCAAGACTTATGTAATATCACTTACTAGATATATGTATTGAAAATACAACATGTCTCATGCTATCCCTGTTCTGTTCCATTTGAGGAAGGAGAAATTAGTTTACGAACTTCATATTCGTAAACTGAATTCGACAGGAACTGTCATTTTATTCTTATAATTGCACTTCAATACAGAACATAAATTAAGTTTATAGCTTATAATAATGATGCCTGAAGTGTAAAAATGACAAGTATTTTCTGCTGCACAACCCACCAACAACTGAAATAAATCTTTCCAGAATTTTTAGGACATCGTGAGATATTGTGACTATTCTACTCATCGTCTGCTGCTGCAGATGTTTCCGCTCCTTGCTGTCCACTGTCTCCACGTGCACACTACAAACTGGAATGCGGTTACTTCCATCTCCTTCGCTGTGATGCACTACCCCACATGGTCATCTTCCAGACCTTTCATGAATGTTGTGAGGTGGAACTTGTTCTTTATTATGTACTGTGCCATAATTGAACATTCTACATTATGATGGCCTTGGTAAGGTAAAAAGAAGGAAAGACCATTGACCAGTGTGTTTAACGGTAACGGATCTGCTTCATAACATATTAAATGTCCACTTACAGTACTTGGTTAAATTTCACCAGCATGGCGAAATGAACTCACTAGCAGCAGTATATCGGCAGCAACTAAACAGACCATGGAACATATCAGGACTCATTTTGAAGTGTTTGGCTTGGTGAATGCTCAAAAGTTCGTATTTTGCTTTCATTGTAGTTCGCTATCAAAATTTGGGAATCTTTGCTTGGGATACTTCCTTTGTCCTTCTGATGGATTTTTGAAGTATTTCATTTTGCTTGGGATAATTCCTTTGTTGTTCTGAAGGATTTTGAAATATTTCATTAAATTCTCGCTACTATGTGTGACCCTTAAATGCTTCAAAGCAGGCATTACTGGGAATCCCATCCGTGAAGATCCGGGTTTAACTATGCAATTGGGGCATTAATATCTTAAATTTACGCATGCAAACCTAACATATTACCATAATGCTACTCACTTGTGTTATTATTCTGTTTAAATTAACTGTATTCCTACTCCTCATATCCTTTCTTACAAGTAGGATAACTTAATGGGAATACAAGTAGGAATAATTGTTCACTGTAAATTTCTTATTTCAGAATATTTGTTAAAACTTAATGTTGTGCAACTGTAGGTGGTCGAATGGAAACCTTTCTTAATTAACATTCCGAGCTGCCTTGAAAAACTCTTATTTCAACATGATTGAATTTTGTAATCTCAAAAACAAAAATAAAAAATAGAAGCAGAAACTGGATATTAAAATTCTTTTAGCTTTCCTGATTAGAAGCAGGAAATTCAATTTACTGCTGTAATCATATCTATTTTCTTCAAAATTAAGTTATTTCTACTAAGATGGAAATTTTTCTTCAATAATAATAATAATAATAATAATAATAATAATAATAATAATAACACCACCACCATAGATATTGTATATTGGAGTTCACATGAACTTAACACCATTTGGGTATTCTGTTGGTCTCTCATCTAGAGTTTGAATCATCTGGACATTTTGATTTGAGATTTAGCAAGCTGTAAAAATTATACTTCCATCGACTGTTAATCATTTTGATTGTTACAATATATTTATAATTATTAAATCACTTCAACCTTTTCTTTTATAAAGGAATGACTTCCTATATCCTTATCACTAGAGACAGGAATTTGCCTATTTGCCTATTTTATTCCTGTGTTCAGAAACCTAGACTTTTGAGATAAATCCATTTTAGGGTCTTTTTACCTATATTTCGTTGGTTTTATTGTGCCTATACATGCCTATTTCAGGGGTTTGTGCCTATTTGTATTATAATTGCCTATTTGATGTGTTTTGACTGTAGTTTTTTAAAAGCCAATTTTCTTCCAGTGCATTATATTGTAGCTAGTTTGTTCGACAGAATTATCTTCTCTTTTCTTAATATCTCTTTACCCCATGAACAAAAATGGGAATTCTCAGAAGCCACCAGAAATAATTCTAGGGTAATTTCCATCACGAGAAACGACGAACAATTTGACCTTGAAGCCTTCAACCCCTCCAACCACCTAAGACGTGCAAGAACCAGTCAACGAACTGTGTTGCACAACCCATACGCCCTGAACCTCCCTTTCGATGCAAACTGTTGTACATGCACGCTTTATGTTCAGAACGTGTTATGATTTATTGTGAAGTGGAAGAAGAAGAAATGTGTTTGCGGTAATGCTCAAAGAAAAATCATCGAAGTCCTACTGGATGAAGCAGTGGATCATAGGGAATCCCAATTTCACTACACATGGAAAGGTAGTCTGTCAAGATTGCTGTAAGGAGGTAAGTTTATTTGTTCCTTTTACATTTTCTGTGTTTGAGAACTATGATTGCATTTCATTGTAGCATGTATAGGCCTTTTAATTTATGTATTGGGGCAAGTTGTTTTGTTGCAATTCTGTGTTAGTCATGAACTTTCAATAATTTATATTGCTAAAATGTAAATAATCATTAAATTACTGAACGAGGAGGTAGAATGCCGGTGGTCTCTTGTCACAGAATGGATGACAATAAAATGGGTATTTTGAACCAAGATTCATTCCCTGTGAATATAGAGATTTACAACTGAAAGGCAATTTTTAGAACTCCCTTTAAAAAATTGTTAATTCTATTACACTTCCACTATGCCTTCGCGAAACACAGGTTGCAGATCCAATGTAGCCCGGCTAGGATGATGCCACAGCGTGTTTTCCAAGGTTGCCAAGACTATCTTTACAAGACCAGGCCAGCGAAAAGACCGTTGGTCTGGATTGGTGAGGTCCAGTTAGTAACCATTAAGCTTCAGGGTGGGGGGGAGAGAGCAAAGGGAGTCTGAGGGGCTTAAGCTCCCAGGTTAACAAGCCTCTAGCATCCCCTCTAGAGTCTTGCTAAGTTGCGACATAAATAAGGTTATGTGTGCATGCCACGACAATTTCAAATTACCGATGATAAACTTAAACATGATAGGTTAATATGGTTGTTTGCTCCGTACCGACTTGTCTGAATCTATCACAGAACTGTTTAAAATAGTTTTACTTGACCCCGCCTTGTCAATACACCTTATAATGAAAGAAAACGATATACGTTACCATACATGTTTCGGGAAGTCATTCATTCCCTTCATCAGTGATATCAGTTCAAGTCATCCATTCCCTTCATCAGTGATATCAGTTTCAAATAATGGCGTTTTTAATTTTCAACGAGGGTGGCGGCCTGTGGACGCACATGATGCAGGATTTATTGCAGGCAACAGAAAATAGTCTTCACCATGATGCAGGATTTATTGCAGGTAACAGAAAATAGTCTTCACGACAGCTGACCCGGCTGACCAAAGCCGGCGAATAGAAACAAATACAATGTTCACAAGTCTGAGATTTATAGTGCCTCCATTTTCATTCTTCTATATAAATAAGAATACTGCTAGAGGCAGCTTGGTGGGTTCTTAGCAAATACAAAGGATGGATCTCTCCTCTATGCTAATCCGGTATTGTTGCACGTTTTTTTAATTATATTTTTCACCCGGTGAACTCGACACAATACTGCCAAATTATAACTGCAAATCTTTGAGGACATATTTCCATGTAAATTACTAATTCTCTTGTTCCAACTTTAAAGTTTTGTACTTCTAGAAACATCATCTCTAATAGTCTTTCCTTTTATGCAACAAATGCATGATATATACTAAGCATTATTGCCAATTAGCCTAACTGTACAAATTTATGATATAGGACAATGTAATTTATGTGAATTTTATTATTTTTTGGATCAAATGTGAGAAAAATACCACATAGATCAACTTAGAAATACTGCGATGCATCTGATACGAGTACAGAAATCTGTATCAATGCAGTCTTTCTACCAGTCCACTTTGGGCAGTGACCAACAACCATTTTATTCAGACCTATGCACTGCAATGTTGGGAGCTAATATGCCCCTGCATAAACCAGAGCATCTTCAAATTTCAACAAGCTGCCGGGAGTAATCACCAAGTTGGAGAAAAGTGGCGTGCCCCTGGTGGAGTTATTTAGGTTTGTGGAAGAAGTCAGGGTAAGTTTTGACCGAACCTATGGGAAGGCAACCGCTGTCAACGAAATAAAACCAGATGAAGTGATTTCATTGAAGTTTTATCCAATCACTTCATGTGATGTTGAGAGATCTTTCTCTCAGTACAAAAACATTATGCATGAGAGGAGAACAACAATGTTACCAGAAAACATTGAAACGTTGCTTGTAAATTCCTTTTATAGTAATTGAGAGTGTTATTAAATTATACGTAATTCTTTCATGCCTATTTTGTTGCCTATTTTACATGTTAGTGCCTATTTAAATGCCTATTTTGGCTAATTTAAGAGCCCATATGCCTGCCTATTTAACTGTTTTTAGTGCCTATAATTCTCGTCTCTACTTATCACACATTTATAATGATAATATAATTCCTTTAAACTTTTACTTTGTCTTTACAATCCACACTGAGCGAGTTCAACTGACCCATTCGCTTCCTTGTGCATATGCTGTATGACACAGTTCGGTTTATTAACACTTGGATGAGTGACTTACTAGTTGGGGCTAAAACTGTACTCGGTCGTTATGTTTATTGATTCATTACAGAGTATTTTGGTCCTCAATGATTGTCGTATAAAAGGGAGTTTTGTATTTTATAACCTGACTCATGATAGACAGACCTTACCCATAACCCAAACCCTGTCAAAAGCCATACTGGGTAATTAGGGGTTTAGCAGTAGGTTAGTACAATCAATCAAAGGCAGGGAGAACTGATGGTAGAATCAATTTAGGGTTCAAAGTACTTGCAGGGATTAGACAAGACTGTAATTTGATGATGATGCGTGCTGTTAAAAGGGGTCTAACATCTAGGTCATTGGCCCCTAATGGTACGAAATGCAGTGACAATTTAAATATCCAAAATACAGCCACTGACCAGAATTCGATACGTGGTGATGAAGAAAGAATGGACGAATATGAATTTTAAACAATCAGTGCATCCGACCCGCAATGACTCGCTCTCCCAGAAACTATGTAACTGACCAAGGGACTGCTTGCAAAGCACAATCCTGAATCGATGATTCTTGTTGTCTAAAGGGGTTCAAAATCCAAAATCCAAGTCAATTGTACCTCATAATGGTACTTATCGCTAGTAAAGTAAAACCATGGTATTTCTTAATTTGTGGTACTAATCAGAAGTAGCATAAACTTATGGTGTTCCTAACATTATGGTACTACTCACGAGTATTGTACGTCGCACAGGTAAAGCAGACCTATGGTGTTTCTCATATAATGACACCATTCGTAGGCAACGCAAACCCATGCTGCACCTCACACAGGTGTACTAATCACAGGGACTCGTACTATCCTGTGGTGTTCCTCACATAGTGGGTGCAAGTACCAGGCAACGCACACCAACGGTGTTGCTCATTTAGTGGTACTAATCACAGGCAACGCCCAGACCCAGGGTGTATCTCACATAATGGTACAAATCACAAGCAACGTAAGCCCGTGATGTTCCGCATATAGTAGTACTAATCACCCACAGTGAATCTCTCTCTACAGCTACTAATCGCAAACCTCTTGTGAACCTAACATAGTGGTACTACTGGCAAGTAAAAGCGACCCATGGTGTTCCTTGCATGATGGTATTAATCACAAGTAGTTTCATGGTTCTAAATCAATCATTCCTTGGTCGCCCCTTTTAGTCGCCTCTTACAACAGGCTGGGGACACCGTAGGTATATTCGTCTGTTTTCCCCACCCACAGGCTGCAGAGAGAGAGAGAGAGAAGGCACCTGTCACTTTGAAAAAAGAAGTAATGGACGAAGAAGGCAAGGGCCACGAAGGGCGCGAAAATGAAAGACTCTCTAGGCCTCAAATGCTCCAATAACATCGAGGTCAGAAAAGAACAAAAGTTGACTAAGGGAGGTTGGACAGGATAGATGAAGGTGAGGAGCCTAGTACAAGTAAGTGGAAGCAATGCTAGGACTCAGCTAAGAGCCCCGTGGTCACCAACCCACGCTCCCAAGTTGAAAGCCCCTGGGGCCCCTTTTAGTCACCTCTTATGACAGGCAGGGGATACCGTGGGTGTATTCTCCATCTGTGTACCCCACCCACAGGGGGTAAGCTGTAATTTAAGGTTCACCTATGCATCATTTACTGAAGGGTACAAAATGGCAGGGAGATACTGAGATTGGTGAAAATGTGGTAAGCAGCCTGCAATCAAATATTTTGGAGCCAGAAAAGAGATGCAATGTGTATGATATGAAAACTGGTATTTGCAAGACTTACCTGATGTTAGCAGGGAAGAAACCTAAAAAAGGACTGAAGGTCAGGTAAAGGGACATGAAATTGGAACAAGTGAATCAATTCAAGTATTTAGAATGTATGTTCTCCAAAGATGGTAATGAAGTAACTGAAATTGAATCAAGGAGCTGCAAAGTTGATCACAGTTGAGATCAACCATGCACTGAAAGATTTTATTGTACAGCAGTGAAAGTAGGGAATGGAAGGGTGGGATGGGGGTATGGACTCAGGATATCTCATTCATAAGTTAGAAGTAACAGTCATGGAAGTGTCTAAAATAATAGCTGGTACAAACAGGAGGGGGTAAAGGCAGGAGAGTACTCTATGTGAAAAGATACAGGGTGAACTAGAAATTAATTTGACAGATAAATTTGTGAGTATAAACTGGCTTTGGAGGTGGGGACATTTGTGACAAATTCAGGATGATAGGTTACCTGACAGAAGAATGGACTTGGCCATGGAGTGTAAGAGAAGTAGAGTGAAAATAAGGTTAGATTCAGTTTTTAATTTAATGATTCGAGGTGTGGAACATGGCCACAGAAGTAGTTGCAAATAGAGAATTATGTAGAGAATTATGTAGATGCTCAGGTAATTTGCAGAGGATTGCAGACTGAACACTGTAAAGCATAACAGTTTATAATAAAGATGCACATACATGAGACTGAATTATGTAATGGATGATATTAGCAAACATTATTTGTTGGTAAGAATCCCTGCACTCTTTACCACATCTCTATCACTTATGAATATTGTCTTAGAGTATGCCGGGGACCAGACCACAAAGTTGAAGTTAGTCTGTGTCAAAACGCATCTTTATCAGGTGAATCATTTCCCAGTTACAAAGTTTCTTACATACTACACAATGAAGTCTCTCCGTAAAAGATATATTTCATTTAAAAATCACATCTGGACTCACTGCGATCTGAATCTGGTGGGTAGGGAGTCCAGGGCCTAGATGACTGCACAGTGTGTCTCCCAAGCCCTTCTATAATATTAACAACTGTTTAATGTCCATTACTTTGCTACAGATGTTAATAGATGCCAGGGTGTCAAAATTTTGTCCTACAAAAGTTCATTAACGTGCTGGAAGCAGAAGACAAAGAGCTGCAACATTTTAACATCCTGAAATCCCAATTAGTTTGGTTGGTATCGAGCCTGCAAACTTGGGAACAGAAGCACAATGGCTGACCGAGCCAGTATGGTAGGTAATAATATTTCCATTTACTTTCTATTTCTTCCTTTCTTGTTAATACTCCATGTCAACCCAAATCTAGTATGTTCTGAACGGAAGAGCCCCTCTAAATGAGATAATGATCCCTCATTAGAGACATGAACAAATTATATAGTGTATGGAAGTTGCATCTCCCTATAAATTTAGGATCAGTCAAACTAAAAACCTGGTAAAGAAAATCAATAATGAAAATAGATGTAAACATGATACCTCAGAAGATTGTGGGGGGTACAACAATGGAAGTGATGTGTAGTTCCATGGACACTGAAAAAAGTGAATGATGAAGAGCTGAATGTTATTCAGCTGGTTGCAATTAAAATGGGAGGAGCCTACGCCTTGACACTGACAAAGGACAAAAATTGGTCAAATTCAACCATACTTGACCTAAGTGAAAAAAAAGAAAAAAAAAGCCTGCAGTATTATGCATCTGTTTATACCCACATGCTCTCCAGACTTACACACAATCAGAATAATGACGGTGGCATTTCTCATTTAAAAATATTCCCACACGCATTGGTTAGGATTTATACTGTGACTGCCTTGGTTGAGAAGCCAGTGTTGGACTAAAGAGAAGAGACGAGAAGAGAAGTGAAGAGAACAGAGACACTCAATGACTGATACAGGCTTTTTATACGACATATTGTTGTTCGAGTCATCAGTCAAACGACATAAGAAAAGATATATACCTGGTGTCCAAAATTAAAGTACGGTACAGCACGGGCTGTAACGATTGTGGGAGACTGAAATTTCGTAGATATGCTAACTAAGAAATGCCAACAAAAAAAGTTCTAGCAAATGCATAACAGTGGTTCTGGGAGGTTTATTAGCATTTATGGTTACAAACACTGTTCAATATGGCCTCCAAACTCAGTAACATGCTGCACCCGTAACATGGCATGGTCAATGGTTGCCCGCAGCATATCGGGTGAAATCAGAGCAACATGTTGTCGTATGCTAGCCTTTAGATCAAGCGGAGACCAGACATGTCCTTGACAGACACGATCTTTCAAATATCCCCACAACCAGAAATCACATACATTTAGGTCGGAGAATCTTGAAGCCCACACATCTGGAAATTGCCAAGAGATAATGCGGTCATTACTGAAGGTTGCTCGAAGCAATTCTTTCACCTGGCGAGCGATATGTGGTGTTGCCCCTTCTTGCATGAAAATAACGGTGTGGTCACAGTTGCGTTCCTGCAAAGCTGGAATCATGTGCTGTACAAGGAAGTCCCTATAATGTGCAGATGTCACTGCTCACCAAACAGGCCCATGAGGGGTCATCTCCTCAAAGAAAAACGGACCAAAAATGAAGGAGCTTGTAAAACCGCACCAAACAGTCACGTAAGCTGAATGCAATTGTTGTTCATGCACAACATTTGGAGGGGTCGAACCCTATATGCAACAATTCTGTGCATTTACTGCACCTTCCAGAGTAAAATGTGCCTCGCCAGGCCACACAATACTCCCCGGCCACGTGTTGTTCACTTCCAAGGGCGCCACAAACCGAAAGGCAAAGTCACGACATTGTGCAACATCTTGGGGTTTCAATTTGTGAACAGCAAGAAGTTTCTAGGGATACCGGTCTAAATTGCACCACAAAATCTTGTGATCTGTTGATCGGGATAGCGACAATCCACATGACACAGCTCGAGCACTGGTTACAGAATTGGAATAATGTGCCGCACAATCTGCTACAGCTATATCAACTTCATCAACAATATCCATGGAGATGGGCTGCCGTTCTCTCCCTGGTGTGACACCTAATTAATCTGTTTCCTCTAATTTCTTAATCCTTTTCTTCGGCCCATTACTTGTCATAGGACCTCTTCTCTGCTGTTTCTGTTGGCGATATTCACGGGATGCAATGTTGCTATTGCTGCTATTCTGATTTCAAAAAAACTTAATTAGTAGTGCACGATGTCTCTTCCCAATAGGCATTACGTTTCACAAGGAAAAGTTCAACTTTCTTATGTTACAATGAAGACTGACTTCACAAAAGGAATCAACATGCGTCACCAAGCAATAACCAAGGAACTGACGCAACGCAATTCTACCGGAAGAACATTTTGACGTCAGAGTTACAGAATATGGCACATTCTGACAGCTTCGGCGCCATACTTTTGCCTGGTAGCAAAACATGGAACTAATAATTTTTCTGGCATAATTCGCGAGCGCATTGCTTAGTTAGCATATCTATGCAATTTTAGACGCCAACCTCATTACAGCCCGCACTGTACTGTGCTGAATAACATAACTTTAATTGTGGACATCTGGAATGTGAAAGAGACCAAAAAATAGAAATAAATGACTGGATCATTACACAGACAACTCAATGGTAGAAAAGAACCAGGAATTGGTTAAAAATTTGTGTCCCACAAACTGGAAATAAAGATGACCTAGGCTAGTTCGTGGAAGAGAACTGCATAAGAGATAAAGTGAGTATAATATTTTAAAAAATTATCTGCATTTTATAACTATATTCACTTATTCTGATTTTTTTCCCTGAGTGGAAATAAATTTCACTTCAGAAAACTTACATTTTTGTGGTAATGGTATTTCTTCAACAGTATTTTTTATGGTTCATGGTATGGGTTACTGTAGTGATGTCCTAGATCATTAACCATGGGGAATGCCCAAGTGGCTTAGTAAGTGGTCCTGAGAGTCGGGATACCAGTTGCTACGGAATGGGAGTGGGCATATCGGACATATTCTCAGTCATGGACCTCCACGTGTTCTGGCGGCTGGGACTATACATCCACCGGTGGTCCCTAACCAGATAGAGGAGAGATCCTCACTTGGACTATGTGTAAGTAACGGTAGTATCTTGCTTCATAGAAATTACCCAGCTCAGAATATTTTAAGCAAGCCTCAGACCTTGGCAAAAACGGAGACCCACTCCCATTTGATGAGGCGAGAGACTCCTTGGAAACAAATCGGCGAACAAAATGGAATTTGACTGGGAGCTGTCAATATTAATGGGGCTTATAGAAGATGGAAAGTAGAATTCCCTGAGTCAGCCAAGAGGATGCATCTGGATGTGCCAGGAGCAAATGGTATTCGGGTAAGGGGGAGATAACGACGAAAAGATAGGAGATTATAAAGAGTACTTGACGGGTGTTAAAAAAGGAAGGGCAGATGTCGGGTAGGGCTGTTCATCAGGAATACCATTGCACGCAGCATAGTTTCTGTTATGCATGTAAATGAGTGAATGATGTGGGTAGATTTAGCAGTTGGAGGAATTAGGACGAGAATTGTCTGAATGTATTCACAATATGAAGGTGCAGATGAGGATGAAGTTGACAGTTTTACGAAGCACTGAGTGACATCGTAGTCAGGGTCAACAGCAAGGATAGAATAGTGCTACTGGGCAATTTCAATAAGAGAGTTGGAAATAGAACTGAAAGATACGAAAGGATGATTGGTAAATGTGGGGAAGATATGGGAGCTAATAAGAATGCAAAACGTTTGTTGGACTTCTGTGTTAGTATGGGTTTAGCAGTTACGAATACATTCTTCCAGTACAAGGCTATTCTCTGCTATACATGGGAGGATAGCGGGTACCAGATCCATAATTGGCTATATCTCAACAGACTTTGAATTCACGAAACCTGTTAGGAATGTACGGGTTTTCTGGGGATTTTTCTATGATACAGACCACTATTTGATCTGTAGTGAACTAAGTGTCTGTAGGCCTAGGACTGAGAAAGTGAAATCTGTCTGCAAACAAATAATCTCCGGGATGTGGAAATTAAGACACAAGTACATGGATATGATGTGTGAGAAGTTCCGAACTGTGGACAGTAAGCAGGTTCAGGATCTAGATAGAGAATGGGTGACATACAGGGATGCTGTAGGAGGAACAGCAAGGGAATGCCCAAGAACAACTGTGTGTAAAGATGAGAAAATGAACATCTTGGTGGAATGAAGATGTGAGAGCAGCACCTAAATGCAAAAAGACGGCATATCAGAAATGGCTCCAAACAAGTGCTGATGCGGACAGAGAACTGTACATAGATGATTTCGTTTTTATTTTTTATTTTCTTTTACACTGGCACAGATAGGTCTTTTGGTGACGATGGGATGGGAAAGATCTAGGAGTGGGAAGGAAGTGGCCTTGGCCTTAATTAAGGTACAGTCCCATCATTTGCCTGGTGTGAAAATGAGAAACCAACAAAAACCATCTTCAGGGCTGCCGATAGTGGGGTTCGAACCCACTATCTCCCGCATGCAAGCTCACAGCTGTGCGCCCCTAACTGAACGGCCAACTTGCCTGGTGTACGTAGATGAATCTAACAGGATGAACAAAAATAGTTGTTGAATCAAAAAATAAGTCTTGGGAAGATTTTAGTAATAATCTGGAAGGGCTAGGTCAAGTAGCAGGGAATCCTTTCTGGACAGAAATAAAGACCCTTAGGAAGGGACAGAAAATGGAAATGAATAGTGTTTTGGGTAATTCAGGTACACTATTAATAGACCCCACGGAATCACTGGACAGGTGGAAAGAATATTTTGAATATCTTCTCAACGTAAAAGAAAATCTTGCTGGTGACGTAAACAAACGAGCTCATGAGGAGGCAGAAAATGGTGAAATTATACTTGAGGTAGTGGAAAGGATGGTAAATAAACTCCATTCTCATAAAGCAGCAAGAATTGATGAAATTAGACCTGAAATGGTGCAGTATAGTAGGAAGGCAGGGATGAAATGGCTTCAGAGAGTAATAAGATTAGCATGGAATGTTGGTAAGGTACATTCAGATTGGGCAAAAACAGTAATTGCACATATCTATAAGCAAGGGAACAGGAAGGATTGAAACAACTATCGAAGTATCTCACTGATCAGTATACTAGGCAAAGTATTCACTGGCATCTTGGAAGGGAGGGTTCGATCAGTGGTTGAGAGGAAGTTGGATGAAAATCAGTGTGGTTTCAGAACACAGAGGGGCTGTCAGGATCAGATTTTTAGTATGTGCCAGGTAATTGAAAAATGCTACGAGAGGAATAGGCAGTTGTGTTTATGTTTCATGGATCTAGAGAATGCATATGACAGAGATGTTCGGCATACTGGGGGACTGTGGGATTAAGGGTAGATTATTAAAATCAATCCAAGGCATTTATGTTGGCAATTCGGCTGCAGTGATAATTGATGGTAGAATGAGTTCTTGGTTCAAGGAACTTACAGGGGTTAGACAAGGCTTTGATCTTTCACTTTTGTTGTTCGTACTTTACACTGGATCATCTGGTGATAGGTATAAAGTGACAGGGAGGGATTCAGTTAGGTGGAAATGTAGTAAGCAGTCTGGTCTATGCTGACGACTTGGTCTTGATGGCAGATTGTGACGAAAGCCTGCAGTCTGATATCTTGGAACTTGAAAATAGGTGCAATGAGCATGGAATGAAAATTAGCCTTTCGAAGACTAAATTGATGTCAGTAGGAAATAAATCCAAGAGAATTTAATGTCAGATTGGTGATACAAAGCTGGAACAGGTAGATAATTTCAA
This sequence comes from Anabrus simplex, assembly GCF_040414725.1. NCBI lineage: Eukaryota > Metazoa > Arthropoda > Insecta > Orthoptera > Tettigoniidae > Anabrus > Anabrus simplex. Next base: position 982,257,326 of record NC_090266.1, read on the forward strand.
GTATTTAGGATGTGTGTTCTCCCAGGATGGTAGTAAAGTAAGCGAGATTGAATCAAGGTGCAGTAAAGCTAATGCAGTGAGCTCGCAGTTGCAATCACCAGTATTCTGTAAGAAGGAAGTCAGCTACCAAACGAAACTATCTTTACATCGGTCTCTTTCCGGACCAACTCTACTTTAAGGGAGTGAAAGCTGGGTGGACTCAGGATATCTTATTCATAAGTTAGAAGTAACAGACATGAAAGTACCAAGAATGATTGCCCGTACAAACAGGTGGGAATAATGGTAAGAGGGTACTCGGAATTAGGCTAAGTTAGGAATGAACTCCATGGATGAAGCTGTACATATAAACCAGCTTCGGTGGTGGTGTCATGTGAGGCGAATGGAAGAGGATAGGTTACCTAGGAGAGTAATGAACTATGGTATGGGGGGTATGAAAAGGAGAGGGAGACCAAGATGATCATCGTTAGACGCAGTTTCAAAGGATTTAAATGTAAAAGGTATAGAACTAAATGAGGCCACAGCACTAGTTGCAAATAAGAGGATTGTGGCGACGTTTGTAAATTCACAGAGGTTTGCAGACTGAATGCTGATAGGCATAGACCCTAACTGTCTATATTGATGTACGTATGTATGTATGTATGTATGTATGTATGTATGTATGTATGTATGTATGTATTTCTTAATGTATAAAATACAGATAAACTGAAGGGGACCAGCAAATTATTTTGTAAGTCCTGCAATTTCATTACAATGACATTTGCAAAATTATCCAATACCTCAATTTTCGATCAATGGGCGATACGTCACTTTTTGACAATTAGAGAAAAATCTGAAGAGTCAGACAAAAATTTACATAACAGAAGGGTAAGTATTGCCAAGAGTGCTAATTACCACCACTGATTTAACTTCTGCTGAGCCTTACCATGGAGGTTTTCACATGCATTCCTAACAATCAGATTTGTGAGATTGCCACAATGACCAAAGACCTAACCTGGATTTGTGAAAAATTTCAGAACAGCTGATGCAATCCATGCTGCATGGTTCCTAACTGAGACACAGAGAAGAACAAGCCAATTATATCATCTTTCCTGAATCTGAAGAATGTCTTTGGACATGTGGTGCAAGACATGATTTTCAGAGCACCTCAGCGTTAAACGAGTCCTGGAGTAACTTGTCAGTTGGATTCAGTTGCTTTATGCTAATCACAAATATATCCTGTGCTCCATGACTGAATTAAACAGGGACAGCAGAATCACACAATAAGAGGAGGAGGTCAAAAACAGTATCTTTTAAATGCATTTTCCTGGTTCATATGACAATATCAAGAAAGAATAGTTTACTATGCTTCTGAAATTATATAGCTGAAGCATTACCATATTCCAAAATAAAACCATATATACTTACTCATTTCCAGCTTGAAACCGAGTGCTGAGTTTCGTGAGAGAAAGCAATGCATATTGCTTGGTAACTATTGTATTCTGAGTTGACCATAATAACCTTTGATATACTGCAATGACTTCATCTTCTGTCACCTATGGAAGGTAAAGAATGAAACGAGACTATAGAAGAAAAGGAATAACATGAACAGTTACACAGTACCTAAAAGAAATTACAGTATTATGTTCCAGCAGTTGACAGACACACAATTTAACTAATACTACACTGACTGGCACGAGCAAATGCACCACTCAATTTATTTTCCTCTGAAAGTGGAGATTTATTTTAAACTGTCACCAATTTTGAGAGACTTCAATATTACTTCATGAACTAATGTATTTTCGAAGTTTTGGAAGCCTGAAAGTGAAAATAAAAACAAAATACCTTTTGCTTTAATGTCATCTTCCAAACTCTCACGCATGCTCCTGATTAATGTTGCAATCCTGTCTCGTGGAATCTGTTCCTATTGTCCTTTAAGAGCCTTCCACATGTCCTGCAGGGTCTTTAGGTCTCTGATGGAACTTTCTTCCCAGTTCAATCCAATTATTTAAGATCTGGACCACAAGCAGGCCATACCATTACATTAATCCCAACTCTGTTCTAGTAATGTTCACCTATCAGGCAACATTGGCATCATCACCGATGAATGGAGCAAAAGGTACAACATGTACTATGAAGACCAGCTCTGCCATTCCCGTCAAACTTACAAGCTTATTCCACCCCACATTATCGTCAAATTTTCCTGAAAAGCAGTCAGGGGTGAAAATCTTTCAAAAGTCCTCCTCCATACTCTAATCAGTGAATATTTAACTCCACTGTTGTACTGTCCAGTCATATTGTTCTGTCATACAGTGAGTGAAATCAAGCAATTCAATGTTGTAGAAGTTCACTGCTCATAGCAGGACTCCTCAAAGAAAGACCAGAATTTTTTAATCTTCTTTAAATAGTTCTCTAGCTGATGCTCACCCCTTGGACTTTCTGGAGTCTATTTCGAATATTAACGATGGTATTGCAGATGACAGAGAATTTGTTGCCTTAGGAATTGATCATCCCTAGCTGACATGGCTGTTCTTGAGCCTGATCCTGGTCTCCTAGAATAATGTCCAGTTTCCCTGTACCTCGTACCGTTCCGCATATTGTGGAAGCTATAGGTCACAACACTCATTTAGCATAATGCAAGATGACTGCTTGTGCTGCATCCTCAGGGTTTTTTCTTTTTTCAAAAAAACCTATTTGTTTTGGCCATCAACTTAGAAAGATCTTTGCCCCTACTTGCACGATATGTTAGGAAGCAGCGTGTATTTGCAAAATGCGGAAGTGTAAAGTGTTGAATGTGAGGAAAAGAACGTTAAGGATGACACAAACAACTAGTCCCCAGGCCAGGGACATTAATAATTTACAATTAAAAACCCCTGACCCGGCCGGGAATCGAACCCGGGGCTGCCTGGTGACAGGCGGAAGCGTTTCCCCCTACACCATGGGGCCGGACTCCTCAGGACTTAATGGCATTCTCTGTCTTGTGAACCGACTTCAAAACTAACGAACATGCTTAAAAATCCATTCCACTGGAAAAAAAAATGCCAATAAGTGGGTGAAGAGTAGAACTGTGTGGAGGAAATGCACACATTTCATTTTACAACATCCTGAAGAAACACTTCCATGGTTACGTGAGAGATAAGATAACGAAAAGCACTGAGTCACTAACCACCTTTAATGCATTACTGATGAACAGAAACACAGCAGAACAGTAAGTGTTAACAGTGCATTTAATGGACATTTACACATAATTTCTTCAAAACTGACTTTGTATTGCATTTCCTTTATCAATCAGTACATAGTGCCGGCCTCAAAGTGTAGGGATAGCATTCCTGATTCTTACGTGGAAACCCCGAGTTTGATTTCCAGCCAGGTCAGGGATTTTACCTGCACTTGAGAGTTGGTTCAAGGTCCATGCAGCCTATGTGATTGCAATTAAGGATCTATCTGACTGTGAGATAGAGGCCCTCGTCTTGGGAGCCAAGAATAAAGGCCAAGAGTATTCATCATGTTGACCACACGACACCTTGTAATCTACAGGCCTTCCAGCTAAGCAACAGTCACTTGGTAGGCCATGCCCCTTTGGGGCTGTAGTGCCATAGGGTTTGGTTTGTATGTACATAGTTTTACATAAAGATAGTGCTCTTAGCATTTGGTTACATAAAAAATTAAGTCGAAACACGATGTGCTAAGAAATGTGTAAACTTAACAGCCAAGCCCACAACTAATATAAAATTTATAAATATAAAATATATTCTTTTATATTACCTTTGCCCCCACACAATATTTTACAAAGGAAAGGATTTATTGCATCGTCCTATTCAATACATATCCATCCATACATATCCATCTTTAGATGGAGTAATTCTAATCACATGTTTCGGCTAATTTTTGAGCCATCTTCAGTGAAAATGTAAAAAACTACACAATTAATGTTGAAAGAAAGTTATTCATAGAACTATGGGGAATAATGTATAAAAACAGGTGCAGCATGATGAAGTTAATACAATGTGAAGTAGTAACAAGGTTGAGAACTTGTAAAGTGAAAACCGTCAATGCGGGCTGATTTTAATATCTTGTAACTCCACACAATAATCATACACTCTTTTTAAAAGGAACCAAATGGTTACACACTCAGTTACATCATCAATTTAGCTAATTATTTAAGTTTTAAGACTGTGTAAACATTTGGATTTATATACAAATAAATTAGCAAGAGTAAGAAGCATTTCTAGATGAATCTTGTAAAGAAATACGTAATGGCAAAGAAATTAACTGTAGTAGCATAGGTAAATTATGTCTCACAAACTGCTAATATACTGGACAATATTGATGTAATGATTTTGTAATTTCAGAATGAATAGTCAATAGAAGATCTGACTGATCACTAATCACAAATCTGAGAGGCAAGAGGGTTGAAAACACCCATTAATTGACTAGTATCTAGCTCATAGGGCCAATTTGGATGCAACAAAGAGAGAAGGTTTGTTAAACAGTGATTCCCCTGAGCAAAGAGTGGGGATACAGTCTTTAAAACCCCAGAGTGAAAAGCATCCTTTGTCTTGTGTGCTGCTGAATTGTTAAAGGTGTGTGTATCGTCGTCCGAGCCAGAACCGCAAACAATAGGTCTTTGTGAGTGGAACAGTTGTACTTCAAAGTTGTTAGGCCAAACACTACAGTACAGAAGTTAGCATAGAGAGAGTTAAGGAATTAAACTTGTGCTGTTTATGATCAGTGCAAACAGTAATGGCTATAAATAACATGGGGGCTGAAATGAAAGTCAATGTCAGATTACAAAGTCATTCTATTTAGCATTAATTACTATCGGCTAGAAGTGGATGAACTGAATCCTTTCGGGCATGTGTGAGTATACATAAGGCTTACTGATTGTTTGTTGAAGGGAAAGCCCTCTATTTCAAGTAACAGTAACATTCGGACGAGATGAGAGTAAAGCAGTCATGGAGTGGTAAATATTAACTGAACTACGGCTTCCTGCCACAGAGGTGCAGCTTCCAGAACCTCAAGCAGAAGGCCACGAGAGTATGCTGATTGTCATCAGAAAGGAACCCAGGATCTTCTCTGGCACAAGCACAAGTGCTGTGGAGTACTAAGATCTCCCATGGTGGTCTATATGGCGTGATGATCATCACGAGAAGGAGACCAGATTAGTTCTAAGAAGAAGAAGAATAATAAAAACTCTGTATTGGTCATGAGATGTAGAGTAGCTCAAGGCCATAGTGGGAACGGGAGTGTTGATGGACCCCTACAGTGTGAAGGAAAAAAAAAAGGGCCGTGTTTTATGTAGTAGCAATAGAAGCTGAATGTAACAGTCATGTTAGCAAGTTGGACGGTACAAAAGTTCATTATAGGCAAAGCAGGGAAACAGTGTGCAACGTGTTTAATTATTTGAAACAGGAAAAGAGTGAATGAAGACCCTGATTATTTAATTCAACAGCCTATGACACAGGCTACAGATATTTCAATGAGCAGCATTAAAATAATTTTAAGGGAAAGAGACGATGATGCTTGTTGTTTAAAGGGGTGTACCAACTAGGTTATCGGCCACTAATGGTACGCAATGAGACAAAATGTAATGACAATTTAAAAGTCCAAAATTCAACCACTGACCAGAATTCAAAACATGATTAGGGCTCGGATGTTTAGGAAAAGTCATATATTTTTCTTTGTCTCTATTTTCTTGTCTGATTGGATTTCAGTGCAAATCAGGTGATTATCGTCACAAATAAGTGATTTTCATTTGTCATATAAATGCATATTTTGGCTATTTCCATAAGGTCACATTTTTAGCTATTTTTGTAGAAACATCATATTTCAGTCATATTTCGGCGGTTTGACGACAGCTGTAGGTGTGCAAAATCATCTTCAACTTACCAAATGTGAACTAGTATTCACAAAACTGCTCCTCGGTATCACGCTGTTGATACAAGTGGAATACCCTTTGTATACAATAAAGGTCATAGACCTTGCCCTAACAAACCCACTGTACTCGGCAACCCGGTTTTCCAGAGACAGAAATAATCCGGAAAATCCCGCCCCAGCAGTGAACTAACTACTTCTGGTAATTGCTCACTTGTCTTTGTTCAGATATTAGAACCACAACCTCCTTTCACTTACACAAGCATCAGTTTACAGTAAATCGTATCCCAGCACACATTCCAGTATGCCTAAGAAAAGGCCTTCCACTAGTGTTACGTTACGAAGCTTTGTTAAGGAATTTGGAGAAGAATATTTCAGTACAGACGGTTTAGTCCTATTTTTCAAGTTGTGTGAAGTGAAAGCCATGGCTGAATAACGCTTTAGTGTGCAACAGCATAGTAACACGGCAAAACACAGCAGCAATGTCAAACGACAACAAGTCGATAAGAAGAGGTAGCAATTGATATTCAATAACGCTGTTACATCTTCAGCGATGGACAAATGTTTGGATTTTTCAAAGGAACTTTGTGAGATGATGGTGTCTCCAAACAATTCTCTAAACAAGGTGAACAATATTCATTTCAAGAATTTCCTGGAGAAATACTGTACACTAAAAAAAATCAGTTGCTACAGAATCAACACTGCGAATCACGTTGCTATGAAGATAGGCCTACTCTAAATCGAATACGAGAGAGTGTAGCAGACAATAAGATTTGGATATCTATTGATGAGACGACAGACACTGCAGGCAGATATATAGGGAATGTAATTATTGGAACATTCCGTGCTGATCGCCTTGGGGATATCTTTCTACTAACCTCAGAAGTTTTAGAGAGAGCAAATCATTCAACGATTGCAATTCTTTTTGATAATGCAATAAAAATTTTGTGGATGAAATTAAGTGGAAAAACATTCTTCTCTTTGTTACTGATGCTGCTCCGTACATGGTGAAAGTTGATGAAGGCCTCAAGCTATTTTATCCAAGAATGATTCACGTCACTTGTCTTGCACATGCTCTGCATAAGGTGGCAGAAGATATTCATAGAAATTTCCCTGAAATCGATAAATTAATTAATGTAACGTCAAATTTCTGTTTTGAAAGCACCACTGCGGGTTGCGACTTTCAAGGAGTTAGCTCCTTCGACACCACTCCCTCCACAGCCAGTTCTGACTAGGTGGGGGACGTGGCTCGATGCTTCTGCGTATTATTGCTAAAACTAAGGTGAAGCCTCTTCTATCAAGATTGTTTTCCAACAGTTTGTCAAAGTCTGGCATATATTAAGTCGAACTTTGGAATTATACCGAGTGCAATTACTCGTTTAGAATCTGCTGGCTCAGAAACTCATGCAAGTATTGACATTGTGAGAAGTGTTGAACTTTCAGTACAACAATCACATGGAATAGTTGGCGACAGTGTAAAATGGAAACTTCAAAATGTGCTGAATCGAAATGGTTTACACCATGTGTGTAAGATAAATGATGCTCTTAGAGGAGAAGGTACCAGTACACGTCAAGATGAGTGCATACTCGATAACAGTGATTTGACATTATTTAAATATGCACCAATAACGTTTTTTGACGTAGAAAGGAGTTTCTCTTCTTACAAGAATGTGTCAGTGATAATTGGAGGTCATTCGCGCCTGATGCTTTGAAGATGAATCTTGTCATACACTTCAATTTCACTCGCAGAGAAGAATGAAAGATGTATGCGAGTTTGCATTATAGGCTCTGACGCCCTACCATAACGTATTGAAAGACATCTAATTAATTCGTTTCTTGGTGCTCAATTTAAACTTTAACACATTTGAATAATGTTAATGAAATCTGGGCTTAAACGTTCCAAAATTTTTATTTTAATAGATTGATTTCTAGTTTTCTCGTATTTCAAACAATCAATGCAGGGTGCAAACATTTCTTGACTTTTAAAATGTTCTGTGATTTCTCGTATTTCAAACCACACATACAGAATGCAAACATGTTTTGATTTTTAAAATGTTGTGTGATCTGATAATCTAAGCGAACTTCGTGCTCTATAGGTATGTATTCACAAAAGTTTGATAAGTGAATCAAGGATAATAGACTGTGAATAATTGCTGCACATGTATATTCAGAAAACTAATATTAAAGTAAGAAGAAAGAATTCAGTTAACAAATATGTATCAGAGGAATTGCCGTTTCAATTTATAATTTATTTTAAAATGGCCATATTTTGATTAATCATTTTTGGGTCATTTTTAGTAATTTTTACATCATATTTCGTCACTTTAGAGGTCATATTTTGTCATTTTTGAGGTCATATTTGCTTGCTTATTTTGGCTATTGTTAGGTCTTAAACATCCGAGCCCTAGTGATGATAAATGAAAGGATGAATATCAAATGACAATAATCAGCAGATCCAACTCACAATACTGGAAGTTAAAAATAATTCCAAAATCAATGCACCGACTAGAATTCAAGAAGACGACGACGAACAACAATTATGAACTTAAAAACAATTGGTGGATCAGACCCACAATGCGCCACCTTCCCAGAAACTATCCTAAAACAACAGTATATACTGACCATAGGGCTGCTTCCAAAGCACAATCCTGAATCAATGATGGTTGTTGACTAAAGGGGTCCGACCGGGAGAGTTGGCTGTGCGGTTAGGGGCGCGCAGCTGTGAGCTTATATCCGGGAGATAGTGGGTTCGAATTCCACTGTCGGCAGCCCTGAATATGGTTTTCCGTGGTTTCCCATTTTCACACTAGGCAAATGTACCATGTAGGCTGTACCATAATTAAGGCCATGGCCACTTCCTTCCAACTCCTAGGCCTTTCCTATCCCATCATCGCCATAAGACCTATCTGTGTCAGTGCGACGTAAAGCCAACAGCAAAAAAGTTCCACAGTACAGTTCAATGGGCCCTCATAATGGTACTTAACGAAGTAGAACCATCTCATGTAGTGGTACTAATCACAAGTAACATAGACTCACGGGTTCCACACATTGTGGTACTACTCACAGGTAATGCAGACCTATCGTGTTTCTCACATAAAAGGAAAGAGAGAAGTGTCTCCAAGAGGAAAAGCCATTTAGTACTCCCAATAAAAAAGACTAAGAGAACTAAAACAGACTTGGATGATTTAGACAGATGTGTAATTTTCAGGGCAGTTAATGGAAACCACAGAATAGATGGAGAAAGGCCTATATCGAGATAACTATGACGTGCTCAGAAGTCCAAAATTAATTTTTCTGGCAGTAAATGGTCTTTCATGGAAGATCCACCTTGATTTAGGTATCAGATGGTGAAAAACTGTGAATAACCAGAAAGTACTGATTGACGGATCTTCGATCTTCGACATACACGAAATGCAATCGAAAAGGGCTATCTTGTGTAGGTGAGAAAACACACACGCACAATAGTTTAATCGATTAGTCACATACTCATACATCATAATGCCAACAATCAGTATGGACAGTTCTTTGTTCTCTAAATTATTTATTGTACTGCAGGAGCCCATCAGAACCTTTGGTCCTCTGGTTTAAGAAAAAATGTTTAAAGCATATAACATCGTTGACACAGCCACAAAAACAGGAAAAATGGGAAAAAACAGCACTGAAAATATGGTTTAGAGAATCTTTTTTTCTGTTCTCTGAAGACAACTGTGCCCTGTTCTTTGATTCGTGCTCCACAAACTGTGATACAACTTGTCTTGAAGATATCCCTCCATGCAAAACAACAGAACTGCTGCAGATTCCTCCAGGTATCATAGACATAATTCAACTATTAAGTAAATTCTTCTTCTGGCAGTGGAAATCTTTCTAACACTGATTAACAGAAATCCTAACTTCTCGTAATGATGTTGAAGTTGAGGTTCTCTGCAGACACACAATCCTTAAACTGCATTTTTCATACATTTTCAGTTATCATCTCCACGATTTCGGGATATGATAAAAAATTCATGGTTTGCAATGAATTACACAAGAGAGAAACCTCCCAAATTCGCAGTGCCCACTAAATATTGTTTAGAGAAGAAGAAACTTCAGGGCAACAATGAATTTCTAATTCATTGTGCATGGTGTACAAAAAAATTGTGTTATGATCATGCAATTTATACAAGTCATTTCTGCTACACTTTTGCGAGCGACTGACACAGCTTTAGAGTGAGTCGAGAGACTGCATGCATGTACGGGCCCGCCACACCACAACTCCGAGCTGGCTCAGGGATGTCCAGTTGCGCCACCCATCATGCTTGTGTACCAGGATTCGAGGTACGATTTCTGAGCTTTGCAGTTAAATCTGGAGGCCCATTCTCTGCACGCATTCCTCTTACAACACAAAACAAATTCAGGATAGGTTTCGACCTGTCTTACCGGCTACTTTTCTCGTAAGGGCTAGCGTGTTATCATTGTTCATGCAGGTGGGGAAGAGGGATTTGTCCCAAATGCTCTTCTGTTATTTAAATCTGGCAGAAAAAAAGGAGATTATCATGACTGTATGAAATTTATCAATTATGAGAAGTGGCAAAAAACTAAATTAACACAAAACCTTCCCCTTAGACCCATTTTGGTGACTGATGATGCTCCTTGCCACAATGTTCAAATTAATTCCACACCAAATTCCTCTTCCAAAAAAAAAAAACCAGATATGATTGACTGGATTAGGACCGATGTAATGCCTTATGACCGCGAAATGTACAAACCAGACCTATATTCTCAGATTGCTCCCAGGAATCCTGATTTAAACATAAAACTGATGATGTTCTTGTTGAACATGACCACTCTGTTCTAATACTGTTCTAATATCACCTGGATTTAAATCCCACAGAGTTAATTTGGAGTTCAGTAAAAGAATATACAGCAAAAATAAGTGTGGACCTTACTTTGTACACATCTATACGACTAGTGGTTAAGAAATTTTCATCCATAACAACTGAAGAATAGTCTTCAAGATGCTGACGAATTTAACAGAGGAGATAGGGCTCAAGAACTGCACATTGATTCCGAGAGTGACCAGCTGGTAATTAAATTGGGTGACAACAGTGCAGGACCGGAACTATGGCAGGGCAGGGGGAGCACGTGCCCCGGGCGGCAGATTTCAGGGGGCGGCAAAATTTGAAAAGTATATTAAAAAAAAAATAGTAAGTTATTTAATTTTTGCAAAATAATAATACCACAATTAATACTGTTTAATTTTATTTAACTTTGTTGCACAATTCATCAACTTTATTACACTGAGACTGTATACCAAGTTATTTTCTTCATTATAAGACACGACACAAGAATTAACGTAATTCTGGGTCTCTAGTGAGTCTTATATGTTATGCCTACTACTGATATGAATAATTAGTAGCCTGAGCGCTAGGCAGAGGGGTCGGGCTCGAAAACAGTCTGTCCTTCACGCGATGCGCGAGCATCTCGTCTATCTCACCCCCTTTCTGCTTCCAATAAACAGTAAACTAAACAGACACCTGCAGTCATTGTTGTCGTTATCGAGGGCTACACATGTAGCCTGTGTACACTGTTGTCAGCGTGTGTTGATACGAACAGACAGCTGTTTTATTTTATTTCCATTTAGTACTTAGTTATTAGTGTTCAGAGTGTTGATTAGTTATTCGTGTTACCGTTTATCAGCGTTTGGAAAACGGAATTGTTCAGTACAATTTGAGCTGCGCTTTTATCAGGTTCCAAATTATGGATGTCAGAAAACGACTCAGTGGAGCCGAATATAGAAAACTTGCCAAATAAGAAAGGAAGAAAGAAAGCGATGTGCTGTCACAAACACCAAAATTACAAGCATTTCTTTAAAAACCTAATGTTAATGAAGATGAAGGCTCAAAAGAAAAATCAGGTAAGTAAATATTAATTTTTATTTCAATAATTAAATTATAGCACATTAGGGAAGGATGAATTAATTGTGCCTTATCGGAGTTTACGACAATTTTTTAATACTTCATTTTGTAATATATCATATTACTGATTGAATTTTAATCCCGGCTTTTAATATTTTAGATGACGTTGAAGCTGGAAAGGAAGGTACGCAACATGTTGAACTTTGCAAGAAAGTCAGTCCTACTGGTGAAGCGAATGAAGATGAATTATTATCTCGTCCAGACCCTACAACTGGTCTTCAAGGAACGTCCAAGTTTTCCTTTGATTTTAGGGATCCTGGTTTATGGCCACAAAGTTTTTCAGATTCTGAAAGGTGTTACATAACAAAAATGAGCTTTGAAAATCTGATCGAGCCAAATTTAAGTAATAGCAGCAGAGAAGGACATAACTTAACCAAAGATTGGTTTTATAAAGTTCTCAAAAATGGAGGAAAAGTAAAGAGATCATGGTTAGGTTATAGTGAAAGTAAGAAAGCTCTATATTGTGTTAAAATCAAGTGCTTTCATTAGCTAAAGAAAAAGGACTTACTAAATGGAGAAAACTCTGAAAAATTGCCCGAACATGAAAATTCATCCAACCACAAACTTTGCTTTTGTTCGTGGAAAGCTTTAGAATCTTGTTTAGGAAAGGGAGGTATTGATGCAGAACTCCAAAACCAGATCCATCAAGAAGAGTCTCACTGGAAGGCGGTATTGCGCTGCATTATTGATGCTATTCTATTCCTAGCAAAGCAAGGGAGTCCATTCCGAGGAACTAAAGAAGACTGATTTCAGCGACCCATCCAGTGGAAAGTTCTCGAACACAGTAGAACATATATCGCATTACAATGTCCCTCTTCTACAACATATTGAGCGGCATAAGATAGGGCAAATCTCGTATTTCTCACATAAAATACAAGTTCCTAGAAATTACTGCCAATAACATAAGGCAAAAGATAATACAAGACATTTTGGATGCGAAATATTATTCCTTAATATTTGATTGCACTCCGAATATCAGCCACAGTGAGCAAATGACTCAAGTAGTTCATTACGTCAAAACAAATACAACTGCAAATAATCAGCTTCATTTTCCGTATCAAAATCTAATCAATGAGATTTACAATATTAAAATTCTTCCACCGTTTTGATAGGCAAATAAAAAAGTACCAAAACGGTGGAAGAATTTTAATATTGTAAATCTCAGTAAAACAAATACATCCGAGGTAGAAGAAAGTTTTATTGATTCTTTCCCAGTTAGTGACAAAACAGGTGAAGGTCTCAGCCAAGACATCCTAAAGAAATTAGACGAAGATAGACTAAACTTAGAGAACTGTAGAGGCCAATCCTACAACAATGGGACAAATATGGCCGGGAAGTGTAAAGAAGTTCAGTCCAGACTACTTCAGGAGAACGAGCTAGCATATTTTGTCCCATGTGCTGCTCACTCCTTCAATTTAGTTGGTGCTAATGCAGCCAGTGATACTATTGACGCTCAGAATATTTTCGGAACTTTGAACAGTATGTATTCTTTCTTTGCGGCTTCAACTTCACGCTGGGAAGTTCTCCGAAAATATGTGCCACTGACAATGAAACCTGAAAGCAATACAAGATGGTCTGCAAGATTAGATGCGGTCGAACCTGTGTATAAATAGTATGGTAAAGTTGTGCAGGCTCTAGGGGATCTTAAAAACCATGATCTCTCAACACATCAAACTAAGAGTGAGGCCATTCCCCTTTTAAAAATATTCGGAAACTGGAATTCATCGTTTTCATACGTTTTTGGCATGCTTTGTCCAAAATGATCAATAATGTCAATGAGATTTTGCAAAGAAAAGATGTAACAGTAGATTTGGCTGCCCAGAAACTTCAAGGTCTTTTAAAGCTCTTGAAGTCTTGCAGAGAGTTTGCTCCATCTGAGGCCAGTACTGAGGGTAAATCCTTAGCAAGCACGAGTGATCTACCATCTGAGTTCTCAGAAAAAAGAAAAATGCCTGATGAGCTGTGTGGCGATGAAGCTCCGACAAGTACTGAGAATGTGTACCAACAGGTATGTTAGAGGTTACTGACCAGATGATTTCAGAACTCAGTGACAGGTTTAAGGCTTTGGACAACATAAACAGCAAGTTCAGATTTTTGAATGGAGTTCGAATTAAAGAAATGCAAGCAAAAGATCTTAAAATGAAAGCAGAAGAATTGGCAAATATCTACACTGCTGATCTCAACATTGAGAATTTAAATTTGAAATAGAAAGTTTCAAGCACCATACTTTATCAGTTGACGAAAATTTAAACGAACCACATCAAGAGAAATGTTAAGTCTTATTTATAAAAATAAACTAGAGGAAGGCTACCCTAACATTACTACTGCACTGAGAATGTTTCTCACGTTGCCAGTTACAGTGCCATCTGGAGAACGAAGTTTTAGCAAACTCAAAATCATCAAAAACTACATGAAAAGAACAATGGGACAGGAGAAACTGTCTAATCTAAGGTTAATATCAACTGAACACAAACGAGCATCCCTTATCAGCTTTGAAGGCATCATCATTACAGAAAGCTCGAAGAATTCAATTTTGAGGTACAATACATAAGAAATTTTTGCGTAGTTTCAATTGAGTTACACTACGAACAAATTATTTGTATTAGTCATGTATAAGTGTATTAATATAAGTGTTTTTCAATACAAGTGTAATGTATGTATTCATACGTATAAGTGTATTAATGTAAGTGTTTTTCATAAATAAAACTTCTTAACAGTATACATATGGTGTGTAATTTCAACGGCCATATCTAAAAAATAGCTTACGAAGGTATTATCTTTCAGAGGTAGGGGAAGGGGGAGGGAGGGGAATCGGGGGATGGGGGGGCGGCAAACAGATCCCCCCCCCCCTGAAAAATCTGCTAGTTCCGGCCCTGCAACAGTGACGGCAATACAAACAATTAAGATGATGATGATGGAAATAAGAGTGGTGATCGGATGAGTGGCACTGAGGTTCTGTAGACCCGAAAATAAATCCTGTCACTGGCAAGTATGATTATTTCTAAAATGCATGTTCTTTTGACCCATGTAGAACAGTACAAAAATTGTTTACTGTTGCTTCATTTCAGTAGCTAGGGACATCGTAGGTCAACAGCTGGTGATAATAATAATAATAATAATAATAATAATAATAATAATAATAATAATAATAATAATAAAGCTTTTAAAATACCACAAACTGCTCTTATGTTTTTTTTTGTTGAGATTCAGGGGTACCGGAGTTTTGTTTACCACATCTGATGACCTTTAGACTATGAGACTGAACTGGCATCAAACCCACCACCTCGTCGAGCTCTGAAAGCCAACATTTTACAGTCTGAGCCATCCACCCTGACGAACCTAACACAAAAACACAGGTATTCTCTCGCTAGATTTATTCAGCATTTCAACAGAGTTGTGTTGGATGTTACTCTGCTATTATTTTCATAGTTGCAAGCAATACCAGCTGTGGCATGTGCATTACATTAGAGAAATTGCACATTGACTTCCCCATACTTACATTACATGTCACGGTTTCCGTGTCTTATAAGGATCTTATCTTCAAGGAGCGTTAGTTGTTCTTCCCCTCATTAGCCTCTCCAGTGTATCATCACTGTCGAGCTGAAGGCAAGCAGGCAGCCAGGAAGGCAAGTACACACCTTCCCCTATGTGTGTCTGTTCGTGCTAGATCTCATGTCCTGTACATAAATTGCAAATATTAAGTAGTAACGCTGCATCACAGCGACTTATTTTGTTTTTTAGCTGGAGTGAGGCCGGGGTCATGCATGTATCTTTATAGTTTGTGTGGATTGCCAATAGGGGTATTAGTTAGCTAATGATGTGTAAGTAGTAGTAATTGCAAGTGTTTTAGTTGTCTTTATGCTGTATGTATTTAACTGACTAGTTAACGTGATCATCATTGCAGGTGGAAACTCATGACCCCCTCTGGAGTCAAATCAGGAGAAGGGGAAAATATGGAAGCATCCAGTAAATTTAGTTAATGGATGCCTTTGTTTTTTTTTTTTTTTTTTTTTTTTTTTTTTTTTTTTTTTTTTTTTTTTTTTAAATACTGCATAGGATTTCAGTTACTAGCAGATGATGTGGGCACTTTCATTGAGCCGATTTTCATGTCAAAGGGGACAAGACTTTTACATATAAGCCACTGGGTCCTCGCTGTGTTTAGGTATAGCTAATGGTCTTCTTAAATATGCCAGAAGGCCGTGTGGATTTATTGACACTGTCCAGGAATAAGTGGGGGAAGTACTGAGGTGGTGAATTAAGTTAGGAATGAACTCGATGGATGAAGCTGTACGCATAAACCGGCTTTGGTGGTGGGGTCATACAAGGTGAATGCAGGAGGATAGGTTACCCAGGAGAATAATGGACTCTGTTATGGAGGGTAAGAGAACTAGAGGGAGACTCCTCTTACTAATGAGGCTGGGTGGGTGAATTATATACTGTATTTCAAGTGTACATATGAACACTGAATTTAAAATATCATTTATCTAAAATATTGTTTGTTATGTGAATGTACTATATCCAAACACTCCCCTGGTTGAAAAATTTAAAAATGCAAGGAAATGCAGTGCTAATTGATACTACTATACCTCATATTTAAATTTCTCTTAATCATTATATGGAGTAACTTACTGCCGTAAGTAAGACCAACAACTCTCTTATTCATCCAAATATTTTGACCCTATAGCTACCTTTATTGCAATATTACCACCAATCCAGACCCCAGGAAAATATAATTGGAGACCGTGGCCTTGACTATAAATTATTTTATTCACGCAGGGTGAAATTGTAGTTTATGACAAGGCCTAAAATTCAAGTGTCAAATATCTATGTTATTAGTGGTCCTGTCAATAAATAATACTTAACAAAAGTTATTGAGAATAAAATTTCCTATCATTTACCAGGAGTATGCACAAGTCTTTTCCGGTTTCACTGAGAGATGGTGCAAGTGAACAGTACGCAGAGTATGAATTTGACACATACGTCAGTTTGTTCATTTGACATCCTACCAACACACAAGTTGGGTTCGCCAAACACTAGTGTCTGTGTTGTATCGTTAAGTGATCATGTTGATATTTGTGCCTGAAAAAGAACATTCGTGCCACGTATTGCTTTTCTTACGTAACCAAAAGGAAAAGGGTGTGGAAAGTCATCGTTTGCTGGTAAAAACATATGGTGAACATGCTCCATTGATTAGAACATGAGAGACGTGGTTTTGACAATTTAAAGATGGCCATTTCAACGTGAAAGACTGTGCGCGCACTGGTAGACCACAAAAGTGCGAAGACTAGCAATTGCAGGGATTACTGGATGATGACCCAACACAAACTCAACAGCAATTGCCACAAGTATTAAATGTGTCACAAGAAACAATCGGCAGACGTTTACGAGCAATGGGGAAGATCAGTAAACTCGGTAAATGGGTCAGACACGATTTGAATGAACGGCAAATGGAAAATCGCAAAAAGTCACTTGTGAAACGCTGCTTCAACGCCAAGAAAGAAAATCATTTCTGTACCGAATTGTGACAGGTGACGAAAAATTATTTTGAAAACCTGAAGCAGAGAAAATCGTGGCTGTTACATGGCGAAGCCAGTCCTTCAACACCAAGGCGAAATCGCTTCGGCAAGAAGACCACGCTTTGTGTCTGGTGGGACCACAGTGGTATTGCGTATTATGAACTCTTGAAGCCTGGCGAAACCATTAATGCAGAATGCTATCGCCAACGAATGATTAATTTCAATCACGCACTGATCGAAAGACGACTGGAATGGGCTTGAAGACATGGCAAAGTGATTTTGTTACAGGAAAATATGCCGTCTCACACAACAAAACCAGTGAAAGACACCTTGAAATCGCTTGTATGGGACATCTTTCCACACCCGCCGTACTCCCCGACCTGGCGCCATCTGACTATCACCTCTTCGGATCAATGGGGCACGTGCTCGCAAATCAGCACTTCAGCAATTTCGAGGAAATTGAAAATGGCTCGACGAATGGTCTGCCGCAATAGACAAGCAGCTTTTCTGTCATGGTATTCATAACTTACCTGAAAGAAGGGTGAAGTGTGTAGAAGCCGATGAACAATATTTTGAACAAACAAAAAATTAATTTCCCTTGAAAATTTCATCTTTTCATTACCACAAAAACCAACAAGAACTTATGCATACACCTGGTATGTCTTATACAGTTTTAGTGTAACAGCTATTATATCAGAGATATTCATGAATTTAGACTTGTGTTGCTTAGTCCATATCAATGCTCAGCATCGCTATCATGGAAGTATTGATCAATAGTGTTAATTGGTGACATTTGTGGTTTCTGTTGTGACTGTCTTAAGGTGAAAGAAACACATGGCCAACAGCCCATATAAACAAGGAAAACTGTGAAGATAACAATCAAAATGAGAAAAAAATCATGAAGGAATGATTGCTTCAAGAATAAGATAAGAGGGAGTCGTGAATTTACACTGGATAACGTAATATCACAGAGTCGGAAGAAAACTAAATGTGAAGGCCTACAATATCAAAAACCTACAAAAATTATCAACAAATAAGATTACATTCATTACTGTTTGTTGTTATGTGGTTTGTCTCTTCTGCTTCCACTCATCTCTGATAAATGGTAGCATGCTATTTCTCTGGTTCATACATACTCAGATAACTATTGGTAAGTGACAAACTTGTTCATCATAGTATTCCAGCTATTCGATCTCTGCTATGAGATGCCGGTAAGAATGTGCACACTTAATCAGAAATGGCAGAGCAGTGTTCACCGCTGTGTGCACTTGATTCATTCCAGCTCTGGTACCTGGCATTAATGGAATGCCAGTGTAGTATTGCTTGTGAAAAGTGAGAAACTGTGCAGTGTTTCATTTCATCGAGTATTTCACACGAGAGCTTTGCTTAACCACAATGTTCCACTTGGTTAATGTTGTATTATGACAATAGTGACGTCATTAAATGACCTATGTTGAGTTCTGCTTAATGTTTGTCTGCGTCTGTTACAGCATCATGGGATAATGGACAGTTGGATTTTAATGAAAGCTGGCATTTCGGTGTAGAATACGGTTGAGTAGGATCTTAGCTACAAGTTGTTCTAAACATTTCAACAGGAGGCAGTGTTTCAGAAGGGGCCTGAAGCATAAAACTCAGTGTCTCTCTCTACAGGATGGTTTTTCATGAAAATAGCTCATGCCAAAATTTTCTGTTATACATTTTTCTGATACACTGAAAAATAAGGAAAATATTAGTTGCAGCTGTATGAAAGTTGTCCAAGAACTGGTAACTAACTCTATAGACAGTAAAGAGAATTGTTATGAAGATCGTTCCGCCAACATTTTCATGCCTAGCTTTCTTTTATAATGGAAGGAAGAGATCAAATCGAGATCAGCAATAATGCAAAAAAAATTATTAAACTGCGAAGGGCCACAGAGACAAAGGAAACAAATATGTCATAATAAGCTGCTGACAGAGAGAGGCATGCTCACTTATGTGCCTCAGAACAATATTAGGGTTGGACAAAACTAATCGTGCACGTGATAAGTGACTGACCCATCAACAAACAATGGTTACTACAGCTAGTAGGATATATAGGGAACAAGGAGAAAACCAGAAATAATTTTAACCTAGCATTAGATGTAGATAAAATGTAAAACAATTGTGTGTTTCCTTGCACCTTTCTGCTGTAAGGAAGGTTTGTTTCTTCAGAGGTATCAACATCCCCATGGTCTGAGAATCATTTTCAGATGGGATAGACTACAATGCTGTGTACGTAATACTGCTGTCAGTGAATCAAATTTATGCCAGACTGTTTATAACGTTTGAAAGCCTGCATTAAAATGTGTTAAACATTTTAGTTGGTAGAGAAAAAGTTTGTAAAAAATGTTTCTCATACAACTCATCTTTTATTGTGTATGATGAGTCCACATCACAAAGGTTGGTTGGATTCCCAACAATTCCATCACAAGTTATCAAAGAAAGGCAGCGTGTTACTGAAGTGGTGTATAATGCTTTACTCACTTATACTTAAAATGTATGGTCAAATTTATTTCATGCAACTTTACTCACTTAGCCAGGAGGTGTTGTTATCAGTCTGCTTAGATCACTGAAATGTGAATATCAACTGACCAACGGAAATATGTATGCGAACCGAACCTAAACCCATCATTCAACACAGGGACTTCTTTTTTTTTTTTTTTTTTTTTTTTTTTTTTGCTACTGGCTTTACATCGCACCGACACTGATAGGTCTTATGGCAACAATGGGATAGCAAAGGCCTAGGGGTTGGAAGGAAGCAGCTGTGGCCTTAATTAAGGTAGAGGCCGAGCATTTGCCTGGTGTGAAAATGGGAAACCACAGGAAACCATCTTCAGGCCTGTCGACAGTGGGATTCGAACCCACTATCTCCCAGATGCAAGCTCATAGCCGCGTGCCCTTAACTACTACCACTGCTTATATTTCAGTAACTTTTGTACTGTCAAACCAAAGATCACACTGAGACAAGCTGTAACAAGCTTGCGTTAGTCCATACAATAAGAACTAATCATCTTACCTTTACAGGATTATCATCTGTACTAGAAGGGCCATACAACAAAAGGTCTCCATACTCTCCAATACACCAGGTTGCCACCTGTGTAAGAGGTTGTCGGTCTTGTGTATCCCTTTCAAGAGCCTGCCACAACTGTTCCACAATATAAGCGTGTTGAGAGGTAGATTCTGATATCAACTGGATTGTGGATGAAACTACATCATCACGAACATAGTTTCCAGCCTGAAATAATAAGAAACATATTTAATGCAGACAGATAGTTCAAGGTTTTACAATTTGTTCACGAACATCAATAAAACATATTTTTAAATGTTAGTACATCAAGAAACAGTTCAGCTCCATGACTGAAAAGGCTGTGCCCTTCGGTTCAAAGGGCCCTGGGATTCTTTTCCCACTGGTTCAGGGATTTTAAGTGCATATAGTTAATTCCTCTAACTCGGGGACTGGGTGTTGGTTTTCACGAAATACACATACAACACACCACTCTACTACAACCACAGAAACCTGCAATAGTAAATATATCCCTCCATGTAGGGTTGGCTTCAAAAGGGGCTCAGAACCATAAAACTAGGCCTAATGCATACATAATGCTGACCCCAAGAAAGTAGAAAGGGATGAAGTAGTAGTATATCTACAAGCACTCCAGAAGTTGTATCCGCGAACCTTGGCACAATCTCATAATCAATACCACAGAAAGTGTGTGGAAGCCACAAGGATATCTTCCTCACAGGAGAGATTTATTGAAAGGGAATAAAATAACAGTTATATATAACAATAAAGATGAAAGAATACCATGAACTGATATCAAATGGTGCCAAAACAGATCAAACTCTATGATGCACGGCAAATGACTATGGGCCAATTTCAAGTATCTCTAAGTCCCAATTACCCTCCTCAATATTGTAACTTAATAAACAAAAAAGGCTCATAAATACTTGCAAGAAATCAGCTTCATTTCCCCTGTCAAATCTTATTTACATTAAATCAATGAAAGTAAACTTCCACCTGTTTGATACTAAATATTTGCTTTCGTATCGTCGTATCGCAATCTGTTTACCCTCCAGGGTCGGTTTTTCCCTCGGACTCAGCGAGGGATCCCACCTCTACCGCCTCAAGGGCAGTGTCCTGGAGCTTCAGATTCTGGGTCGCGGGATACGACTGGGGAGGATGACCAGTACCTCGCCCAGGCGGCCTCACCTGCTATGCTGAACAGGGGCCTTGTGGGGGGATGGGAAGATTGGAAGGGATAGACAAGGAAGTGGGAAGGAAGCGGCCGTGGCCTTAAGTTAGGTACCATCCCGGCATTTGCCTGGAGGAGAAGTGGGAAACCATGGAAAACCACTTCCAGGATGGCTGAGGTGGGAATCGAACCCACCTCTACTCAGTTGACCTCCCGAGGCTGAGTGGACCCCGTTCCAGTCCTCGTACCACTTTTCAAATTTTGTGGCAGAGCCGGGAATCGAACCCGGACCTCCGGGGGTGGCAGCTAATCACACTAACCACTACACCACAGAGGCGGACTATATTTGCTTTAAGCAAATTAATTATTTGGAGAACATGTTTCATTCCTTACGAACATCTTCAGCTACATAACATTGCTTAGGTGAAATCACATAGCATTTGCTACTTCTCAAAACACCATCTTAAAATTGGACTTTTGTTATGTTTAAACCAAAATTAATTTAAAAAGATAAAAATAATTAAAATATGCAGGAATGTTCGAGTGGGGGCGGTTTAGTGGGAAGGAAAGATGGATTTACTTATGTTCTAACCTAATTTAAAACAATTTCCTATTTACTTAAATAGATGTTAAAAACTGTTAGTATACAGCACTTTTGTTCACATGGAATGCGAAAGTTTCTCTTAGTTGTTCATTATTAAAAAAAGTTTTTGAAAGGACCTTTTCATGTTGATGTAACGTCTTAACTTTTTTTTTTTAACTGTTCTCTTCAGTTGTTCTTCTTTCCTGAAGCGAGTATTGTTATTTGATTTAATATGGTGAAAATGGGTCTCTTGAATTTTTGTTTATTAAGGCTGAGGTTGACTGCTGTCTTACTGATGTTATAACAAATCTTCCCCAAAGTCAGCAATGAAACAAAAATGGGGAGTTGCTTTGTATTAATGTCTATTAAAATCTGCTCAAGCGAACCTAGTACTTTAATCAATGATATCTCACCTTATGTCGTCAATCTACTGTGTCCTTGGAGCGGTCTGGCGGCAACTGATGCGGCTTTTCGTCTAGTGATATAACGATGTGTATGTTCTCGAGCTTGCTCCTCCCCTGCGGGAGGCAAGGCTGTGGGGTGGGGAGGAGGCGTATCGCTTACAGTCATGGTTTCAATGGCTTCAGAAGAGGGGGGAGGGGGAATAGATACCCGGCTCAATCGGTTTCTTTCTCCTACAGCAGGTAAGGGTGTATTCTGCCCGAGGCAGGTCCGAACCTCCGCAGAGGTGTGCCTGAGCTGGAGTTTACGTACGGTAGGGTGGTCAGTTCCTTTCCACTCCTCCATTACCTTACCCACCACCAACAGCGAGTGGCAACTCATCCAAATCTTAACCACGCCCAATGTTGCATAACTTGGGAGATCTCACGGGATCTGGTATTTCAATATGGCTAAGGCCGTTGGCTCCTCTACAATCCTTTTTCTTTTCTTAATGCTTACAGATGTGCAAGTATTGCTTCTTACTATCAATTATATCATTAAGTTTATTGTCTTGATTACCATGTTGATCTTAAGATATATATACATACTTTCTAGTGTGTTTAGTGGACTGCCTTTATTTTGTTTTACGCAAGATAGTCAGATCTTGTTCTATGGTTGTGAACTGATGACAGGTGGCATTCATATGTTGGCCCATAGATAATTTTTTTTTTTTGTGCCTCTCAACAGTAATGCGCTCAAGATATCTTACTGTAAAACAACGTCTGATCTGCCCTACGTAAGATTTTTCACATTGGTGTCACTTGAATTTGTACACCCCCAAATCTAAATGATTGCCCTTTGCTAGGGAATTAACACTATTAGAGTTGAAAAATTTTTGCTTAGTATTATTGATAGTAGAGTATATAATTTTATAGCGATATTTTTTTAACAGATCCGTTACTGCATATATATTGGGATTGTTAAAAGTGTATCTAGGATATTTATCAGTCTTCTTTAGCTCAAATGTTAGACTCGTTTGAAATCTCTGTATATTTTCTAATTATTCTGCTCATCATATTAAGACCAAAACCATTATATTGAGCTTGTTTGTGGATGAAGAGTAGTTCTTTTTCTCGTTCTACGTGGGAGAGAGGTATGGTGAGTGCTCTGTATATGTGACTATAGTACAGATGCAACGAGTGATTCTTTATTGTGGTAGGAGTAAAAGAGGGTTTTCTATGTATCTTAAAAGAAAACTCCTCCTTATCCTGTCTAATATTACATACATACATTATCATTATAGACTGTTATGCCTTTCAGCGTTCAGTCTGCAAGCCTCTGAGAATTTACTAAACGTTGCCACAATCCTCGATTTGCAACTAGTGTTGTGGCCTCATTTAGTTCTATACCTCTTATCTTTAAATCGTTAGAAACCGAGTCTAACCATCGTCGTCTTGGTCTCCCTCAACTTCTCTTACCCTCCATAACAGAGTCCATTATTCTCCTAGGTAACCTATCCTCCTCCATTCGCCTCACATGGCCCCACCACCGAAGCAGGTTTATGCGTACAGCTTCATCCATCGAGTTCATTCCTAAATTAGCCTTTATCTCCTCATTCCGAGTTCCCTCCTGCCATTGTTCCCACCCGTTTGTACCAGCAATCATTCTCGCTACTTTCATGTCTGTTACTTCTAACTTATGAATAAGATATCCTGAGTCCACCCAGCTTTCGCTCCCGTAAAGCAAAGTTGGTCTGAAAACAGACCGATGTAAAGATAGTTTCGTCTGGGAGCTGACTTCCTTCTTACAGAATACTGCTGATCGCAACTGCGAGCTCACTGCATTAGCTTTACTACACCTTGATTCAATCTCACTTACTATATTACCATCCTGGGAGAACACACAACCTAAATACTTGAAATTATTGACCTGTTCTAGCTTTGTATTACCAATCTGACATTCAATTCTGTTGAATTTCTTACCTACTGACATCAATTTAGTCTTCGAGAGGCTAATTTTCATACCATACTCATTGCACCTATTTACAAGTTCCAAGATATTAGACTGCAGACTTTTGGCACAGTCTGCCATTAAGAACAAGTCGTCAGCATAGGCCAAACTGCTTACTACATTTCCACCTAACTGAATCCCTCCCTGCCATTTTATACCTTTCAGCAGATGATCCATGTAAACTACGAACAGCAAAGGTGAAAGATTACAGCCTTGTCTAACTCCTGTAAGTACCCTGAACCAAGAACTCATTCTACCATCAATTCTCACTGAAGCCCAATTGTCAACATAAATGCCTTTGATTGATTCTAATATTCTACCTTTAATTCCATAGTCCCCCAGTATGGCGAACATTTTTTCCCTCGGTACCCTGTCATATGCTTTCTCTAGATCTATGAAACATAAACACAACTGCCTGTTCTTCTCGTAGCATTTTTCAATTACCTGGCGCATACTGAAAATCTGATCCTGACAGCCTCTCTGTGGTCTGAAACCACACTGATTTTCATCCAACTTTCTCTCAACGACTGCTCGCACCCTCCCTTCCAGGATGCCAGTGAATACTTTGCCTGGTATACTAATTAATGAGATACCTCGATAGTTGTTGCAATCCTTTCTGTTCCCTTGCTTATAGATAGGTGCAATTACTGCTTTTGTCCAATCTGAAGGTACCTTACCAACACTCCACGCTAATTTTACTACTCTATGAAGCCATTTCATCTCTGCCTTCCCACTATACTTCACCATTTCAGGTCTAATTTCATCTATTCCTGCTGCTTTATGACAATGGAGTTTATTTACCATACTTTCCACTTCCTCGAGCATAATTTCACCAACATTATTTTCCTCCTCCCCATGAGCTTGGCTGTTCGCAACACCACCAGGAAGATTTCCTTTTACGTTGAGATGATGATCAAAATATTCCCTCCACCTTTCCAGGGATTCCCTGGGATCTATTATGAGTTCACCTGAATTACTCAAAACACTGTTCATTTCCTTTTTCCCTCCCTAAGATTCTTTATTACTGTCCAGAAAGGTTTCCCTGCTGCTTGACCTAGTCTTTCCAGGTTATTACCACAATCTTCCCATGACTTCTTTTTGGATTCAACAACTATTTGTTTTGCTCTGTTTCTTTCATCTACGTACCAATCCCTGTCTGCCTTGGCCCTTGTTTGGAGCCTTTTCTGATAAGCCTTCTTTTTACGTTTACAGGCTGCTCTCACTTCATCATTCCACCAAGATGTTCGCCTTTTCCCATCTTTACACACAGTTGTTCCTAGGCATTCCCTTGCTGTTTCTATTACAGCATCCCTGTATGCCACCCATTCACTTTCTATATCCTGAACCTGCTTACTGTCTACTGTTTGAAACTTCTCACTAATCATATCCACGTACTTCTGTCTAATTTCCTCGTCCTGGAGACTTTCTACCCTTATTCGTTTGCAGACAGATTTCACTTTCTCTACCCTAGGCCTAGAGATACTTAGTTCACTACAGATCAGATAGTGGTCTGTATCATCGAAAAATCCGCGAAAAACTCGTACATTCCTAACAGATTTCCTGAATTCAAAGTCTGTTAAGATATAGTCTATAATGGATCTGGTACCCCTAGCCTCCCATGTGTAGCGGTGAATAGCCTTATGCTTGAAGAATGTATTCGTAACAGCTAAACCCATACTAGCACAGAAGTCCAGCAAACGCTTCCCA
This sequence comes from Anabrus simplex, assembly GCF_040414725.1. Classification (NCBI taxonomy): domain Eukaryota; kingdom Metazoa; phylum Arthropoda; class Insecta; order Orthoptera; family Tettigoniidae; genus Anabrus; species Anabrus simplex. The sequence continues at coordinate 982,283,538 of NC_090266.1, forward strand.
TTCCCATTAGCTTCCATATCTTCCCCACATTTACCAATCACCCTTTCGTATCCTTCAGTTCTATTCCCAACTCTCGCATTGAAATCGCCCATTAGCACTATTCTATCCTTGCTGTTGACCCTGATTACAATGTCACTCAATGCTTCATAAAACTTGTTAACTTCATCCTCATCTGCACCCTCACATGGTGAATACATGGACACAATTCTTGTCCTAATTCCTCCCACTGACAAATCTACCCACATCATTCGCTCATTTACGTGCCTAACAGAAACTATGTTGCGTGCAATGGTATTCCAGATAAAAAGCCCTACCCCAGATTCTGCCCTTCCCTTTCTAACACCCGTCAAGTACACTTTATAATCTCCTATCTCTTCCGCATTATCTCCCCTTACCCAAATATGACTTACTCCTAGCACATCCAGATGCATCCTCTTTGCTGACTCAGCCAATTCTACCTTCTTTCTTCCATAAGCCCCATTAATATTGATAGCTCCCCATCGAATTCCATTTCGTTCGCCAAGTTGTTTCCAAGGAGTCCCTCGCCTGTCAAATGGGAGTGGGACTCCGTTACTCCCATAGGTCCGAGGCTTGCTTAAAGTGTTCTGAGCTCGGTAAATCCATGAAGCAGGATGCTGCCCTACTTGCACAGTGTCCAAGTGAGGATCTCTCCTCTAATGGGTTATGGACCACCGGTGAATTGTATAGTCCTAGCCGCCTGAGCACAAGGAGAGCCACGACTCAGAATATGTCCGAGATGCCCACTCCCATTCCATAGCAACTGGTATCCCGACTCTCAGGACCACTTACTAGGCCACTCAGCCGTTGCCCATGGTTCACGAACTAGGACGTGACTACAGTAACCCACAAACATGTACCATATTACATCTAAAAAAATTATGGAACTTTCTTTTCCTTTTTGTATGGTAAACTTTACTTTGGAATCTAATGAATTGAAGGATGTTATCACTCTTATTCACTCTTTGATCTATGACTATAAAGGTATCGTCCACAACGTGCATGAATAGTATTTCACATTGGTGACAGTTGAATTTGTACACCCCAGAATCTAAATGATTGTCCTTCCTAGGGAATTAACACTATTATAGTTGAAAAATTTTTGCTTAGTATTGTTGCTAGTTGAGTACACAATTTTATAGCAGTAATGTTGCCCTTCGAGTGGAATTTGTTCCAAAGATACACTAAGGAAAGAATGGAAATCATTCGTAGTAGGAAACAAGAACCTCTCGACAACAAACAATTACGGTTGTAAAACACCAGATCAATTAGAGGAAAAGATGAAATTCGAACTTCAGGTTCTATTACTTATCCTATAATTTTGGTATTTTCAAGGTGATCCAGAGAAATGCTGGCTAATATGCCAGAGGAAGGAATTCCATAGGGAGGCCTTCCTGTTGGCATATACTTTTATTAAATGTGAAGTAATTGTGTTCCAAAACAAATTTAATTATGTTAATGACGTCTTCTATTTCTGGTAGGCTAAGATGGTTATGTTCTAATAAATTCTTTCTAATGATTTTTATCGTTTCATCTACTGGAATATTTGCATACAAGATGTATGGAGAAGTTTTTCCCAGCTTTTGTTGTAAAGAGAACAAGTAATTTAGAAGGGAAATTCATTTTTTGTGTTTTCCAAATATTGGCCATCGGCTTCTACACACTTCACCCACCTTTCAGGTAAGTTATGGATACCATGCCAGAAAAACTGCTTGTCTTTTGCAGCAAACTATTTGTCGAACCATTTTCCAACATCCTTGAAATGGCTGAAGTGCTGCTCTGTAAGCGTGTGCCCCATTGATGCGAAGAAGTGATAGATGGCGCCAGGTCGGAGCAGCATGGTGGGTGCGGAAGGATGTCCCATCCAAGCGATTTCAAGGTGTATTTCACTGGTTTTGCTGTCTGAGACGGCGCATAGTCTTGTAACAAAATCACTTTGCCATGTTTTCTGGCCCATTTCTGTCGTCTTTTGATCAACGCATGATCTAAATGAATAATTTGTTGGCAATAGCATTGTGCATGAACGGTTTCGCCGGGCAATTGCTCGTCTTCGCACTTTTGTTATCTAAGAAACAATGTTAGGTTTAGGTCCACCCAATCTCAATACGGATCCATATGATGAAGTTCGTAAATTGTACTTTTGTTATCTACCAGAGCGTGCTGCCTTTCATATTGAAATCACCACGTTTAAATTGTCAAAACCATGTCTCACATGTTCTAATTAATGGAGCGTATTCACCATATGATTCTACCAGCAAACAATGACTTTCCACAGCCTTTTTCTTTTGATTAAATAAGAAAAGCAATACTTGCCGCAAATGTTGTTTTTCAGGCACAAACGTCGACATGATCACTGAATGATACAACACAGGCACTAGTGTTTAGCGGACTCAACTTGTGTGTGTTGGTAGGTTAATTTCGGACGAACAAACTGACGTATGTGTGAAATTCATACACTGTGTACTGCTCGCTGGCACCATCTCTTAGAGAAACAGGAAACGACTTATGCATACACCTGGTACACGTCTTTGATACCATAAAAACATGTTGTATGATGCGGTGTTAACTTAATATTCATAAGTACTTTACACAAAAGTCTAGTGAATTTTTACTGCTGTCTTATTGTGGAAAACGTAATGATTAGTTAAAATATTATGTATGTACTGGAATGTTTTGTAGGCAGGACTGCTACGTAAATTTATGACTCATCTTACAGGTATTCGTTCTTTGTGTAACTTGGGTAACACCCTGTCTCAAGGAAAATCCGGGACCTTCATCATCATCATCATCATCATCATCCATTCCATTCCATTTTCCAGATTCTCTCTGGGTAGGGTTGTGTACCAAATCCCTCAACCTTACTCTATCTTTCCACCACTCCTCTCTTAGTACTTTATTGCTATTGACTCCTCTATTTGCAATACAGCCCACAACAGAACTCCTCCATCCCATTCTAGGCTGTCCCCTGGGCCTCTTTGCAGTCTCTGTATCCATGAATGTTCTCTTTGATATTCTCTCTCCTGGAATTCTCATCATGTGTCCAAACAATTTTAGCTTTGCTATATCAATAGCCTCTTGAAGTTTACATACTCCCATGCTTCTCAATTATTTCATTTCATATTTTATCTTGTCTTGCCTTTCCCTGTATGCTACTCAAGATTCTCATTTCAGCTGCTTGTATCATACTTTGGTTCCGCTTAGTCAACGTCCAGGCAGCTGAGGCATAGCACACAAGTATGAAGGAACAGGTTTTCAACCTAATCAATACTTTATTTTACAAAGAGTCTAAAATTTTAATTACATTAAAAACAGTACCGGTTTCGACCTGTTAAACAGGTCATCATCAGCTGTTGATGAACCTGCTTATTCAATAGCAACTGTACAGAATAAAACATTACTATGATTAAACATGAATGCCAATATTCTAATAAAATGCTTAATGTTAAGATATATACATGTGGTACAGTTTTGAAGTTGAAAGGCTTTGACTTCCTAGAGTCCCATGAATGCCACATACTCCAAAAATTATATTTGCTATAATGTTAAAAATAGGATACAATTCTTAGGCCCGGTTTCTTCAACGAATGTTAAGTGTTAACTCGGCTGTTAAGGAGACTTAACACACAATTTAACAAAATGGTCGTCTCATCAAGGATTGTTAACTCTTACTTGTGTTAAATTTTTTATTTTTTTTTGCTATTTGCTTCACGTCGCACCGACACAGATAGGTCTTATGGCGATGATGGGATAGGAAAGGCCTAGGAAGTGGAAGGAAGCGGCCGTGGCCTTAATTAAGGTACAGCCCCGGCATTTGCCTGGTGTGAAAATGGGAAACCACGGAAAACCATCTTCAGGGCTGACGACAGCGGGGCTCAAACCCACTATCTCCCGATTACTGGATACTGGCCGCACTTAAGTGACTGCAGCTATGTGTTAAATTAACCTGGCAGCAGCCCTGTGTTAAACCTCTTAACAACTGCTAAAATTTCAAAATGGAGGCATGTAGAAGACGTAAGTTTGAAGCTTTACTGCTGTATGAAGACTACTTATAAACTGAAGAAGGCAAAGGGCGACCCATACTAAGAAATATTTACTTTCTAGAGTTTTCAGAAGATATATTTCTAATTACCAAAGCCATAATGAACAAGATACTAGACGATATTGAAAATAGGTTAGAGTTTCCGACAGTGAGGACAAATATCATGAGGCAGGATCCACTTCGGACCACATGGAGGTGTTAGAACACTAAAATGCGAACACATTTTACTCAAACTTGTCAGGCTATAACCCAATAATTTCCAAAAAATTTATGAATCCCCTGATTCTGATGCAAAATCTATATACTTGAAGAGTTGCAACCTCGACAAGTGGTGCAGTGGCCGAGTGGTCATCGTACTTGTCTCCGAACCGTGACGACTTGAGTTCGAGTCCAGCCATAGATATACTTTTTTTATACAAATTAAATGATTGTTTCAGGGAATAAGAAGGTAAAATGCGAATAAAATGAATAATCAAAATGCAGTGGAACTTTATTTTCTACCTCAAATTAATATATATATATAGAAAGGATCCAGCAGTAACTGTGAGAACGTTTAGGTCTATATTAACTTCAGGTAGAAAATAAACTGTACTGCAATTTGTGTAATATGTTTGTTCCAATTTTTATCTTGACGTTCCCCCAAATATTAATTTAATCGTCTTCTTCTTCGTTTACCCTCCAGGGTCGGTTTTCCCGCGGACTCAGTGAGGGATACCACCTCTACCGCCTTAAGTGCAGTGTCGTGAAGCTTCAGACTCTCGGTCGGGGATACAAACGGGGAGGATGACCAGTACCTCACCCAGGCGGCCTCACCTGCTATACTGAACAGGGGCCTTGCTGGGGGAAGGGAAGACTGGAAGAGGGAAGGAAGCAACCGTGGCCTTAAGTTAGGAGGAGAAGTGGGAAACCACGGAAAACCACTTCCAGGATGGCTGAGATAGGAATCGAACCCATGTCTACTCGTTGACCTCCCGAGGCTGAGTGGACCCCGTTCTAGACCTCATATCTCTTCACAAATTTCGTGGCAGAGCCGGTAATCGACCCCGGGCCTCCAGGGGTGGTAGCTAATCACACTAACCACTACACCACCGAGGCGGACATATTAATTTATTTTGTGCAAAAATCATAGCTGCGACAAGACTCGAATTCATGTCTTTGAGGTTCGCAGACAAGTACGGTGACCACTTGACTACCATTCCGTTCCACTGTGATGTAACTCCCAAATATATATGCCTTGCTTTGGAATCTGGGATTTATCAATTTTTCAGAAGTTATTAGGTTGCGGACCTGACATGTTTAAGTAAAATTTGTTCGTCTTTTAGTGTTCTACCACCTCCACTTTGCCCGAAGCGAATTCTGTGTAATGACATCTGACCTCATTTTTTTCACAAACGAAAGCGTGTTGACTTAAACCCTTATACACAAGTTACCGTTGAGTGTCTTCCCACAGGTGCCTTGAAGCTCGGTGAAATTGGTTGACCGCAGAGTCTGGCCTCTACTTGTTGGACACTCTTCATGTAACTGTAGGCGACTATGTTCACGGGTGCAAGAAAAAGTGTGTAGAATTCTGCAAAGAATTCCTGCTGCCACTGAAGCATTAACAACGCATTACATTATTTTTCCTGCAATAAAATAATGCCCGAAAACCATTCAAAACACATCAATCATCACATTTTCCCGGTGATAAGTATATAAGAATAGGCTATATCGAATGTGATAAAACTGTCCGTTCTTTCATTTTTTAAACACATTCACATAATTTAAAATTAAATGAAATAGAAACATGCATTCATAACAACACTTTTGTTCCTCTTACTTAACATGTTTACGTCTTATCGGTCTCCGCTAACCATAACCTATAATAATCTCAACTAAGTGTCTGTGTGACAAAATACTATTTCATCACACCACTAGGAGCGCTCTATGTAAAGAAACAAAAGACGCCCACTGCATAACGTGTTCAGAAATCTCACTGAAATGTGTTCATTTGACTTTAACAATTGTTTCGTAACAAATGTTGGAAATGTGTTCGTGAAACAGGGCATTTTTAAACAAAGTGTTAAATTAATAACAATTGTTAGTTAACATTTGTTAAGTAAAATTTAACATACAGTTGAAGAAACCGGGCCGTAGATTCTAGAGAGTTATTGACATCCTGGAGTCAAGTTCAAATATCTCATGCAGTAATGCCAACATTATGTCCAGTGGTTGTATAACGTAGATTCAAAAGTGCATTGTTGGGCCGCAAATATGCGGGGAACGTTGTGTTCAGTAGAACATGAGGTTCTGTACTTGTTTTACAGGTACTATGCTCATTCTCCGTCTATATCATTGCTGATGAACATGCTAGTTTTTACTAGACTTCCTGTTGAGGCATAAGTTGCTGTGTATGACGTATCGAAATCAATGAAAGTGTATGTGTGAGTGCTCCCCTCTACATACTTGCATTCCACTCGGGTAAAGTCAAAAAATCTGAGAAAGAAGAAAAGAAAGGTAGGAATAGGAATAACTGATAGAGAGTGCCTGCTAAATGGGTTGTGAACTACTGTTTGTGTGTTACGTGCGAGCTGGATATGTCCTTGAGCATGGTCGGGAGCGTGCTGCACACTTTTGCATGTATGTCGTGTTACTGTTGTAGCATTAAGATTGAGAGGTAGTGGGGAGGGGGAAGCAGCTTGTGGAGAGGGTGGGGGTGGAGTGGGGTCTATCTTTTGGGACGTGTGTGGGTTTAGATTGAGGGGTGAACAAACTGAACTGTCACCAATGCGAAAAATGTTACGAAGGGCAGACCGGACGTAGTTTTATGGTAAGATGTCTTGAGCACCTCCCATTTTTATTTCATTGCCGACTTTGGGGAAACTTTTCCATAACATCAATAAGACAGCAATCAGCTTCAGAATATCCCTTAATAAACAAAAATTCAAGACACCCATTTTCACCAAATTAAATCTAATGACAATACTGACTTCAGAAAAGAAGAACAGCCAAAGAGAACAGTTTTTTAATGAAGACATAACATCGACATGAAAAAGTCCTTTTCAAAACCTTTTTTAAAATGAACAAGAAAAACACACATCACATATGAACAAACGTGCGTAGGAAATTGTTTTTTTTCTTTTTTGCTAGGGGTTTTACGTCGCACCGACACAGATAGGTCTTATGGCGACGATGGGATAGGAATGGCCTAGGAATTGGAAGGAAGCGGCCGTGGCCTTAATTAAGGTACAGCCCCAGCATTTGCTTGGTGTGAAAATGGGAAACCACGGAAATCCATCTTCAGAGCTGCCGATAGTGGGATTCGAACCTACTATCTCCCGGATGCAAGCTCACAGCCGCGCGCCTCTACGCGCACGGTCAACTCGCCCGGTGAGGAAATTGTTTTAAATTAGGTTAAAACAGAAGTATATCCACCTTCCTTTCCCATTTCAATGCTCCACAAAACCTCCCCACATATTTTAATTCTTTTCATCTTTTTAAATTAGTTTTATTTTAAGCATAACAAAGGTACTAATTTAACATGCAGAAAGCACTTTCTTCGTTTTTTGATAGTTTATACATTATTTTATAATATACTGCTCATTTATTGTGTACAAGTCATCCCTTAAGGTCACAAACGTCATTTGAATGTCACCCTGACAGCTGAGAGTACACCCCGTTCTTATAACCGATATATTATTGCCGCATTTAAAAAAAATTAATTTTGTGGTATGTACTCTCGTTCTAGGGTTGGTACAAGTATTGTGGCTTGGCAGGTGATGCTTGTCTTGTGTTTTGTGTCACGGCTGTTGTTTTCATCACATCCTGTTGTGAAAAGTAAAGGACTATTTTTGTACGATGCCTGGCTCAGGTTGATTGTTCAAGAAATGCCATGGAGGCCCTGAAAGGAAACCTAAAGTGAATATTAACAGTAATAGTATGGTCTGTGGTTAATAGTTCTGCTGCATGTAGTAATGTGAGTGTGAGGTTAGTGGAGACACCCCTTTGTAGTGAAACAAAATCAACTCCAGTGAGCAGTAAATCAAGAAGAAAGCCTTTCAATGACCTGAGTGTAAGTAAGAAATGTGACAGTGAATCCTTAAATGAAATTGACAGTGACAGCAGCAGTGAACAGGTATGGCATGGAAACCATGTTATTGATCTTGAACTACTTTCCACTGCTTTGAATTTTTTTGTGAAATGTAAAAACTGTAATGAAGAGCATTCCATAAAATTATGTGAGACATTTCTAGCATAAAAGGTTTAGCTGCTAAATTAGTTCTAAAATACATAAATTGTAATAATATACATGAACTTTTTCTCCTCTAATTTGACATCACATGGGTATGAGACCAACATTAGATTTGTGTATGGCATGTGATCAATTGGAAAAGGGCTAGAAGCTGGAAAGACATTGTGTGCAGTGATGAACTTCCCCAAACCACCAACTAAGTTCAGTAACTTCAATGCTATTTTGAGCAAAAATATGAAAATGTGTAATGAAACCTATATGCAAATGGCAGCAAGGAAAGCTGTGTTAGAGAATGAAGGCTCAATAGTTTTGACAGTTGCATTAGACGGTTCCTGGCAGAAACGTGGGCATATAAGTGCAAATGGTACAGTTTCTGCAACCTGCGTGGACACTGGGAAGGTGATACATGTTGTATCGCTATCAAAATATTGTCAGAAATGTGAAAATGTGAAGAAGTGTACACATTCATTGAAACAACATAAAGATAGTGGATGTAAAGTATACAGGTGTTAGTGGAGGGATGGAGGCAGCTGGAGCAGTTGTAATTTTCAATTGTTCACTGAAGCTGTATGGTGTTAGATATACAAAATATTTGGGTGATGGGGATAGCAAAGGTTTTAAAAATGTTGTGGACAGTAGACCTTATGGCGATGTACAAGTTGAGAAGTTGGAATGCATAGCACATGTCCAAAAAAGAATGGGATGTCAGCTCCATAGATTAGTGAAGGATTTAAAAGGCAAGAAACTAGATGATGGAAAGCCCATATCTGGTCATGCTAGTCTAACTGCTAAAGAAATAGACAACATACAGACATATTATGGCGTGGCTATAAGGGGAAATATGGATAGTGTGGATTAAATGACACAGGCAGTCAGGGCAATATTTTTACAGAAGTGTTCCACAGATGAGAGTCCATAACATTTTCTTTGTCAGAAAGTTAAATGGGTACCTTGTTCTAATGAACCTTAACAGCATAAATATTGCCTTCCAAATGAAGTTATAAAAGTCGTCAAACCAGTGTTCAGAAATCCAGCAGCTCCTGACCTCCTTCGTAAATGTTTATGTCGCCGGTGGTGGGACGTTAATAAAGTGGAAAGTGTCAATTTATCAAGAAGTGATCATTTAATTATTTTCTTCTCATTATTCTAAAATTTTGTAAAATTGCCATTGCAAAAACAAAGGAACATTCAAAGACATTTTCGAAGAAGTCAATGAAAAATTTGTTTTATGAATTTATGTAAATGTTAATAATGTCTTTCTTAAGAGTACTGAAAACCTTAAGTTATATTTATTTAATCGTTATGACAGTTGGTAGAAAGAATTATTATTTTGGTATACAAATTTCCTGTAGTTGTGCTTGTTGTAACTTGCAATCTGTTAAACAACCTTTTGTATCTCCCTGCATTTGCCACGTGGAGGTTTTGATAATGAAATTGCTGCGTTTTATAATCGAATCATCTAGAATTTGTCTATATTTGGTAATCTGTTTTAATTGGTTGGAAAAATGACCTCCTTTATTGGCGAAAATTTGGGGTCGAATGGTAGTAAGCTTCCCTGATTGGCTGTTTGTGTGTTTCTCAATTTTCAGCCATGGCACCTTGGTAGGAGCAGGGCTCTTGTCCGCGTCTCTGGTTTTCGCATGTCCACACAGTCGGACGCATTTCGGGTGGGGTCCTGTCAGCGGCTCCAGCCAACTTAGAATAAGCATGTTTCCTTTTCTCGAACTTTAAATTTTAACATGTAAATTTCTTTGTTTCTGAGTTTACCTTAAACCCTGGTTTTTGCCATTTTGATTAGTAATGCCTTAGCTCATCAGTTAGGCATGCCCTTTTCATTTTTGAGGCAATCCCCTTTCATTAACATTTTTGGTTGTGTCATGTTAAAAAAAAAAAATCCATCCAGGGTTGCCTCCCGTTGTCCTGCTTAATGTACGCTGTTTGGAGCTATGCAACTCTCAATGATGTGTATTAGGAAGGCATCAACTCTAAAGGCCTCTGCATTAGATTTAAAATTCCTTTGTCAATTTTCCTTGTAAATCAAATGTAATACTGTAGTCTTTAAATCTCCTTTTCTATTTTCCTTGTAAAACTGTTGTAACAGATTTTAAATTCCCTGTTAAATTTACCTTGTAAATTTTTATTGCAGTAGTTGATTTTATTTTCTTAAATGTAACCTTAGATTGATATGTACAATTTTCCCACCCCTAAAGACGTCAAGGCTGTAGCTACGTTCGTTGGCATGGCAAATTTCTTCCGTAAATTCATTCCCAATTTTGCTGAAACAGCAGCCCCATTAAATGCTTTGAGAAGAAAAGATGCCAAATTTGAGTGGGGTGATGCCCAACTTGAAGCTTACTATGACATGAAATCTGCCCTGCGTAATGCTCCTGTGTTGGCTATGCCAGATTTTTCTAAACGTTTCATTCTTCAAGCCAATGCATCATCTACTGGTATATCTGGTGTTCTCCTTCAGGAACTTGTAGAGGGACACCGTCCAATTTCCTATGCTTCCCGTAGTCTAAACTCAGCTGAATGCAACTATTCGATCTATGAATTAGAAGTCTTAGCTGTTGTTTTCTCTTTGGAAAAATTCAGAACGTACCTTGAACACCTCCCTTCTGGTCTCGAAACAGATAATCAAGCACTGAGTTGGGAACTGGCCAAACCAAGAAAGACTGGTCGACTTGCACGTTGGGCAGTACGCATCTCAGCTTTTCAATTTGAAGGTCGTCACATTCGTGGCACTGAAAACGTTGTTGCTAATAGTCTCAGTAGGATGTTCTATCCTGGCAGCTCTGATCCTCAATCAGAGCCTGTGGATCCCTCTCCTTAACAAGTTTCAGCCTTTGTTAATGTAGTTCTCACTAATTCCCCTTTTCTTTTCAAAGATATTGGTAAACATCAGGAAGAGGATGCTGAATTAAAGGCTATTACTGACAGGATTAAGTCTGGTGAACATGTCAAACCTTATGTTCTTAAGAATGGTGTTCTGTGTTGTCCTGTTCGCGGTGGCAGAAACGCCAAAATTGTTGTCCCAGCTAACTTGGTTCCTGCTCTTTTTAAAAATTTCCACAAATCCCCTGTTGGTGGACATCTCGGTATGTTCAAAACTAGGGAGAAAATACGTAAACATTTAATTTGGAAATCCATGGATGGTGAAATCCGTACCTTGGTCGAATCTTGCAAAACCTGTAATATTAGTGAACCTGCTCCTAATACTCGCCTAGGTCTGTTATCATCTGAGGAAGCTTCTCGCCCTATGGAGAGATTATTCATCGATTACATCGGTCCTTTCTCGAGATCACGAACCAGCCATCGTTTCATACTTGTGTGTGTTGATGCATTCTTGTGTGTTACTTGGCTGTTCCCTACTCGTATGGCTAATGCTAACACTACTATATCTTGTCTGAAACAGATCTTTGCTTCATGTGGACACTGTCAATTTTTGGTGAGAGACGACGCAAGAGCTTTTACCTCTGTGCAATACCAAATTTCTGTTTTGATTTGTCAATTTCTCATGTAACTACTAACCCTTATTATCCAAGGCCAAATTAAGCTGAAAGATTCAATCGAAATCATAGATCTGTTCTTATTGCCTACCACTCTGCTTACCTCTCTAAGTGGGATTCATCACTTAATTGGTTGTCATTTGCTTTCAATACTACCGTTCATGAAAATCATAAGCAAACTCCTGCTTCATTGATGCTGTGTTCACCCCCAATTCTCCACTTTCAAATCTGTGGTCCATTATCGATTTTCTACCTGATGTCACAAATCCAGAAATGATCCGTGCTGCTTGGCACTGTGCGAGTAAAAATTTGAAAGTTTATTACGCTAAAGTTCAACGTAACTACAATCATGAGCGAAGACTGCATAATCCGTCTGTGGGCGACCAGGTATATGTAAAGACTCATTCTCTCAGCAGTGCCGCAGACTATGCCATTAGTAAGTTAGCCCCCAGATTTCGAGGTCCCTGCGCAATTGTGAAATTTCTAACCCCTCTGTCATTATTAGTCAGCGATCCTGAGAAGAAGAGGATCAGTCGTGTTCATTTATCTCAAATCAAGATCCCCCAGTTATGAGGTGATAATTTAGGAAACCATTTAGGTACTTTGGGTAGTTATAAGGAATCTTAGTTGTAAGCAAATTTTTGGGGTAAAAAGCTGGCCGGCTATATTCGACATTTTATAGGTTACTTAGGAATTTAGTTGTTATGAGGATGGTCGTTTGTGACCATGCTAGGAATAATTTAGTATAATGTAGTTTAGGTAAGATTATGATCTTCAGTCATTTTCATAACTAGGGATCCTCTGTAAAATGTTCTTGTGTAAGTGTAAACTCTGATAAACTTTATTTTATTTAGTTCCTTATATTTTGTAAATCATTAAACACGCTTGCCCTGGGGGGGGGGGGGGTTGGAGTTCCTGAAGATATTGTGTACGAGGTTATCCACCCCGCACGGAATTTTGAGTCAACAGTTTTTCTAATCTAGTAATAAGTTAGTCAAGAAAACAGAAAAAACACCCTTAAGCCTATGTTTCTTTAAAGACTCTTCTGGATAGCCGAACTATGGCTTTTCTTTTATAACTTCCTTTTTTGCTGCGGAATGAGCTCTGTTCAGTGATTAGAATAACCTGGTCCATCCAGGGAACCTGCCGTGCCTGTTGGAAGGGGCACTATGAATTCCTGACCAGTTTGCATCCGACCTGGGAGTTCAGTGACCCAAAGTTTCTGGTGGTATCAGTTGCTCAGTACTGGGGCACGTTTTACTATTTGTTCACTGTAAGTTTACTAATTGAGTGAGCTAAATGAAGCTTTGTTGGAGACCATGGTGATACTGAAAAAGGATACCACATTGGCAGGCGGCCGATGTCAGCAAACCTATGGACAGCAATACCTGTGGTTGAGCTTAGGAGACACTGATTCAAATAGATATTCCTGATGAGAACGGGATCAAGATGGGGGTGCTATGTGTTGGAATCATTGTGTCGCCGCAGATTTCGGACCACCAGTTAAAATCTCCATTTAATTTAACTTGTATTTAACTTAATGGTCGAGCAGAGCTCGAAGTTGGGAGGTGGAGGATGTCGCTGGTGGTGTGACATTAATAATGTGGAAAGTGTCGATTTATCAAGATGTGATCATTTAATACTTGTCTTCTCATTATTCTAAAATTTTGTAAAATCGCCATTGCAAAAACAAAGGAACATTCAAAGACATTTTCGAAGAAGTCAATGAAACATCTGTTTTATGAATTTATGTAAATGTTAAAAAGGTTTTCAGTACTCGCAAGAAAGACACTAAGTTATATTTATTTAATCGTTATGACTGTTGGTAGAGAGAATTATTATTTTGGTATTTGAAATTTCCTGTAGTTGTGCTTGTTGTAACTTGCAATCTGTTAAACAACCTTTTGTACCACCCTACATTTGCCACGTAGAGGTTTCGATAACAAAATTGCTGTGTTTCATAATCGAATCCTCTAGAATTTGTCTATATTGGGTAATCTGTTTTAATTGGTTGGAATAACGAACGTTTTCATTGGTGAAAATTTTGGGTCGAATTGTAGTAAGCTTTCCTGACTGGCTGCTTGCGTGTTTCTTAATTTCTGGCGTTTGGCTCCTTGGTAAGTGCAGGGCCCTTGCCTGCGTCTTTGGTTTTCGCATGTCCACACAGTCGGACGCACTTCGGGTGTGGTCCCATCAGCGGCTCCGGCCACCTCAGTCAAGCATGTTTCCTTTTCTCTAACTTTAAATTAACATGTAAATTTCTTTGTTTCAGAGTTTACCTTAGACTCTGGTTTTCACTGTTTTGATTTGTAATGCCTTAGCTCGTCAGCTGGGCATGCCCTTTTCATTTTGGAGGCAATTCCCTTTCATTAACATTATTGGTTGTGTCATGTTAAAAAAAAAAAATTCCATCCGGGGTTGCCTCCCGTAGTCCTGCTTAATATACGCTGTTTGGAGCTACAGATGTCTCACTGATGTTTATTAGGAAGGCAGCAACTCTAAAGGCCTCTGCATTAGATTTTAAATTCCTTTGTCAATTTTCCTTGTAAATCAAATGTAATATTCTTTAAATCTCCTTTTCTATTTTCATTGTAAAACTGTTGTAACAGATTTTAAATTACTTCTTAAATTTTCCTTGTAAATTTTAATTGCAGAAGTTTATCTTATTTTCTCAAATGTAACCTTAATATTTTATCGTTTGTCGCTGGACAGATTCTTGTAGAGATGAACTTTTAATATAAAATTTTGGTTTTCTGAAGAAAAATAGATAGGAACCTCGTGGTTCGTTTCTCCTTTGTTGTTCTTTATTGAATATATGACTATTTTAAATTGCTGATATTCAATTATGTTAAACTTTCCTTATTTTGTTAGTAAATGCAGGCTGAAGGGTAACCGCGTGCACGTCTTTTTCCCTACAACGTCATGTAAGATTACATCCTCTTAGAGATCTCAGCCCGCTTTTCCCCACATCCTTTCTCTAGTTGACATGTTGGTAATCCTGCTTATCTTTTTTCTAGCCACATGTGTGTTTTCGAAACTTGCGATGTTATAATTGGTGTCTTATCGGTTGACATATGTTCCTTCAAGTTTATTACTTTGATTTAATGTGCTCTTTAAATTAATGTTACCAGCTAAAAAGGGGGGGGGGAATGACAGTTTTGCATGGCAATACACAAAATGCAAATGCATCGTTCAATAGTGTACTCTGGAACCGTGTACCCAAAACAGTGTTTGTTGGCTATGATACCTTATGTATGGATTGTATGATGGAGTGCTGACCTATAATGAGAGCTGTGTGGGTCGAATGATAGTGCTGGAAAATTT
Source organism: Anabrus simplex (assembly GCF_040414725.1). Classification (NCBI taxonomy): domain Eukaryota; kingdom Metazoa; phylum Arthropoda; class Insecta; order Orthoptera; family Tettigoniidae; genus Anabrus; species Anabrus simplex. The sequence continues at coordinate 982,298,656 of NC_090266.1, forward strand.
TGGAATTAATCCTGGCAGAAACATGCGGCAAATCTGTAGTGAAATTGATCCAGAGGGAGTGAGAAAGGCGGACCTTCAAGCTGATAGGGTGATCAAGGGGAACTTAATTTTACAAGTTGCTTTACGTTGCACCGACACAGATAGGTCTTATGGCAACAATGGGACAGGAAAGGGTTAAGAGTGGGAAGGAAGTGTCCATGGCCGTAACTGCTGCCGACAGTGGGGATTGAACCCATGATCTCCCAATTAATGGACAGTGTTCGCACTCAAGCGACTGCAGCTATCGAGCTCTGTATCAAGTGGAACAGGGTAGTGAGCAGGAACAGGAAGAGAGCAAGGGAAGATGACTGTGATGATACAGAATATGGACCAGGGATGCACTAGGCAATGTGTAACTTTAATTCAATATTTCCGAAAGTATGATTTTTAAAGATATTCAGGTATTTTTCTCAGGATATATTTAAGCCAGTTAAATGAAATATTTACCAGCTTGCTTATTATTTTTGGTGAATATATTGAAATTATTTTATGCCTCTAACCCGAACAGTTCCAAAGCCATTGAACATAACACTTCACAGAAAGCAATTAGCAGTAAAATTTAAAACAATGTTTCTGCTACATGTGAGGTTAGATGAGATTATAAAATTGTCAGTATATACAGAGAACATCACTTTTGAACCACACCAAATTTCACCATTCTAAGCTTTACAGTTTTGTAGAAAAATACTTTTAAATGTTGACAATATTTAACAATGCCAAAATAGGGTGCACTACCTCCCCTAGCAAATATATAGTATCAAACAGGTAGAAGTTTACTTTTATTGATTTAATATCATAAATACTTGCAACATGCTTGGGCGATATTTGTAACTTTAGGCAATATTTGTAGCTTTGCTGATGAATTGAACAGGGATTTGACTGAGAAATTTGAAAACAATACAAATTTTTCCAAGGCACGCATGAAATTATTCCCTTACTTTACTATTAGATAAATGTACTGGAACTAAACAAAGGCAATATTGTGATTAGTACCACCATCATAATGACAGAAATAATGAAATTTGTACAGCATGAATGAACCCTTTCTCTCAAAGTCATGGCCATATGCCATTTGCTTCCTTACCTTACCAGATAATTATTTAAATCCTGAAAATGAATCTTGGGTAGTATGCCTGATTTTCACTCCACCAATAAAGGTTATCACTTTAACTATTAAATTTACCGAGAATTGAATGTTTTCAAAATATTCTAACAGCAATCAGAATATACAATTACGTATTTGCTCGCATATAACTAGCCACCACGTATATTTTGCACCCCATTTTTAACATTTGAAATTGGAGGGGGAAAAATCCCTGCACATAACTCACATTCATTTCTGATGTCATATAGCTGGTTGCATAAACCGTTTGATCTTAGATCCTCCGAAAACCATAACAGTAGTTAGAGGGACGTAAAGCAATGATCTTAGATCAGAGACGAAATTGGTCTCAGTTCACGCTAAACTCGAATTTTTTTGTTGTATAAACGTTAATCTGAGATCAAATCGCAATGAACCAGGATTACCTTTTACTGGAGAAATTTCTGCGATCAAACTCTTTGATCTCAGTTCAAGGAGTTGTTTACTATTCGAGATAGAAGAACTGCTGATTTTGAACATAATATTACCTGTGTTGTTACGATAAATCATAAGGAAATACACAACGACTAACCTAAAACATTGTTAGCTGTAATTGTTGCCCATATGTAAGCTATATTACGCTTCTTTTAACGCAGTGAAACATAATTCTACAACATAACCTCTCTGAATTGCTTACGATATCACATTATCTTGTTCATGTTTTACAGATGCCTGATTAGTGGGATATAGAAGGTTATTCAGCTAAGCTGTCCATCTCAAATAACATATGGGACCATTCAAGATAGAATGGCATCAATATCCTCAGAGGTGGTTTTTAAAATGGAATTACACATTTTTCTACAACTAGCCTTAAATCAACAAGCATTACAAGTTCAGCACTGTAATTATTCCGAAAATCAATAAAAGTACTTCTTGAGAAAATGTAATGTATTCAAACATGCTTCACTTGCCAACTGGGGACTGCCCTGTTCTTTTCGTGCTACGTGTGAAATATGAGCTAACCACTGACATGCAGAGGTGCTTCACCTTTTCCTGACAGCTACGTATTTGCTCTGCTGTGCTCATAAAAGCACTATGACCAAATGTATGATTAACACCTTTAATATTGCTGTAAGTAACAGGAGAAACAGACATAGGACGGGCTGTATGTGACAACATTTTTATCCTGACGAGCTATTAAACCGCAAAAGACCGAATGATCTAGTGCAACTGGGCAATCCCCTCTTCTTAACACTACCTGATTCTTCAAAGAATGAATATTAGAGAGAGAACGGGCACGAAGGCCATGAAAATGACTTATTAGCCTTCTCAAACCTAATACCATCGGGATCAGGAAAAAACAAGGGTTAACTGAGGGAAGTTGGATATACATTTTTCCTTCACCTGTGTTCGCTGCAAGAAAAGAATATATGAAGAAATTTGAGTACATTCTGCAAACAATGTTCATTTGTCAACAGTCACGGCCACCAAGATTTAAATATTACCCAACGGGCAAAGCCATTTTGTATTTCATTTGTTTTGTGGCATCTCAATGTCCACTTTTCTGAACTCCTGATTACATTTGAACTACACATGTGTAAACCGAGTTCAGACAAAGTCATAATCTCAGGTCATTTTCAGAACTAGGTTCTAAATTGATCTCCGGTCAGATGTCTTTATGCAACCGGCCAATAATGACATATTTAAGTACACAAAATAAAGTTTGGGTATTGCATGGACATGCCTACGTTAAATATCGGGACTGTATAAATTGCTGTTACGGTACTTTGTCCATGACAGTACAAGAAGAAGCTGCATTTCTTTCTACCTGCAGAACGGTTGAGGATAGCAAACACCCGCCCCAAGGCCAGATTCCTAGCAAGTCAGTCATGCTCTGCCATCCCACCCACTCTTCCGTCTTTGTCAATGTGCTTATCGCTATCTGTCCGGCAGAGCTGAACTCGTGAACTGGGAGTGTTTCCCTGTCCATGCAGTCAAGTGATCACGGCATTAGGTATCGTCCATCTGTTGTATTGTCGACAAGTGCCAGTATTCTGTCTTCCCTTTTCATTCTTGTTTCTCATTTAAGTTTTCTTATGTACGTCAATCTTTAAGTTATTGAGAAATGTGGGAGTTATACGGCTGGGTTTAAACTCAAAGTGATAAAATATGCTGGAGAATATAGTAACAGGGCTGCCGGTCGAAAATTCACTGTGACCGAGTGTAATGTTCGCAACTGGTGTAAACAGATAGCTGTGCTAGAAACTACCAACCAAACACGTAAGGCATTCAGAGAGCCGAAAAGTGGTAAGTTTCCTGAACTGGAAGACTAGTTGCTTCATTATGTTACAGAGTTGCAAAATGATGGCTTTAGTATCTTGCACGAGATGGTGTTAGATCCATAGATTCATGACACAAAACGGATTATGTCCGTGAAGATGAACATCTGTCTGCCAGAAAATGCCATGCGATTTCAGCGAAAATATCATAGATTTTCATTACCATGTGACAGCAATGTGGAAGAAAAAGAATTACCTCTTATCTCAAATTGGCAATGCAGATCAAACCCTGATAAACTTTGACATACCATGCAACACCACCATCAACAAGAAGGGAGAATCTAGCGTGCTTGTATGTACAACTGGGTGTGAAAAACAGCGCTGCACTGTCATGGTAGCAATAACTGCGGGCGGATGAAAACTGCCACTGTATGTTATTTTTAAAAAAACAATGCCTAAAGCGAAGTTTCCCAAAGGCATTCATGTACGAGTTCAAGAGAAAGGATGGATGGATAGAGCTCTTGTTCAGGACTGGGTCCATATCGTGTGGGGAGCACGGCCAGGGGCAATGCTTCGACGTCCAGCAATGCTAGTGTGGGACAGTTTCAGCGGACACTTGGTGGAAGACATGAAGAAACGCCTTTAGGAAATGAAAACTGATCTTGTAATTCCTAGTGGACTCGCACATTGTCTACAACCCTTAGATGTTTCAGTCAACAAGCCTTTCAAGGACAACATAAGTAAATTATACGCCGAATGGACGGCAGGAGGGGAGCATGAGCTGAAGCCAGCAGGCAAAATAAAGACGTCATCAGTTGAACTTGTATGTGATTGGGTTACGCGGGCATGGGTTATGGTGTCGACAGACATTATTGTGAATAGTTTCTTGAAGACAGGCAAAGCAAATGCGTTGGATGGAAGTCAGGATGATGCAGTAAGAGATGGTGACCAGAATAATGCACACGAGAATAGCTCGGAGACTGAAGGCAGTGACAATGAATAGGGTAAGTATGCCAGTTGTCTTGTTTCAATAGCCCAATGCAAATTTTATGTTTTTTCCTTTCAGGAATACGATCTTTCGCACACAAATCTCCACATATATCACGCACTCAAAGTGTTCAAACTTATTTTTTGTCAAAAAAGTGCGAGTTACATGCGAGCAAATATGGTACATTGCCTTCTTCCCCATTTTACAAACAACAAAGTCTATCTTGGTTTTCTCCACTTTCAAAATGTACATTCTATATACAGCACCTTATATGGTAATATCCCTTGTAACAGATCAAAACACACATTATTTACACTCAACATTTTAGCTAGTAAGGACAATGTGTCACAACCAGACTTCTGACGGGAAGCCACTCATAGACTACGACATTTTACAAAAAGAAATAATGTATTATTAAATTCACAGCATGGATTCAGGACTGGGGTGTCAAGAAAGACTGCCATTTATAAATGTATTAATAATATTTTAAAACTAATTTACAAGAAAGTAAATGACTGGCACATTCCTGGATTTGTCAAAGGCTTCTGACTTTGTAAGTCATGAAATCCTGTTTGCAAAACTAAATCGATATGGTATTAGGGGTGTAGCTAATAAATTGACTGAATCATTCCTAGTTGGGCGGAAACAAATTGTTAGCTTAAAATACAATGGTGGTGAAAACAATCCACTTAATGAGCAGTTACATGATGAGGGTACCATCAACTTTGGAATTCCACAGGGGTCAGTCCTAGGCACTCTCCTTTTTCTTTGGTATATAAATGACATAACGCAGAATATTGATTCATGTCACAAGATTTTGTTAGCGGATGATACCACACTTTTAATGAAAGGTAAAACAAATGAGGCTGTGCAGCAGTCTGCTGATACTGTTAGAGAATAATTATCTGAATGGTCTCGGAACAATAGTCTAATAAAGGATTATGGGAAAACAGTATAGCTTAATTTCCATACCACTCGGAATAGGAAACCTGCAACTCCAAATATAACTTTAAATGACCACCAAATAGAAAACAAGCTAGAAACCAAATTTTAAGGATTTGGATTCAGCATAATCTCAAGTGGAATAAACATATACAGTATTTAAATTCAAAACTGAGAACAATGTGTTTTGCTGTATGTATTTTGAAATTGTGCACAAGCATGATAACAAGAAATGCATACTTTGCTTATTTCCAGGCACAATTAAAATATGGAGTAATATTTTGGGGTATGTCACCAGATGTTTTAAGTACTTTCAGAATTCAAAAGAGAGCACTTACAATTATGATGAATGTTGAAACTAGAGAATCTTGCAAACCTCTATTCAAGACTTTAAAGATCCTCCCATTACGCTGTATCTTCATCTTTGAAAGTATTCTGCTCTTCAAAAAGAATATAATTAAGACAGTTTCCAAAAATGAACAGCTGTGTTCATGACAATAACACTAGGCACAAACAAAACATTCAAATCTTACATGCAAATAAAAGTACATAACAAAAAGGAACATTTCAAAAAGGAATCAAATTATACAATGAACTAACTACCAAAGGACAGCCAATTTGCCGAAAAATAAAACATTTGAAAGATTATTAAAGGCATATCTGGCATACCTTTGTTTTTATTCAATGCTATAATTACAAGATAAGAATATTAAATATTCATAGCAATTTCTTATACGGAATCATTTATTTGTTCATAATGATTTCTTTTTTTTGCTAGTGGCTTTACGTCGCATTGACACAGATAGGTCTTATGGCGACGATGGGATAGGAAAGGCCTAGGAGTTGGAAGGAAACAGCCGTGGCCTTAATTAAGGTACAGCCCCAGCATTTGCCTGGTGTGAAAATGGTAAACCACAGAAAACCATCTTCAGGGCTGCCAACATTGGGATTCGAACCCACTGTCTTCCGAATGCAAGTTCACAGCTGCGCGCCCCTAACCGCACGGCCAACTCGCCCGGTCATAATGATTTACTTATACATAATGATTTATTTCTTTTATATCATATAGCGGTAAATGTATCCAATATGAAATATACTTTATATACATGTATTTGATTTAATGGAAGAATAAATAATATACTATACCATTTGCTAAGGGCATCCCAAACCTAAGTCAACAGCACACACTTCTTCAATCCAGCGCTCTGGGCCTCTCCTACTGCCACAACCATCTAAAGTTGGTTTGTTACCCCAAGATCAATCAATCACTACTGATCTGCATTTAGGGCAGTCACCCAGGTGGCAGATTCCCTATCTGTTGCTTTCCTAGCCTTTTCTTAAATGATTGCAAAGAAATTGGAAATTTATTGAACATCTCCCTTGGTAAGTTATTCCAATCCCTAACTCCCCTTCCTATAAATGAATATTTGCCCCAGTTTGTCCTCTTGAATTCCAACTTTATCTTCATATTGTGATCTTTCCTACTTTTATAGACACAGATATTAACAGCCAGGAAACCCAGCACCAATTTCACTGACATTTATACAGATTTCAGATGGCCTAGCCTCCGACTGACAATTTAGAGCATATCAATCAATCACTGCAGATCTGCATTTAGGGCAGTCACCCAGGTGGCAGATTCCGTATCTGTTGTTTCCCTAGACTTTTCTTAAATGATTGCAAAGAAACTGGAAATTTATTGAACATCTCCCTTGGTATGTTATTCCAATCCCTAACTCAACTTCCTATAAACAAATATTTCACCCAATTTGTCCTCTTGAATTCCAACTTTATCTTCATATTGTGATCTTTCCTACTTTTAAAGACACCAACCAAACTTATTTGTCTACTGATGTCCTCCCACGCCATCTCTCCACTGACAGCTCAGAACATACCACTTACACGTAATAAATATCATTTTTGGTCCGTATTGATGATATTTGATTGAAATAATAACATTAAGTTATTTATTAGACCACCTAATCAATACAAAATCGTCCAAGACCACTTAGTCGAGCAGCTCATCTCTTTTCTCCCAAGTCTTTCCAGCCAAAACTTTGTAACACTTTTGTAACGCTACTATTTTGTCGGAAATCGCCCAGAACAAATCGAGCTGCTTTTCCTTGGATTTTTTCCAGTTCCAGAATCAAGTAATCCTGGTGAGGGTCCCATACACTGGAACCATACTCTAGTTGGGGTCTCACCAAAGACAAATATGCTCTCTCCTTTACATCCTTACTACAATCCCTAAATACCCTCCTAACCATGTGCAGAGATCTGTACCCTTTATTTACAATCATATTTATGTGATTACCCGAATGAAGATCTTTCCTTATATTAATACCTAGGTATTTACAATGATCACCCCATCAACGCAGTAATTAAAACTGAGTGGACTTTTCCTATGTGTGAAACTCACAACCTGACTTTTATTCCCGTTTATCATCATACCATTGCCTACTGTCCATCTCACAACATTATCGAGGTCATTTTGCAGTTGTTCACAATCTTGCAACTTATTTATTACTCTGTACAGAATAACATCATCTGCGAAAAGCCTTATCTCTGATTCCACTTCTTTACACATATCACTGATATATATATAAGAAAATACAAAGGTCCAATAATACTGCCTTGAGGAATTCCCCTCTTAATTATTACAGGGACAGATAAAGCTTCACCTACTCTAATTCTCTGAGTTCTATTTTCTAGAAACAGAGCCACCCCTTCAGCCACTCTTTAGTGAAGTCCAATTGACCTCCTGAATCCAGGATATCTGCTATATCTTGCTGGAATCCTACCAGTTATTAATTTTGCAAAGATGTCTTATACAATCAGAAAGAATGCTTTCCCAAAGCTTACATACAATGCATGAGATCACTGTCCCATTTTAACTTCCGCGTACATTGAATAAGCAGCACCAGTTGCAGGGGGTTACAAGTTGACTGTTGATGGGACCAGACATGTTTGTTCAGCGATGGGCATTTCCTTATCAACTTTGCGAGCACATACCTGCCAACTTTTGGAAACAAAAATAGGAAAATTTTTTAATTCTTGGATTTCATCACACATATTCCACCACGGTCTAGGTGAAAAAAGGTCAGGATATGATGATGATTATGATGGTCGTTGTTTAAAGGGACCTAACATCTAGGTCATCGGCCCCAAGGTCAGGATACAATGCATACATATCTACAGTTACAATGCATATTGACCATTAAATTTAAAATCTTAAATTAAGAAAACATAAAAATGGTTACAAGAAAATGTACCTAATCATTCTCTATGCACTTACATACAAATAATAATATTCATGTCACAACGAAACACGCAACAAAAATGCATTATACAGGTTTTTTTTCTTGCGTAATTAACACACTTTTTTGAATAAAAATTCAGGCAAAAATTTCGGATGCTACATTATTCAAGGAATTCAGATATTTAAAATTATTAACAATTCATTTACATTTAAAAGATACATAAAATATAACATAAACACAATTGGTTTCAAATCATTTGCTGTTATCATCATTTAGCGTAAAATTCCGACATGAGATTTTTTCTGAAACGTCAAATAGGGTACATCAGGTAAGTTATACACGTGGGTTTGAAGTACCGACATTGGAAAATATTCTTCCCATTACGATTTGACAATACGACCTGAACTGAAATAAACATGAATTAATAAAAGCACAATTCATGTAATTTCATAACAATGACATACCGGCAAAAAAATGAAAACTGTCCAACACTAGAAGAGCCGGGCATCGAAGGACGGACCCTGCTCCATTACCCCCAAATTACTCGTATCCAATCTTGCACGAGTAATACGTCCATCCACCCTTTTTCTTGAATACAAACATGGATAACCCATGTAAATTTTGCATTAGGCATTGTTTTTCATTTTAGAACAATGTAAGATGCAACCTTTCTGCCATCAGCTGTTACAGCAAGCACTGCAGTACATCGTTGTTTCTTGCTTCCGGTAGCGCGTACGATAACAGTGTATGTTCCTTTCTTATCGATTGTTCGACTTTGTTGCATATGGAAACTGAGGCGCCTGACCTGCACTTCCTATAAGGGAGATGAAATATTCCTTCACTTTACGCTTCTCAATCACAAAGCGATGAAAATGGTTGAAATCATTCGTCATTTGTTTTGGCATAATATTGTTCTAGGTTAAGAGAAAGTCCATTTCTCTTCATAAAATTAATCAAGACACTGATTCCATGTGCAGCGGCTATTTCTCATTCTTTAAAATATAGCATTTCGTGAGAAACGGCTTATCCAACGTTGCGTAACAAATTCATATATTTAAGCAGATCCGTCTCAATTTGTGGAAACTTGCCACCTTTTGGTCCACAAAATGCTTTGAGAGACTTTTTGGCTGCTTGAAGTGCACTTCTGTTACCGCGGTAATGCGTGTTTCGTTTGGACACTGAATATTTGCTGCCCACTGCCCTATTCCCGTATGTTTTGGCGTAACTGATCACTGTGAGTTTGTATGATGCAGTATTACTCGAATACTGTGGACTGACAAACAATGAGATCACAGAATGCCCCGTACCTGAAAAAGACGTAAAACTAGAGCAGTGGAACTTCCTGCCGGCTAATAACAGCACGTTGCACTGTATTTGGAATGCCCGCTTTTGCAATAGGAAGCCTGCTACTTGAGTAGTTGACATCTTTATTTTGAAAAGCATCCGGAGCTGCGTGATGGATGTTCGAAGTTGTGGGCACGTCAAATACGTGAACATTTCTTTTTCTCCACTTCTCCACTTTGGACCCTGGTATACTTACGTATGCAAGGACGTTAATTACTTGAGAAAATATGGTAGTTTCCTTTATCAGAAGGTAACATGAACGGACATTTATAGGTATCTCTGAACATTTGGAGATAACGTTTGTTATATTTTTTGGCCATAACGAGAAAAGAAAATACCACAAACTGTCACTGACAAAATCCCCTTAAAAACATTCAACTCATTCAAATTATGCACTTAAATACACAAAACTACCAGATACAAAAAAAATCAATATGTCCCAGACATTATTAACATACGACTGTGAAAGACGGGGAAAGCATAGAAATGCAAGGAAAAAAACACGTGGCCTACAATTCCGACGAAACTACGCGCAGAAACAATGTTAACAGCGCGCAAATAGCTTGCAGGGTGATTGCCGCCCCAAATCCCCAACTGTATAAAGTGCACACGCTGCTGTGGTAAGCAGGAAACACGATACACGAAGGCGACGGACGAAACGCTCACAAAATAAAGCATCAAATAAATATGCTTGAGAATGAGGTTTCGTAAATTACAAGCTCATAAGAATTTATCTTTTATCCTAGGGGAAGCGTATTGGTCGTACTAGAGATTATATTGGTAAAAAACAGGGAGAAGTAAAAATAAATCGGAAAATCAGACGAGTTAAAAACTGGAAAGTTTCCGAGTACATCAGAAGGGTTGGCAGGTATGGCAGGTATCAGGATATGTGCACGCTGGAATGCAGACCTGCAGCAGGCAGTTACCCAGGAAGTATTATATCGTTGGCACTCATTACTACATTACTTGTTAAAGGAGGCTTGGAGTTAAACCTGAACAAAAACTGTATAGGATGTAAGAGGAACTTAAGATCTGGTTCTAAGTGTGATGTGTGTGGAACGTGGTATCATTTCAAGTGCGGTAAGCTACAGATCCCTGACTATGATAACGAAAGGATGGCATGTAGCAAGTTTTACATTAATGGGAATGTGATTAGCGACAAAGCAGAAAATTCACAAATTAAACAAAGCAAATCTCATAACTGCGGAGCTACAAAAGAAGTTAAAGGAAGTGTATATGAGAAATGTAGGCACTCGTTCACCTGTGGAGAATATTAAACCTGAAAATTGTGTGGCGATAGGCGATTCTATCGTAAGTCATACAGGACAGGAAAATAGGTCAGCGAAAGTGATGTGCCTGCCGGGAATTTGAGCGGAACATGTGAACAGGTAAATACAGGATGAATGCAGCGGGAATGAGGAAGTAGTAATTCTCCACAAAGGACCTAATTATTTAAAAAGGCAACAGACTGAAAAAATAATGGGGGACAGTTATGATCAACTGAACTCTACTAAGAAAAGGTTCCCAAAGGCAAATGTTGTAATTAGTGGTATACTAAGGAGACCAGGCGTATCATGGAAAAAAATTGGCTGGTTAAAATAAGAACTTCAGTGGGTGGCCGAAACTTCTGGATCACTCTTTGTAGATGGTGACAGTTGGATTAACGACAGGGACTTCAGCAGAGATTGACTTCACCTGAACCAGCAAGGAGTGGTGAGACCAGGTGAACTCTTTTCAAGGGTTACCGAGTTCTTTTCCACCCAACCACATGACGGCACGGAACGGGCAGTCGAATGACCATCCACGATGGGAGCAGATTCGGTGCAGCTACAGTGACAATGGGGCCACCAACAGGCTATTGTGAGAGGCAATGATACTGGATCGGGTAGGTGCCTTAGACTGTTGCAGGTAAACTGCGGAAGTAATTGTAACAAAATCACAAAATTCAAAAAATTAGTTGATGAGAGTAACCTTGATATAATTGTGGAAATGGAAAGTTGGTTATCGGATAACATATTTAATTCAGAAATATTCAGGTAAAAATTTTTGATGTTTGTATGGGACGGAGGGTTGCAAGGAGGGGAAAGTTTCAATTGTGTTAGGTCAGAGCTAAGCAGTACATTAACCCTTTCGCTACGCTATTTTTAAATAGAACACTTACAGAAAAATGTAATTTTTTTCGTATTTTCCAAATTAACTGAAATTTAATTTTTGTTAAAGGTTAGCGACATTCAACACCATTGCACCACTTTTAACTCAACTTTGGCAAACTAGCAGTGACATTTGACCTTGAAACACACATTACTGTGATACATCTCCGAACATGGAACTGGGCACATTGCAGAATGCCCTGGGTAATTCTTACAAAAAAATACTGTCTGTTTTCTCTTGCACAGTCCCTTTCCTTTCTCTGAACATTTTGCTGGTAATATGGAACAAACAACCCAATTAGGTTTGTGACCTTAGTCCTGCTGCTCCCCAAGAAAGTGCGTCTCTGTCAGGCGCGCTTGAGGTATGTAATCAGAAGGTCTTCCTCGTTTTGCCGGCGGACAGCGCTGATACTCTCATAGAAGTCCAATTATGACAGAATTTCTGAAGTCAGGAGCACTAATTGCCCTTTTTTGAAGCTTATTGTACAATATTCTTCCTCTCATTAGTGAAATTTCAATGCCATCACTAATATCCAGCTAGTCCGAAACAAAATGAAAATCTTCTTCGTTGGCACTTTCTTCCGAACAATCACTATGCACATCATCACTTGTTTCATTGTCCAAATTTACTGAACAGACTGAATCAGAATCGGCCACTAAAACATTGAAGATTTCGTCACTGTCATTACTAATGTTTTTCCGCTCGCTCATAGCTGTTGAGTGAAGCTTGCTATCGGCCAGACAGCTGACAGGAATGTTGTCGGGCGGGCAGGTGAAAGATAACAAGTAAACATAGGTCCAGTATTCGCGGCAACGTTTTCAAACAATGCTTAGTACATAGTCAATAGACGACTATAGATGTTTGTATTATTAAATGCGCCTTTCTTAAAGAAGCACGTGGAAAATATAGCAGGAAAGTACCAAGTCGACAAAAGTCGACTTCCGCAGCGAAAGATTTAAAATTGGTTCTCGATGACACGAGAAATAATTGGGGTGCAGGTAAATAATGCACCCAATAAACAGAATATAGCCATTACTGGAGCTTATCACCTACCAAAATCAGGTTTAAACACGATCACACGTCTTTCAGAACTGACATGTGCAAATATACGCTACGGGAAAAGAACTATAATTGCAGGGGACCTAAATCTACTGTCAGTAAACTAGGCTGGGTCAACTACGGGAGGCCTATCACAGAAAGCAGCTAATGTTTTAATGTGAAATAACGGCTTTTCCCAAGCCATTACAATGAACACACATAAACGAGTAATTATAGATGTTTTTCTAGTCAGACTGGATGACATAGTTATATCTTATGACATAATTCAGGGGATTAGGGACCACAGTTCTGTGGCACTCTATCTCACTTGGGGAACTTGTAATACAAGGCATGTGGGAACTTCTAAGACTATTTGATGCTAAGCGAGGGGAGACTCCGTAGGTTTTTGAAACTATTTGAGGTTGTGCTATACTAATTGGTTAAAGGAGGGCAAGGGGATGGACGACATTTGAGAGAATTTCAATACCATTTTAAATACTGTTGTCACTAAAAAGATAATTAGGGAAAATTCAGATCTGTTGTACTACACTGCGACTATTAGAAAGCTTAAACTTAATACTAGGAGAGCGTTCAAAAGAAAAAATAATAATGTGTGTAAAGCAGAGTACAGAAGTTTGGTGAAGCATTTGCTAGCTGAAAAGAAAAAGGCTGAGGAGAAATATATTGACAATATCCCAAATGAAATTCGAAATTCCTGGAAACTTAAAAAAAAAAAAATATATATATACACAAAGATTGAAGGGAGAGAACAAGTCAATTCCTTGTCTTTGTATAGGAGGGGATTTATTGGCGACAACAAATATAGATAAAGGGGTTGCATAAGTGAGCACTACAGGAAGGTTTTTAATCCGGAGGTACAGTTATTCAGGGACAATTTTCCAAAAACTAAGAATGATTTCTAAATTTAAGCTTCATTATTGCATAAAGGTCTTTCCATACTCAGAGAAAATAAATTTTGTTGGCCAGATTCTATTTCCGAAGAGACAAACTAGGGGGTTACGCGATCCTACTGTACTTAATAAGAATCTTTAATATATTACTGAACAATACGAAGGTTCCAGACGATTGAAAATCGGCCATTGTAGTTCCTACTCACTAAAGGGGGGTGACAAGAGCGACTTAACCAACCACAGACCGGTACGTTTCACATCAATCGTATGCGAAAAAAATGGAGCAATTAATAGCAGATTATTTGATGTTAACATGGAACTCCTCTGGAATTATATTTAATGGGCAGCATGGTTTTAGGGAAGGCTTATCCTGCGAAAGCCAGCTCTGTTCCGAATGTCAAGATATATCGGATAAACTCTACAATGGATCAAGGATTGATGCATTAGTAACTGATTTTGCTAAGGCATTTGATCTTGTGCCACAAGACATCGTCCTCAACAAATTAGTATGTACAGAAATTGACATCAGAGTGGTGAAATGGATACGAGAACTCCTCAATGGAAGATCTCAGAGAGTGCGAATGGCAAGAACGCTATCTTCTCCAATAACCGTTACGTCTGGTGTTGCTCAGGTAAATTGAGCCAATTCTTTTCATACATTTTTTTTAATGATATGCCTGATTTGATAAAATAGGAAGTGTGACTCTGCTGATTATGTCACATACCGGGAGATAAAGACAGAGGAGGATGAACTATTGCTTCAGCAGGATTTAGATAGATTGAAAAATGTGCGTGTGAAAATTGAATTAGAAACCACAGTGGAGAAAGCATGAAAGTGTGTTTCAGTAGAAAAAATATATGACAGGAAAGAGGGATTACGAACTTGGCGGGGGGGGTGTTGTTGAAATTGATAGTTGTATGTACTTATGTGTTACTGTAGTTAAAAAATTCTGGAGATCGTTACATTTTGGTATTAGGAATCTCAAGAAAGCTAATTCTGGTGCCAGATATGGAATATGGATCTGCGTGCAGGGATCCATACAGGGTAGGTTTAATAAATTCCCTAGAAAAAGTTCAAAGAAAAGCAACACATTTCATAAACGGGAATAGGAGGAATGCCATTAATTGGGAAACAATTGAATCTAGAACTAGAGCTCGAAAGTGTGGTCTTTATAACAGCTACAAAGTTCAAAGAAAAGCAATGCGTTTCATAAACGGGAATAGGAGGAATACCATTAATTGGGAAACTATTGAATCTAGAACTAGAGTCCGCCAGTGTGGTCTTTATAATAGCTACACGGGAAGGTCTGCCTGGTGTAGTATCATGAATATTTTGGAACCTTCCTCGTACTAATTGAGAAATGATCACAAGCATAAAATTAGGGCCAGAAAACCAGCATTGGAATTGCTTGTTGTACTCTTGTTGTTGTTGTTGTTGTTGTTGTTGTTGTTGTTGTTGTTGTTGTTGTTGTTGTTGTTGTTGTTGTTGTTGTTGTTGTTGTTGTTGTTGTTGTTGTTGTTGTTGTTGTTGTTGTTGTTGTTGTTGTTGTTGTTGTTGTTGTTGTTGTTGTTGTTGTTGTTGTTGGGTAATTATGTTTTAACTTTATTATCAGACTACTTAAGTGACCATTGCCACCAGGGTATTTCCCAATTGCAATGCCTTTGTTAATAATAATCACTCTAAAGATCAGAATACTAAGTATTATCACTGTACAAGGTAAAAATATGAAGTCACATCATCAGGCTAGGTGAAAAAATATCAAATAAATCTTCGCTATGTAACAATATCAAGTCACATGTTTGCGATGACAATTTCAAGTAAAATAAAGCGTTTGGGTTACTGTAGTCACGTCCTAGTTCGTGAACCATGGGCAACAGTTGAGTGGCCTAGTAAGTGGTCCTGAGAGTCGGGATACCACTTGCTATGGAATGGGAGTGGGCATCTCGGACATATTCTGAGCCATGGCCCTCCTTTTGCTCAGGCGGCTAAGACTACACAATCCACCGGTGGTCCATAAACTGTTAGAGGAGAGATCCTCACCTGCACTATGTGTAAGTAGGGTAGCATCCTGTTTCATGAAGTTACCGAGCTCAAAACATTTTAAGCAAGCCTCGGACCTATGGGAGTAACGGAGTCCCACCCCATTTGACAGGTGAGGGACTCTTTGGAAACAACTTGGCGAACGAAATGGAATTCGATGGGGAGCTATCAATATTAATGGGCCTTATGGAAGAAAGAAAGTAGAACTGGCTGAGTCAGCAAAGAGGATGCATCTGGATGTGCTGGGAGTAAGTGATATCCAGGTAAGGGGAGATAATGAGAAAGAGATAGGAGATTACAAAGTGTACTTGACTATTCTCCATGTTAGGGTGCAGATGAGGATGAAGTTGACAAGTTTTATGAAGCATCGAGTGACATCGTGGTCGGGGTCAAGAGCAAGGATAGAATAGTGCTATTGGGCAATTTCAATGTGGGAGCTGGAAATAGAACTGAAGGATACGAAAGGGTGATTGGTAAATGTGGGGAAGATATGGAAGCTAATGGGAATGGGAAGCGTTTGCTGGACTTCAGTGCTAGAATGGGTTTCACTTAACAAAGGTGAAAAAATTGAGTGTATCCTCCTAATTCAATACCACGTATTCCATCATTAGACGGAGTAATCAAATTCAAACATGTTTCGGCTCATTTGACCCATCTTCAGTGAAAAGGGGTGGGGGGTGGGGGTGGTATTGAAATAATTTACATAATACAAGCTAAAAAATGCCAAAATACATAATGAAGGGACAAATGAAAAAACAAAAGAGAGCTTAGACGGAACAAAATTAGCACAATATACAATATTAACACCATGTAGAGCAGAAAACAACTCACTGCGACAAAATTCAGTGAAACAGAGGTTAATACAAAACATAATTGAAAATAAAAACTGTGTTAACCTAAGAAGAAGAGAAATGGGTTTAGCAGTTATGAATACATTCTTCAAGCATAAGGCTATTCACGGCCACACATGGGAGGCTAGGGGTACCAGATCCATAATACAGTGAAACCTCAGAATGCAAGTAACTTGGTCTATGAGTGTTTTGCAAGACAAGCAAACATTTTAAATAAATTGGAACTTGATAAGTGAGTGAGGTTCCGCAATACGAGCATCACGTGTGTCTAGGTTTTCCCCTCCTCTGTGCCTTTGTGGAATGGATGAACGAGGTTTTTGGTCCTGTAGTGAAGAAATATATTTCAGAAAATAATCTGCCACTCAAAGTCTTGCTGGTTGTAGACAATGCTCCTGCTCATCCTCCAGACCTTGAGGCATTGAGGATGACTTACTGGAGGAATTCAAGTTCGTTACTATTAAGTTCCTTCCTCCCAACACTACTCCAGCCTGTGGATCAGCAAGTCATTTCGAACTTCAAGAAGCTATAAACCAAAGCACTATTTGAGCGATGCTTCAAAGAGATCGAAGGAACAAACTTATCATCCGAGAGTTTGGGAGAAATCACTTCCCCATCGTGAACTGCTTGAAGATCATCGATAAAGCCTGGGATGGAGTCGGCAAGAGAACTCTCACTTCTGCTTGTGGAAAGCTGTGGCCTGACTGTGTTCTTGGACATGACTTTGAGGAGATTGTTTGTGAAAATGAGCCACCGATTGTCGATGAAATTGTGTCCTTAGGGAAGACACTGGGGTTGGAGGTGAATGACGTGGACATTCAAGAGCTGGTGGATGAACATAGCCAGAAACTGTCCATCAACGAATTGATGGACCTGCATCGCGAACAACAGGAGGAGGTTATGGAGGAGATCTTGCACGGGGAAGAGGAAGAGTCAATGGAATCTCTCACTTCAACTGAGATTCGGGAGAAGTGCAAAATATGAGAAACGGTGCAAAATTTTGTAGAAAAACACCACCCGAATAAGGCTGTAGCAGTGCGAGCAATGAATCAGTTCAATGATAATGCAATGTCACATTTTCATGAAATCCTCAAAAAGAGGCAAAAGCAACAGTCATTGGACAGGTACCTCAATAAAGTTGGACGAAAAGCAAACAATTCCAGGGAGCCCACAGATAGCAGTGATTCTGTAAGTGAAATTCATGCTAGATAGTAACTCTTCTCATGTCATCTCTCGTCTCTCTCACACCAACAATGATTCTATTGTAAGGTAAAGTGCAGTTTAATTTTTTTAAGTTACATTTTGTTTCAGAAATGGTATGTGAATAAATATTTTTGTGTTGTGGACGAATCATCTGCGTTTCAATTGTTTCTTATGGGAAAACTTGCTTTGATATACGAGCGCTTTGCATTACAAGCATGTTGCCGGAACGAATTATGCTCGCAATCCAAGGTTCCTCTGTAGACTATATCTTAACCGACTTCGAATTCTGGAAATCTGTTAGGAATGTAGGAGTTTTTCGGGGATTTTTCGATGATACAGACCACCATCAGATATGCAGAACTAAGTATCTCTAGGCCTAGAGTAGAGAAAGTGAAATCTGTCTGCAAACAAATAAGGGTAAAAAATCTCCAGGACATGGAAATTAGACAGAAGTACATGGATATGATTAGTGAGAAGTTTTGAACAGTAGACAGTAAACAGGTTCAGGATATAGAAAGAGAATGGGTGGCATATAGGGATGCTGTAGTAGAAACAGCAAGGGAATGCCTAGGATCATCAGTTAGTCCAGTAAATTGATTCAAGATGTGTGGAAATTCTCCCAATAAATATGATAATGAACTTCTTTTTTGAAACAATGTTAGCCAACAGGATACAGGAAATTAATGTGTACTGCATCTAGAATTTGAATCCTCTGTAGTATTTATTTATAATTTTACTTTGAATATCTTATTTACTTCCATGTTTTTCAATCTTTCAGTTATCAGTAAACGTTATTTGGTCCTCCCTTGTGACTCATTATCAATGCAATTACTCATAGGTTATACGAACTAGACTGACATTGTCAAAAGTACAAGCCAAAGTCAGAGTTGGCAAAAAAATGGAAAAAGGGTGTAAAATGTCATTGCAGAGAGAACACCTTCTAGTAATAAAGTGACGAGATGTTCGAGACTTGTATATGCTGAGTACTGCACATGACTACGACATGATTGAAGTACCCGCAGCAAGAGGGAGCCACGAAAAATCTAAACCATCAGCAGTAGTGCACTGTAACAAATTCAAGATTGGTATTGATAAGTCTCACCAATTGCTCACATTCATAAGTAATCAATCAAGCCGTAGAAAACATTATTCTACCATCTGTTTGATCTTGCCATAATGAATGCCTATATACTGTACCGTAAGGCTTGTAAACAAAAACTTCCCCTATTGAAATTTTGTGAACATTTGGTGGATGATTCGGTGAGTAGTATTGGGACTGAAATTACTGAGGATTCAAGCAGGCTAGTAGGTACAGATCATTTTCCGGAAACAATACCTACAGTGGGCGCAAAGAAGGAAGGACACACACAGTGTATGTGTAAACTTTGCAACGACAAGTCCAAACACAACACCAGCAGTGCTGTAAAGAAAATGACGACCGTATATTGCCGTACATGTGACTTAGGTCTTTGCACAGGAGAATGTTTTGAGTGTTACCATACCAGAGCAAGGTATTGGGAATAACAATGTGTAATTTTGTTGTTTGGTGATTGAAAAACTGTAACTTTTCTGAGTGAATTAGAAATTCAAGTGCGTGAACAAGGATAGAAGAATGTATCAATATTGTAGCCTGAGTTTCTTTCCAATGCTCAAGGTAAGCAGTTTTGAATTGATTTCACATGATATTTCACTTTTTCTAGAATATTTATATGAAACTGTATTTATATTGCAAAAACTGACAGAACTTTGATTTTTTTCCTGACAGTTTAAATCATGCCTTCACAGGGTAGGGATGCTATCTTGACTCGTCCGGGCTCACAGTGTTAAATGCGCACTCACTGTACCCGAATTCAATGCGCACAACCTTGACTACAGGATGCAAAGAACTAATCGACTACACTACACAGCCAGTATAATATAACAGTTAATACTGACAAGTACAGGAAAGAAAAGAAAATGCTCAACATTTCAAAAAATCATACACATAAGGCCAAAGCTCACACGCCATGTACCATCCATGCATTCGCCAGGAGCTGAAATAAGAAAAAATAAGAAACGATATTCTAGAGTTCCAAATAAATGATTTAAATGCATTACTCTTTAAAAATTTGCTTTACGTTGCACCGACACACACAGGTCTTTTGGTGACGATACAATAGGAAAGAGTTAGGAGCAGGAAGGAAGCTGTCATGGACTTAACTAAGGTACAGCCCCAGCATTTGACTGGTGTGAAAATGCCAAACCACGGAAAATCATCTTCAGGGTTGCCAACAGTGGCAGTCAAACCCATTACTCTTTTTAGTTTGTTCTCAAGGGTGAATGTATCCTCCTTCAGAGTATATTTAATTCGTGGCAGAGTCAGTAACTGAAGCAAGGCCAAACATGTGGGAAAACTACTATGCTAAAACCAAAGGTGATGGCTTTGTACCGGTGTCGCTGTTATCAGTGAACAATGGACATAACAGGGAGTGAAGAGAATTCTGAACATAGATGTTTCCATCTCCAGAGGCTTTTGGCGGCTTCCCCCCAAGCTGGCACTGGAATGACGCCTATGAGTCCAGGCCTTCATCGCTGTCATTACGAACCAGATCATCCTGGGGCCCAGATGTGCTACAGGTAGGGATGGGTCCAGTCAGTTCATTTGCTTGAACTAGTTCATTCGATACTGTTCATCGCCTTGAGTCGTTCAAATGAACGAGGTAGTTCATGAGCCGGTGTCATAGATACAGCTCTCGCGTTCAAATGAGTGAGGTAGTTCATTTGTGCTGTCTTCAAGGAAACAGCTCTCGCGGCACTTCGTTCAAAAAACAAAATCATTCAAATGAACGAGGTAGTTTATTATCACCACCTATCTTGACAACAGCACTAGCGGCACAATCTAGTACATAAATTTTACAATAGATGGTGCTTGCTTAGATCTTCGCCCTCCTTTAAAATGAATGAAAAACCATGAAATAGCCTTCGAGAGCACCCAACAACATGAGGCACAACAAAATCACACGCACTTGGAGCAGAGTAGCAAAACCATGCTATCACATGGTAACAGACACCAGACTACAATATTATATTCAGTACACATAGGTTATCTTAAAAGGAGTGTATCGAGTGGAATAATAAACAACTAAAATAACAAAGTAAGTTAAACTGTTCATACCACATAGAAAACGCTCATAAATTTCAAGGTGCCCAAATACGACAGCCTATTGTCCGAAGATTTACTGGCATGTAAAAGAACTCCAGGGGGACATAATTCCAGGACCTTGATATTCCTGGAAACCGTAACAGTAAATGGGGGACCGTTAAACAGTTCAGATATTGCCGTTCAGAATTAATAGCTGCTAAACCCTTTTTCCTGTGAGACGGTTCCTATTCTCGGCCACATTCTGTCCTGCCCCTTATGTAATGATGTCTAATGAGACGTATGTAGTAGTGGTTAAAATAAGGCAGTGATGGACAGAAAACTATAGAAGTTCATAATTGCAGTCCTGACTTCCCTTAATATATTGTAATATTACGGAAAAATCTTTCTCAATGAGGGAATTGGATTTTTCACACCAATAGTGCATATCAAAAATGAATGGGCTTCTGATAAATTCACCTGAATACATTCTGCGGTTAGTGAGTAGAGCCTGACACATCCCATTCTAATGAGTCTACCTCTAGGAGAAATGCTGGTTTTGTAGAGCAAACGCCTGAAAAGACTTACATCTAATGTTATAATATTAGTAAGCTATTCCGGAACATTCCTTGTTAACAGGGCATTTCCACATGGTTTGTCTCCACCAGCTCTTTAAAGGCTAAAAAGGACAATCATCATCTTAGTGAAATGTGTTCCCATGGATAAAGCCAGTAAATGGCTTCTTCTCTCAAACACCTGATTCACACGCACCTTGAACTGCCAAGTCCATGTGACCATTAACACGGTGCGCCATTGGCCATTCACGTGCGAGCTTATCTTGCCGTTCAAATGAACGAGGGAGCTCATTTTTGCTATCTTCGTGGAAACAGCTCAGGCGGCACTATGTTCAATGAAAAAAGTTGTTAAATGAATGAGGTAGTTTAGCTGTCTTGGCAACAGCACAGCACTAGTGACGCAAAAAGATGAAGTTTTCCATGCCGCACATGAACTAGTAAGTAGATTTTACAATAGGTTAAGCTTGCTTACTTTTTTCTTTTTCTTTCTTTACGCAGCACTGACACAGATAGGTCTTATGACGATGATGGGATAGGAAAGGCCTAGGAGTTGGAAGGAAGCAGCCATGGCCTTAATCAAGGTACAGCCCCAGCATTTCCCTGGTGTGAAAATGGGAAACCACGGAAAACCATCCTCAAGGCTGCCGACAGTGGGATTCGAATCCACTATCTCCCGGATACAAGCTCACAGCCGCGCGCCTCTAATCGCATGGCCAACTTGCCTGCTGCTTACATCTTTATACTCCCTTAACATGCTGTATGCTAGCGTGAACGACCGTTCAAAATATTTGAACGAACTTTTACTAGTTCAAATAAACGAGTTGTCCAAATTAACTAGTTAGTTCATGAACGACTCAACTCTACCAACAAGCATATGAAGTGACTGTCGACGTGAAACGAGCTGTATTGTCGCTTGGCAGACACGAGATAATACTCCAATGCCCAGGGACGTGACTCCGAGTAGCACGACTGACACTTGCCAGCGAAGAAGTTATACCAGCCAACAGCGAGATGATGGTGACGGCACTGCTAGAAGGACCCGCACCAAGTGACAGTGTGCTCAAGGAACCCAGTTTGATGACTGCTAGTCAAGGACCAAATTTGATTTAGCGGTATCAGAGGATATGCAGCTGAACAAGCTGCATAAGCAGAACTGTATCAGGATGTAGAAGAAGAGGATATGCAGCAGGATCGAACCTGGAATGTGTGAATCAGTCACGTACGTCATACCAGTGGATGACGAAGATACACCGACTCTGCAAGCAGATGAAGGATCAACCCAGCTCCGGAAGATTATATCCGGCGGCGCTTGGAAACATCTGGAGGCGTGACAACTCTGGGAGGTTAGGGAATTAATTCAGTTCAAGGACATCTTCACTGCTACCAGAGGCAACAACAGGAGGATGGACAAGGTATACCATCGCATCAACACAGGCAATGCCACCCTAATCCAGTAACAGGGAGTCATCAAGGAGTCAAACTGCCCATGGTCATCACCAGTTGTCCCAGTGAAGAAAACAAATGGTGAGCTCTGCCCCTGCGTTGATTACCGCAAGTTGAACAACACCATGAATGAGACTGATTACCCTTACCCCAGGTAGATGACAACCTGGACATGTTATCTGGAGCCCAGTGGTTTTTGACTTTAGACTTGAAGTCTGGGTTTTGGCAAGTGGCGCGTCACCCAGAAGACAAAGAGAAGACTGTGTTCTCCACTGACTAATGGCTGTACCAGTTCATTGCGATACCCTTCGGCCTCTGCAATACGCTGGTGTCCTTTGTACAACTGATGGAGTCTGTGCTGAGGGGGCTGACTCATGACGCCTGAATCGTGTATCTGGACAACATCACTATCATGGGGCGCACGTTCAGGTAGCACATCACAAACCTGCAGAGGGAGTTCCAGAATCTCCAAGGGCTCAATTGAATCTAAACCCTGCAAAATGCCAGTCGTTGCAGAAGGAGATGTCTTACTTGGGCCATGTCATGTCATTAGAGGAAGTAGCTACAGATCCAGAGAAAAGTTAGAAGCATTTCAAAACCGGAAGACAATTAATAATGCGAAGGTCTACAATATCGAAAGCACGTAACACAGATCAACAGCGTAACTGAATATGGCCGGGGAAATACCTGAGGAGTTAGATAACTTTCTTCTTTAGTATGCCAATCCTCTGGTTCATACATTTTCTGATACTGCTGGTACATAACACACTGGTTTATCATAGTATGCCAGCTATTCGATATCTACTCTGACGCGCTGTTTTGAATGAGCAGTGTGCGCACTTAAGTCAGAGGCTCAGTTAGTAGTAGTAGTAGTAGTAGTAGTAGTAGTAGTAGTAGTAGTAGTAGTAGTATGAACTGGTCCGGAATTACAATTTAGCCCTATTCCCAATAGTACCACAATTCACTAAATAACTCAAAATTCAACCCTGAAAATAGCCATTTCTTAGGAAAAGCTTCTTCCTCTTCACTTTAATTAAATCTACATTAATTTTATTCCAAATTAGCAGCGAAGATGTGGTTTCTTCTCAGGCTTGGATAAAAAATTGCCTCCACGTCAGATAGTTCTTTCCCCCACCAGTGTAGTGAATTGAGATTTTCCGACTCATCGGGTACTCCCAGGAAACAGATAAGTAAGCGGGAATAGTTTTTGCCCTGGGACTATCCACTATTTGAAAACCCCTCCCCCCGCCGGAAAAAGGACGAAGATTGTTCACGGATCACGGATGTCTGCGTTTTGGTCATTCCAGCTCTGTAGCTTTGGACTGCTAGTTCGGCAGCATAGTACTGTTCATTAAAAGTGAGAAAATGTGTGGTTTTCATTAGATCGAGTATTTCATATGGAGGCATTGCTTTTAATCGTGCCATTCCTACTGACGTCATTGTAATGACCCATGTTCATTTCAGTTGGGAAAACCACTAAGAGTCTTTCTGAGAATCTATAAAGGCAGGCGGAGTGAGTGTCTGCCATTATAATGAAAACTCCCCCACCTGATTGTGACTGACGGTAGGCAAGCTGGCCTACCATTACAATGAAAATTCCCTAACCCAGTCTTCATATGAGAAAAGACGTTGGTGACTTGCCCGTCGTGCTTCTAGAGCAACATTAAGAGCTATGCAACTTAATACAATCTTGCTCACGTTTACACTACCTACCCTAGAATTCTGTATAAAATTTAGAATTCCGTAGCGAAGCACGGGTACATCAGCTAGTAAAATTATAAAATTAGGATCTTATCCTTATTTTATTGCTTAATTGTTAAAACATAAGACATGTTTCGTTCATATTTGGAACATGTTCAGCTAAAAATATTCTTACACGGTTAAATTGGTAACACTGTTCTAGAACTTACACTTATGGTTTGCCGTTAACAAACTTATTCATGATAAACTTTTAAAAAACCCTCTTAAATATAAAGCGTTTACATATTACGTAGTCTTGTTGAAATAATATGACTACTGTTGAGTTAGAAACTTTAAGACATTATTCCAATACTTAAAATACAATGCCATTAGTCAGTCTCTGTATAAATACATTTACAATCTGTTAAATTGCTGAATGTCTTAAAATTGTTTGTTGTATACACATTAAAACATTTTGTTACAACTGGCGCAAACTTTTTCACATGTTGTACCATATGGAAATGAAATCTTAATACACTCTCAAAACAAGTGAGTTGAGGTGTGAATATTATTCTTTTTGTCCATAAAATGACAAAATTGATGCGCACTGTTGATTATAGGTTATGAATTTTGTTCTACTTTAAATATTAAACATGAAAATTTGTCGAATTTACAAATTGCTTGTAGTCTTAACCAGTGTAGGGCAATCCTACAGACGTAAGCAGGGACTCAGTCAAATGGTGACAGTCAATTTTATAATTGCTTTTTTTTGCTAGTTGTTTTTTAACGTCGCACCGACACAGATAGGTCTTACGGCGATGATGGGACAGGAAAGGGCTAGGAGTGGGAAGGAAGCAGCCGTGGCCTTAATTAAGGTACACCCCCGGCATTTGCCTGGTGTGAAAATGGGAAACCACGGAAAACCATTTTCAGGGTTCCCGACAGTGGGGTTCGAACCTACTATCTCCCAAATACTGGATACCGGCCGTACTTAACCGACTGCAGCTATCGAGCTCGGTATAATTGCTTTAAATGTATTGATTAGGTGGAAATCAAAGTTTTATTGTTCTCCTTTTAACACATTCTTCCTTCATTCATTTTTAGTAGTTATTTTACATTGTGAAGTTGTATAGATAGATTGGCATGGTATAGTGAGGTTACGAAAGGGACAGCAATCGCATCTATGTGAGATCATCACTCTGAAGCTTCAAAACTAGGCACACAGGTTTGCGAACCAAGGAGGCGATTCATGTAAATGTCCTGGAACAACATGTGGAGCCTGACCAACATTTGGAAATAATTGTTGGAAGCTGGAAGGACTTGAGGTGTTAGTGAGGAGGAAGTGTGTAATTAAGGTTAGGGATGACCTGCGCAAAGAAGGGGGCATCCAAGTGTAAGGAAGGTCGTTGCACCTATCCTTACTAGAAAAAGTGGGAGACTAGTAGTATCAGGCATTACTTATCGGACTATTACCTTGAGGTATGTTATAAGTGTAAAGATGTATATCAAAACTGAGTGTATATAAATTGATGGTGTGTTGTACATTTGTGGTTTGAAAATTGTACATTTTTGAGTTTGTGTACGTAGCAAAAGCACGTTGGTTTCAACACATGATGACTATTGTTGTTTATTTTGTATTGTTGTTCCTGGTGTAAATTCAAATAGCAAAACTTATGGTAAATTTTTCTTATTGGTGGAGTAGATAAAAACCTGGCATGCTACCCAGATTTAATTTTAGGGTTAAATAGTAACAGGTAAGGTAATGAAGCAAGTTTGGAGCCTCATCAGCCTGATGACTGTCACTTGGCAGAAGGAGTTCTTTCATGCTCAACCGAGTTATTTATTTCTACAAGTATTTTGCAATGGCACCCAATTCTAGTTATTAATTTCAGCATTTATATTTTCATCAAGTCACAAATGTGCACAGATTGTGGCGGTTCAGTTCTGTGAGGACAGTGCTGAGGAGCGAGTGCTGCGTGTGACCTGACAGAGGAGTGCAGCTGATCGAGGTGAATAGAAGACTGCTGCGTGTGAGTGCGAACTCTATATTACGAACAGACGTCAGCGCGTATGAGTGTGTGGCCGCTTAAGTTGTTCAGTGAATTTATTCATGAACTACCCTAGGGTAAAAACGATAGCGTACAATGCGTGTGCATGTGAAATCTGTAGCGTAACTGTTTTAGACCGTAAGTATTAAGACTGAAATACTAGTGTGATTGAACAGTGAGAACACAGAGGAAGAGAGCCCTAACTAGTGTAATTGCGTACCTGTGTGTAGGTGATCATTATAGTTAATTAATAAATCTTACAGCAGAAGCTACCAGTCAAGTATTTATTTATCTACTACCTTGCCATTATGCTACAGTATTTTTAACAACTCCTTTACTCATGGTTTCAATACACCCAAGCGCTAGGGTTTTACCATGAAAAGGAGTTGTGTAACAAGCCAATAAATCTAAAGAGAAGCATCTCTCATATTTGAGCAATCTTACATGCTGACTGCACCAGAATTTGTTGAGAAGAGGAGGTGATCACCTAAGCAACCACACTATAAAACTGATCAGATGATATTTTATATTTGAAAGTGGCAATTCTTAGATGTAAACCGAACAACAGGCATGTGAGGAAATTTTGCTGCGTTCAAAGAAAGCAAAGTCTATGGCAGACTATCAGATAGCAAGTCAAATATGATTAGATTTTAGTAATTTTTCTTGTAATACTTATTGACATGAAATAATTCTAACCAATAATAAATTTCCCCCCAAAGCTGGGAAATTTAAGTAGCAAACCTTCCAATGTTTGCCATGTGGAGCAATTTTCAGAATGGTGAACATATTCTAAAATATATAATCCACACAGGAAGGCACAGAATAGAATAGAACCACATACACAATACTCACAGCAACCAGAACTTTAAGCAGTGTGTCCAAATGCCAACGTTTATTTGGTGAGAAGCGTTCAGCTGCAAGAACAATATTGGAGGAGCACTGTGCTTTGAATTCGGGATCAGCCTTCTCCAAGAAAATAAGCAACTCCTTCATCATGGTACGGATGTTATTTACGTTGACCAAAGCAAAGCTCAACTCCAATGCTCTTCGTCTGATCGATACATCAGGATCCTGAAAGATATTGCATCAAATGAATTTCTCATTTAAAAAATCTTTTGTTTAAATCACTTCTGAACAAACGACCTTCAAAGTCTTATACAACATTTACATTAGCTTAACATTTTCTAACATACAGTGTTTTACTTGCATATTAAAACACTTACAACAGCCTTTACATACTGCATGTTCTGCAGTGTGTATTTCTTGTTAATTCAGAATTCAGCCTATTCACAGAGAAAGGCGACAAATATTCAGCTAGACTTCCAGTAGTTATGCAGAGGACAATGACCTCAAACAAGGTTTTTAATGTAAGCAGTGACAGGTTCTCAGGATTTAAAATGTTTGGAAACATTGATGTTTGTGATTATGCTTGAATGGGAGAACTTTCTTCTAATATTTTAGAACTGAAAAATTATCAATTCACGAATATGTTAAGAATATGTGCCAATTTAATTTAAGCTATTCTACACAAAGTGTAGCCCTGAGGTGTAGCCCCATAGCTGTGGATTCACTCCCTGGCCCATCCAAGAATTCAATTCCTGGTCTGAGGATTGGAACAAGGTGTACTCAGCCTCCTGAGATCAAATGAACAGATGAAAAGCTGTCTTATGTGAGAGGGAAGGACCCTGTAAAAATTGAAAAGCAAATCATCTGAGGACGTCACGCTGACAACTTGCAACAGTCAACTTCACAGGCCAAAGCACTTAACCCGTTACCACCGTGCGTGATCATATGATCCACCATACACAGCAAGTTGTGAAACCATCTAACAATGCACGAATCTATGATCACTGGTGTGTCAGACCGCTTGTACCACTTATCGAGACACAGAGAATCATTCCCAGAGTAAACTTTATTATGGGAAGTGATTCCTTATGATTAGAGAGCAATGTAAAAGTTTACACTGTGCCTCAAATAAGAGGCTATAGTTCTCCTTACATTATACCAATAACAGTGAAACTTTGCGCTTAATGAAATTTGTAGTTCGTTCCATATGATTTGCAATTTGAAATACTCATTTGCAAAATGTTAATGGTCTACCATTACAATACTTATTAATTATCCACTGATTTAAATATTTCATAGTCATAGTATGTAGAACATGTTTCGCTCTCCCTCGACAACATCATCTGCTACTAATTATCAGCTTACAGTATTATCAGTTAAGAAACGTAATCTGAAAGGATGTAAATTACAGACTAAAATGATTAATAACAAGAACAATTAACACTTAAAATACGAACCCAATATGCCAATGTCTTTTGTTGTCTTGTCACTCCTTGATGTGAATAAACTATTTAAAAAATAACGTTTTGGTTAAAATCCTTACAGTTTTCATTAACTCATTCCAGTCTAATTGCGAGCATAGCTAACAATTCGCTAAAAATTGAAAAAAAGCAATGCACACATTCTGGCGGCAACATCGGGTTTCATCTTGGATTCGTTACGAGAGTACTTCAACAGATGGCAGTATTATCAGTCTGTCTGAGAATTTACGATATTTCTGATGAGTGTGCATTAATAGATGTTGTCGCTCAATGTGCTCTAAAACATAGCTTCTCGCAGCAAACAAGTACTTGATGAAGGTGATACTTTAGATATTTTATGTAATCATAATCCCTCATAGCTATAAAAAAACATAATAATGTTATGGTTTTTACGCCCCACTAATTACTTTTTTGGTTTTCGGAGACATTGAGGTGGCAGAATTTTTTTCCCAGAGGAGTTCTTTCACATGTCAGTAAATCTACGGACAGGAGGCTGACATATTTGAGCACTTTCAAATCTTCAAATACCACCAGACTGAGCCAGGATCGAACCTGCCAGGTTGGGCTCAGAAGGCTAGCGCTCTACCCCTGGCTATAAAACACAGAAAACCTTACTACATTCTTACGTATTCACGCAGATATGAAATGCGCAGGAACATGGTAGCAGGCTGTAAAACGAATCCAATCATAATGAAATGTAAGAAGTTGTTTCGAATTAATATTCGGATGAAAATAACATTTCCATTTGAGTATAATATTATAATTACTAGAGCTAGGATGTTTAGGAAAAGTCATATTTTCTTTCTCTCTATTTTCTGACCTGATCGGATTTTGGTGCAAATCAGGTGATTATCGTCACAATTAAGGGATTTTTATTTGTCATATAAACGCATATTTTGGCTATTTTTGTCATAAGGTCATATTTTGAGTTATTTTTGTAGAAACGTCATATTTCGGCGGTTTGGTGACAGCTGTAGCTGTGCAAAATCATTGTGGACATTCCGAATGGGAACTAGTATTCGCAAAACTGCTTTTCCAAATCACATCTGTAGTTAATACAAGTGGAATACTCTGCCTCTTCCATCAAGATTGCACAGGAATTGTTCTCCTGCAGTTTGTCAGAAAGTCTAGCAGATATTAAGTCGAACTTTGGAATTATATTGAGTGCAATTACTCGTTTACAAGCTGCTAGCTTAGAAATTCATGCAAGTATTGAAACTGTGAGAAGTGTTGAACTTTCAGCACAACAATCACATGGAATAGTTGGCATCAGTGTAAAATGGAAACTTTGGCAACAAAAATACAAATTCATGAATTTCTGTGTTATCAAAGCTGGTATGGTAACAACTGACATAAATGATCAGGAATTTAATTCTATATAACTTTAGTTACGTCATATTTATCGATAGGACCACCAATAATATAAATATTTGAGAATTAAATTTTAGGCCTTCCCCGAAACTACCATTTCACTCAGCGTGAGTAAAATGATTTATAGCCTAGATTGTAGCAGCTCATCCCCTAACTTCACATACCGATTTTCATTAAATTCTCTTCAGCCGTTTTCTCGTGATGCGTGTACAGACAGACAGACCGACAGACCGAGACAGAAATTACAGAAAATTGAAAGTGTTTTTCCTTGTTACTATGGACACGACTGATACAGAAATACCATTCTTTTAAAATTCCGAGCAATGAACAGACAAAACTCTTATTTTATATATATATTTATTTTAGAAAAGGGTACTTAGTAGACTGGTATTTAAAATCTGCAAAACGTGGAATAATATAAACAATTTTAAAATCTCAAGTGCTAGCTGACATGAATGAAACAACATTTTTCAATACTGTATGCTCAAACAAGCACAAAGAAAAAAATAAAACCAAGAATCATACAAATATCTCCTATACATACAGAATTTTTTTTATTTTAACCATTGAAAATGCCCAGTCCAGAACCTTTGTAAGCAATATTCATGTGGATTAAACAAACACTTACACTAAATACTTTGTGAGTGTGGGAACTGAATTTCAAGCAACTGCTTGTCTAGGTTCGTGAAGATTTTTGCTTCATTAATTGAGAAGAAATGCCTCGCGTCTGTGTAAATAAGACCAAATTCTTTCAATCATATCTAAAAAGTGCATAAAAATAATCCTGTTTTAAAGAAGTAACAAATTTTATTGTGGGTGTAAGGTTGGTGACCAGAACAAGGAGTGTGCTCCATTTGACATTTGCTATACACCTAGGCCAGTTATAAGATCACGTAAAGTGTCCTTTACTGTTCCTATGATTTGGAGGGAACTCTTGGATCATACAAGAGAACATTATTTCTGTCTGACAAAAATGGCTGTAATCACCTCGAAAACAACTGAATATCCTAATTTATAATCTGCTACGAGACATGGGTATCTCACCAATGTTGTTTTTGATTTTAAATTGTCGAAGCACCAGACTGAACTTTACGGTAGAATCATCGTGTTCGCAATACAATGAGTGTTTTTTCTGACTGCCATGCTGTTTTATCTGAATATTTCTACAAGGAAGGTGACGTGGCTTTTTAAAAATTATACCGAATCCATTATGGAGATTCTTGGCCATAATTTCAGTGTAAATGAGCGGCGCTTGCTCCGAGATTCTAGTAAAGTTAGTCTAAAAGCAGTACTTCTCTACAATGGGAACAAAATTCCTTCAGTGGGGTGCAAACCCACTATCTCCCGGATGCGAGCTCACAGCTGCGCGCTCCTAACCACACGGCCAACTCGCCCGGTATATGAGAACTTTAAACTGCCACTCACACTTATTGAACATGAGAAATACACATGGTATGTACGTGGAGATCTCAAGGTAAATGTAGTTCTGCTCGTCAAGCAGCTATGATACACAAAGCACTGTTGCGAGTGGGACAGCACAAACAAAAGCTACTGAGGGGGTAAAAATGGGCTGTTCAGAATGAACTACTGCTTGGACAAATGAATGAGGTGAAGACTCCTCTGGTAGACACCAAAAATGTGTATCTACCTCCGCTTCACATTAAATGGAGTCTCGTGAAAAGCTTTGTGAAACACATGGACAAAACATCACATGGATTAAAGTACCTTTGAGAGAAGTTCTCCAAGGATCAATATAATAAATATTTGTAGGACCGAAAATTAGGGAATTAATGGATGATTTAACATTTCTTTGATTTGTTGAGTGGTGATGGAAAAATGACATGGCTGTCTTGCACAAGTGTCTGAAAGAACATTTTAGGCAATCATAAGGCAGAGGACTATGGTGATATTGTACATGAACTACTCAGATGAAATAAAATGGCGTATGGCTTTTAGTGCTGGGAGTGCCCAAGGACAAGTTTGGCTCGCCAGATGCAAGTCTTTTGATCTGACCCCCGTAGGTGACCCGCACGTCGTGATGAGGATGAAATGATGATGAAGACGACACATACACCCAGTCCCAGCGGAATTAACCAATTATGGTTAAAATTCCCGACCCTGCCAGGAATCGAACCCGGGACCCCTGTGGCCAAAGGCAGCACGCTAACCATTTAGCCATGGAGCCAGACAACTACTCAGATAATACCATCATATGGGATGTAACATGTGACAAACTACATTTCTTGAATGATCATTTGGACTTCTTTCTGGATAGCATGGTACCATTAGTGACGAACAATGCGAACAGTTCCA
Source organism: Anabrus simplex (assembly GCF_040414725.1). Classification (NCBI taxonomy): domain Eukaryota; kingdom Metazoa; phylum Arthropoda; class Insecta; order Orthoptera; family Tettigoniidae; genus Anabrus; species Anabrus simplex. Next base: position 982,331,656 of record NC_090266.1, read on the forward strand.
CCAGGACATTTCTCAAATGGGAAAGTGTTATGAAGGCAATTGGAGAGCCACAATGTTGACCGATTACTGCTGGACCTTATCAAGAAAGTGAAAGTGAAACCAAAGTGACACTGGAATTTGGGAAGGAAATAATTTTAGGTATGTTTCATCACTTTTATTTTTTATTGTTTAGCTGTTTACATTTGGAACTGTTGTTGCGAGAACAGGTCATTTTGCTAGATATATGCATAACCGTACAAAAGTACGACCTCCAGATTTTAGTTTGTCAAGAATGAAGCCATTCTTTTCAGTGTCGACTTAATTAAATGTAACAAGAACTTTTCAGTCTGTCAAACACACTGCAATTATAATATAAATTATAACACTATAAACATAACTGTAAAAAAAATACACACTATTATACAAAGAATGACATGTTTTGTTCTACAAGAACATCCTCAGATTCTATCAAATCACTTGAAACATGCTTGTATACGTGAGGCGCACAGTTCCAAAATCAGCCTTATCCATTTTTCATGAAAATTGAGTTCCAAAATCAGCCTTATCCATTTTTCATGAAAATTGAGTTCTTAGCTTATCTCTATAGCACATATGACTTAGCATCTAATACAATGACACTTCCAAAAAACCCTTATCCAATCTTAATTTGTAAATATCTTCCTTATGTGTCACGAATTGTATGTAGCTCTTCAATTATATCAATACATGTAAGTACGTTGATATGATAAACACGAATAAATATTTTTATTCTACTGAAGATGAGCAAGAAAAGTTTTTGTCGTCCCCTGAAAAATTTGCTAAAATGGATAAGGCGGATTTTGGAACTGTGCGCCTCATGTACAGTATTGTTTACCTTGAATAAAATCATCAGTGATAGAGAGGTTAGTGATAACATGAACCAGTAATGGCAAAAAAAATTACAAGTATTAACCCTTTGCAGTCCAATATTCTGTCACATGCTCCAACAGTAGGTCCTAATTAATTTTGCACATTTTTACCTAGTCAGATTTAACTCAGAACTTTTATTAGTAACTATAATAATATTGTTATGATTATTACCGTATATTCTATTGCATAGGAATAGGAATTGGTTTCCATAATCATTTTCGTCACCAGTGCAGAAGTGAAAAATATCATTAAAACTAATGTGGAGTGATGCAGGTAGGAGGCACCTGCTATCTTCTAGTTTTCCGGCCTAATAAATAACTTAGTCTAGGAGGCTAATTATCATGAAGTGTTGCATTCTGGTAAACACTATTGTGTCGAAGTGATCTTGACGTTGGACCAGTTACAATAAACCATGACGTTGAGCTCACCTCGACGTTGGACCGGAAAAGGTTAATATAATGAAAAACGTACTTATCTAGACTGCCGATGCTGATTCCGTTGTCACCAAACACTATTTCAGGACTGTGGTCATGGAAAGTTTTGGGTAAAGCACACTGCTCGCGGACAGGGGAGAGGAAGCTTGGGAGGGGTCGTGTGGAACATGTGGATCTCTCCTACTGGATGTTAAAATCGAGTGTACTGTACCATGGAGAGGGGAGGGGGAAGTAGGGCGGAGAGAGTGGAGCGCAGTAGAACCTTCTATCAATACTGGAGAGGGGAGAGAAGGTTATTAACCTACTACATGTTAAAATGTACTCTTATGTATTATGGATGAACGCAAATTAATTATTTTAAGTGGATAAAGTAAGGAATTGAAATAGAAACTAACTATTAAATGTTATTTTTATGATAAAGGCTAATTTAATGAGTAAGTGTTGTCCAGATGTTATGTGAGTAGAGCAAAGGGGGAGGAATATTTTAAGTGTGTATGGTAATTTAGGTTAGTTAGATTAGCATTTTATGCAATGTAAATTTCGATTTATATTCAAAGGTATACTTTTATTTTCAATGTGTAAAATTTTTAGATCAGTGTTGATGTCTGTGAAATGGTGTGAACAGTAGTATATGCTCTCTCCGAAGGCTGAATGCCGATTATATCTGATCGCATTTTTGTGTTCTTTGTATCTTGTGTGGAAAATGTGTTTCGTTTCACCTATATATGTGGCATTGCAGTTAGGTTCTTGGCACTTGAGTTCATATACTCCTGACTTTGAGAAATGGTCTTTTTAGTTTAGGCTGCACTTGCTGACGTGTGTCTGTATTGTGGTGTTCATTTTATTTTTGCTAGTTGCTTTACGTCGCACCGACACAGATAGGTCTTATGGCGACGATGGGACAGGAAGGGCCTAGGAGTTGGAAGGAAGCGGCCGTGGCCTTAATTAAGGTACAGCCCCAGCATTTGTTGTTCATTTTAAAGGCTACTTTTAAACCTTGTTTCTTGAAAATATTAGCTTCTTTGAATATGTTCTTGTTAACGTAGTTGAAAACCACATATATTTCTTTGTCATTTGAGGTGGTTTCCAGGCGATTTTTCTTATGTTTATCTACTGTGCCTGGAGGGTGGTTGTTTTCTTTCCCGATTTGTTGAACACTTCTCTACAAGAAACCAAAAAATTATTAGCCTTCTTGGAACACTACACCAAAATTGCTTTGCATTCAACGACAAAATGTATTGCCAAAAAGAAGGGTTAGCCATGGGCTCATCTTTATCAGGTATAATAGTAAAAATTTTTCTGAATAACTTCAAAAACATCTTTTATATGGGCCAGCATTTAAAAGGAATCTTACACTGGAGGAGATACGTGGATGACGTCATATGCATATATGATAATGACATCACTAATGCACACCAGTTATTCAACACCCTAAATTCTTTACACAAGTCCATTAGTTTCACAATGGAGCCAGAAACTAACAAGAAAATGAACTATTTAGACATCACAATCAACAGGAATAATGACAACCTATCTTACAAAGTATACAGAAAGCCCATTCAGACGTTGCACACTACTGATGAGTCGAACCACCCATACACACACAAAATAACAGTACTGAATACAATGATACACAGAGCTATTTCCATGAAAATGAGCACAATGGATTTCAACAAAGAGTTACAAATCATTAAACAAATCGGGAAATAAAACAACCACGCTCCAGGCACAGTAGATTAACTATTAAATTAACATAATAAAAATCGCCAGAACAAGAACACATACAAGATAGCAAATATTTTCAAGAAACAAGGTTTAAAAGTAGCCTTTAGAATGAACAACACACTACAGAAACACATCAGCAAGTGCAACCTAAACAAAAAAAGACCCTTTCTCAAAGTTAGGAGTATATGAACTCAAGTGCCAAGAACCTAACTGCAATGCCACATATATAGGTGAAACGAAACACATTTTCCACACAAGATACAAAGAACACAAAAACACAATAGATATAATTGACATTCAGCCTTCGGGGAGCACACATACGACTGTTCACACCATTTCACAGACATCAACATTGATCTAAAAATTTTACACATTGAAAATAAAAGTAAATCTTAATATAAAGGAAGCAATCAAAATTTACATCGCAAAAAAAGCTAATGTAACTAACCTAAATGACCATAAACACTTTAAAAATCCCCCCCGTCCTCTTCGCACTACTCACATAACACTTACTCATTAAATTAGCCTTTATCATAATAATAACATTTAATAGTTAGAGTCTATTTCAATTCCTTACTTTATTCACCTAAAATCATTAAACTGCATTCATCTATAATACATAAAAGTACATTTTTAATATGATGTAGGTTAATAACCTTCTCCCCCCTCTCCAGTGTTGATAGAAAGAAGGTTCCACAGCACTCCACTCGCTCTGCCCTACCTTCACCTCCCCTATCCACGGTACAGTACACTCGATTCTAACATCCAATAGGAGAGGTCCACAAGTTCCACACGGGCCCTTACATGCTTCCCCTCCCCTCTCCACGAGCAGTGTGCTTTACCCAAAACTTTCCATGACCACAGCCCTGAAATAAGTGTTTGGTGACAACGGACTTAGCATCGGCAGTCTCGATAATTACACAAGTTTTTCATTATATTAATACTGTACTTGTAAATGAATACTTTGTCATTACTCGTTCATGTTACCACTAAACTCTCTATCACTGACAAGTTTATGCAATGTAAACAATACTCTACATATACAAGCATGTTTTAAGTGATTTGATAAAATCTGAGGATGTTCTTGTAGAACGAAACATGTCATTCTTTGTATAATAGTGTGTACTTTTACAGGTATGTTTATAGTGTAATAATTTATATTGTAATTGCAGTGTGTTTGACATACTGAAAAGTTTTTGTTACAGTCTCCAGATTTTAGGTTAGGAAATTTCCATAAAATAATTTTTAATATAAAGTAGTGAATATTGTGCGAGTTTGGTAAATTAAGATATAAGAACATAGTGTTGTAAGAAAGATATGTAATTAGGGAATAATGAACATGTAAATCCTTATATTTGTATAATTTTTAATTTGGGTAAGAGCGTGTAGACATGGCCTAGCAATGAAGATTATGCAACATGGGAAACAGCGACTATATCAGTAAGGAAGGTTGAAGTTGGATGAAAGTATTGCAACAAGTGGCTTGGAGACCAGGAGTAGAGGCGGGAAGTTTAGGCTCAAGATGGTATTTCATCAATGTTGATGAACACTAGAGATTGCTAACTTTTGTATCGGTTGCTCGGTAACCAATCCGTAATCTCAGATTTTGAATGAGGTTGCGTTGACTGAGAGGTGCTTTAAAACCGGGCGAGTTGGCCGTGCGCGTAGAGGCGCGCGGCTGTGAGCTTGCATCCGGGAGATAGTAGGTTCGAATCCCACTATCGGCAGCCCTGAAGATGGTTTTCCGTGGTTTCCCATTTTCACACCAGGCAAATGCTGGGGCTGTACCTTAATTAAGGCCACGGCCGCCTCCTTCCCATTCCTAAGCTTTTCCTACCTCGTCGTCGCCATAAGACCTATCTGTGTCAGTGCGACGTAAAGCAAATAGCGATGATGACCATCATGCACACTTTCCCTTCTTATTGTTGGCATAAAAATTTCTTCCTTTCTAACTTTTGCATTGAAATCACCCCAAATCATTTTGACTTGTTTGGATAATTTATTCCACAGTTCTAACAAATCCTCATAAAAGGAGTCTTTTAACGTGATCATAGTAATATGAAGGTTGGAACTTAAATAGTGGCAACTATTTATTTACAACAGATACAAAAGAGTTACATGTTAGCAAACTTTACTGTCCTTCAATGTAGTCACCAGTGTTGCGTATAACCCGTTGCAAGCGATGTGGAAATCGTAGTATAACTTTTCAGAGCCTGTTCTGTTGACGGTGCGAATGGAGCGATCTACTGCCTGTCGAATCTCTGCAACAGTTCTGAAGCGAATGCTCACGAATTGTCTGGTTTTGATCACTGTCCAGTAATGCGGCAAGATCATGCACTTCTTCTTCACTCGTAGGACGGTCTGCCCGATGAATTTCCACCGCAATTTGCCGACCATCGTTGAAGGCTTTTACCCAATGTGCCACTGTTCTGTACGGCAATGCAGATTCTCCGCAAGCCTCTTGAAGACCTTGATGACACTGTCGTACTGTACAACCTCTGGCACATTCAATCTTGATCCAACTCCGTTGTTCCTGTTTGGAAAACATTGCGACAACGTTACATTAGACTGCTAGCTCACACGTGACTGTGTTTCTCTTGCTTGTGCGCATGCAGGTGATGTGGGAAGGGTGAGTCCATTTGCTCTGAGGTAAGGTAGGTATGTAACCAACATATGCTATCAACGACAATATTAGAATTCGTTGCATAGCGTCTCCACAGCAGTGTTGCCACTATTTAAGTTCCAACCCTTGTAATAATAATAATAATAATAATAATAATAATAATATTGGATTTATGTCCCACTAACTACTTTTGTGCCTTTCCTGGCAGGACCTAGGGTTTACATTGCAGTATGTCTTCTCGTATAGGCTAGAGCAATTTTGTTACTTTCATTGATCTGTCTCTGTCTTATCCTTGGCTTGGACAATATGCAAGTGACTGAGGTACGAGTGATGCTAGTAATGCCATTCCTTATACTGCAGTCCCTGCTATGAATGGTGTGAAAATGTTGCTCATAGGGTCAGTTGATGCATGCATTTCAGCGGGCTTGGCAAACTGATATGTAATCGCAACTCCTGGCTCGGTGAGGAAAGCAATGGGAACTAACTCGCTCTTCATTTCCCTAGTATGCCTCTTTAGTGACACCTAGGCCATCTGTGACAGCTGATGGCAGAGCTGTTGAGGATCCAACCAGCCTTAGGGCTGAGGACTGAACATATATTCACAACTACTTTAATGGTTTTTGGAGATGCCAAGGTGCCCGGAATTTAGTCCTGCAGGAGTTCTTTTGCATGCCAGTAAATCTACCAACACAAGGCTGAAGTTTCTGAGCACTTTCAAATACCACCGGACTGAGCCAGGATCAAACCTGCCATTTTGCGGCCAGAAGGCCAGGACCTCGACCATCGGAGCCACTCAGCCTGGCATGAACAAGACCTAACAAAGAGAGTGGCAAGACGTCTTTGATTAAGAATAGTGGAAAGAAAGGCAGAGATCAATGATCTACTATCCACTCCAAGATTGAACTGCACAAGGAGAATGATGATGATCATCGTGATGATGAAGCATTCAACGAAGTTTCAATAGCTATTTTAATATTCTAGCAGAATAAAGCTGAAATCTATAATGTCAAACTGAAACAAATAATTATAATGTTACTCGTTTTAAGTCACAATTACTAAGTTTGCTGTTTTTGGTGATATCAAGGTGCCAGAATGTTATCCCCTGACAGTTCTTTTATGTGAAGGAAAATCTACCAACACGAGGCTAACATACTTGAGAACCTTGAAACACCACTGACCTGAGTTAGGACCAAACTCGCCAACTTGGGCTTAGAAAGTCAGTTTTTCCACCATCTATGTCACCAAGACTGATCAAAATTATACAGTTTAGGTCTTGAAGTATCACACTTCAACTATATGCAATTAACACAAACTAATAAACAGCTGAAAACACATTCTTAATTTCACAAACAATTTATTACATACCTTCAAACATTCTAAGATGGTACTTCTATGCCTTTGCACTGCACTTGTGTCGATGTACACAGTCTTCAAAAGGGTATTCAGAGCAACATACCGAATATTTTTATCATTATTAAGCAAGAACCTACCAAGAATGTTGACTGCCAAGACCTGAAAGGAGGTAAAAAGAGAGAGAAAGGTTTGAGAACATAATTGTAACAACCAAGATATGCTCACCTTAAATAGCACTAAACCAAAACTAACAAAACACATAACAGATAAAGTTTCCTTTTTACCTTCAAGTGGAGTAAAAGCTCCATATACCTAGGTATTATTGACCACTACTGCAGGAATTAAGTGTAGTGAAACTCTCAATAGGAAATATATTTCTTTGGTTAACTTGCAAACAATTTCTTAATACTGCATAAAGAGGGGAAAACAATTGTTTAGTTATGGGATAACTTGTACTTAAAATCTGATCAAGCAAGAAGAAATGGATTGAAAAGGGGAATGAAATATTTATGAGAATAATCAGGAAGAAAGTTTGAGGCATAGTATGCCCTGTATTTTATGAGCGGGAAGTTCTAAGCAGGATGGCGAAGAGAAAAGGCCCTGTAGTTTGATGGAGAGGAATTTTTGTGATAGTGACCATATATTGATGTGTAATATTTCCGAGACAGGCTGTATAAGAGGAACGACATCCTGTAGCGATCCTAAATTATGTTAAACAGAGCGATTGAAAAATGCTACAGTTGTCAAATCCAAGTGAGTGTAACACATATTTTAAGTAAAAGTGATTCTCCCACGATTATTATTTTACGTAAGACTGTAGATAGTGTCAGTTAAGTTGATTATTCTGTTTGATACCAGCAAAGTGCATTTTTTTTTTGCTAGGGGCTTTACGTCGCACCGACACAGATAGGTCTTATGGCGACGGCATTTTGTTTTAACTGACCTCATGAACAAAATACATTCTTACACACGGTCGAGGTAATATTGGCTTATTGGAAATATTATTTTATTCTGTATCTTTATGAGGCAAAAACATTGCAACTTGGAAACATTGCGGGTGAAAGAAAGAGTTTATCAGATTGAGAGTTTACCCTGCATATGTTGTTGAGAGTTTACTTCTAGTTATCTCCATTTTTCTTCCATTATCATCCATTGCTCATTTGCAATTCTTTTTCCACCCTTCTTATATATCTGCACCTTTGTCTTACCAATGTTAATTTTCTATGACCATTTTTCAGAGAATTCTTTCACCTCATTAATACTTTTCTTCATGACTCTGGCCGTTAGTGTCATAAAGAGAATATCGTCTGCAAAGATCAGGGTGGTATTTTTAGGTTTCCTTACACTGAACAAGCTCACTTCTCTCCATCATGAGCCTGTAGTATATCATTATGAATCAAAAAAATTGAATTGGTGATAACTTACACCCCCGTTTCAACCCCATATTTGACTCTCTCAATCGACGTACTACCCCATCATCTACTCGAATACTGCAGTATACCCTTTCATATATAGCCTCAATCGCACTTCTGATCTTGTTCGAAACCCCTAACCAGCCCAACTTCTCGAACAATATCCCCTGAATACTCGAGGGTTCAATATGATGAAAGGTGGTGGTGATGATACTTGTTGTTTTAAGGGGCCTAACGTCTAGGTCATCGGCTCCTGATGATATGAAATGAAATGACAAATTAAAAATTTTAAATCAGCTACTGACCAAAATAAAAAATGGCATGAAGAATGAATGGATGAATATAAATTTAAAACTATCAGTGGATCCTACCCAAAAGCTACCATAAAAAATAGTATTACTGACCAATAGACCACTTCTAAAGCACAATCCTGAATCAAGGATGCTTGTTGTCTAAATGGGTCCAAAATACAGGTCAGCGGCCCCGCATAATGGTACTTATCGCTAGAAAAGGAGAACCATGGTATTTGTCTTGTTGGGCTACTAATCAAAAGTAGCATAGACTCACAGTGTTCCACACATAATGGTACTACTAACAAGTATTGGACGTCGTACAGGTAACGCAGACCTATGGTATTTCTCACATAATGGCGCCGCACACAGGTAACGCAAACCGATGGTGTTCCTCACCTAGGTGTACTAATCACGGGCACCAGTATTCCTGTGGTCTTCCTCACATAGTGGGTACTAAGCACGGCAATGCAGACCCACTGTGGCGCTCATACAGTGGTACTAATCACAGGCAACGCCCAGAACCGTGGTGTTGCTCATAAGGGTACAACTAACGGGTACTGGAAACCCACAGTGAACCACTCTCTGCTGCTACTAACCACAAACCTATTTCGTACCTAATAGAGTGGTACTACTTGCAAGTACAGGCAACCCATGGTGTTCCCCGTGTGATGGTACTAATCAAAAGTATTTTCATGGTTCTAATACAATCATCCCTTGGTCGCCCCTTTTAGTCACCTCTCACGACAGGCAGGGGATACTGTGGGTGTATTCTTCATCTGCATATCCCACCCACAGGGGGTAGACAGAGAAAAAGGAAGAAATAAGAATGGATCCGTCACTTCAAAAAATGAAGTAAGAAGAAAGGCAAGGGCCCCGAAGGGAGTGACAATGAAAGACTCCCTAGGCCTCAAATGCTCTAATACCATCAGTGTTGGAAAAGAACAAGAGTTGACCAAACGAGGTTGGAGAGGATAGATGAAAGTGAGGAGCCTGGCACAAGTAAGTGAAAGCAATGCCAGGACTCAGCTAAGGTCCCCGCGGTCGCCAACCCACACTCCCAAGTCGAGAGCCCCTTGGGCCCCTTTTAATCGCCTCTTACGACAGGCAAGGGATACCGTGGGTGTATTCTTCATCCGCATCCCCCACCCACAGGGGGTAATATGATGAAAGGAAATGTTGAAATGATAACATAAGGAATAACTCACATTGATAGTGTTCAAATTTAACTTTTACTATAATTTTTTTAGAAAAGTTTATTAATAATCATCTCTCTTGGTGAACAGAATCAAATTGCATTTGGTAGATAGTTGGTTTGGACCTCAGAGTTGGCAGCAGCCCTGAAGATGAATTTCTGTAGTTTCCCATTTTCACACCATGCAAATCATGGGGCGGTATCTTGATTAAAGCCACGGTGGCTTCTTTTCCAGTCCTAAACCATTGTAGCTGTAAGACCCGTCTGTGCCAGTGTGATGTTGAAAAAAGAACATAATCAAAGTAACTATACAAATATTTATTGTATTCATATGAAAAGTTACTTTAGGGGAGGAACGGTCTGGCCAGTCAGCTTCCAACTCTGGAGTCCCCGGGTTTGGAATCCTGGTGACTTCGGATGGGATTTTCACTGAAGGTATCCAGGCAAGATATTAACTGACCTTGATTGACAAAATAAGAGCCTTACCACAACATACCAGATTCATTAACGTGCTTGTAGAGAAGAATTAACATTTGCGTTAAGTTGGGTTTTGGGGGGGGGCTATTTGCTTTACGTCGCACTGACACAGATAGGTCTTATGGCAATGATAGGATAGGAAAGGCCTAGGCATGGGAAGGAAGCGGCCGTGGCCTTAATTAACGTACAGCCTGGTGTGAAAATGGGAAACCACGGAAAACCATCTTCAGGGCTGCCGACAGTGGGATTCGAACCCACTATCTCCTGATTACTGGATACCGGCCGCACTTAAGCGACTGCAGCTATCAAGCTCGTTAAGTTTGTAATTTCATTATTTTAGTTACAAGTGTGGGAGAAATTCACTGTTATATATCAAATTGTGCACAAATTATTGATAACAGAGCCACACCTAAAAAAACCATTCTAGGTACCTTGCTTTTCAGATCTGTTCTTGGGATTATTGAAGGTGCTGATTCAGAAAATTGCATTGGACAGATCATTTGAACTGTAATTTCTTATATATGGTTTAATTGATGAGAAATTAGGAGGTGAGGCAGGAAGCTGGGATTAAGACATCACTATTAGATATAATCTGCATACCGAGAGTACAGCGGTTCAGACACATGACGAGGATAGAAAACAACCCAAGGGCACTTGGAAAAAGAGGTAGAAGGAAAATGTCCGGTTGGAAGTCCTAGTAGAACCTGCTGAATGGATATGGTCAAGACTGATACTGATACTTCAATCAGGTGAAGAATGATGATGCCATGAAGAACAACACATTCATGAATAGAGGGAAAGTGGAAGAGACTTATCAAAAGTACCTGCAAAACTGCAGCTGTAAACATGATGATCATGATGATGATGATAATGGTTGAAAATGAATAACAGTTCTTGAATAGATTTCTTTAGCAAAATTGAGATGATATAACAAGCTTTCTTAACTGTATGGGAAATGTATGTATTTAAAACACCTAAACTCTTCTATGTAGAATCATCAACTTTGTTTCATAATAACTGTTCATTTACTTGTATTCCTCTAATGCACACCGACAAAGATGTAAACCTCTGATGTCAAAATTGTTTTTGTTCAATTTTAAATATCTGAAAGAAGTTAACCTTGAAGGAAAGTAAGAAAACTATTTCAGAGTTTATGAAGAGGGTATATTAAGGCTATTTTCACGTCAAGCTTGGAGATCAAGACAAGTCATAAGCTCCTCATATTGTTTCGAAAACTTGTACAGAGCATTTGCAAAAAATGGACAAATGGAAATTAAAAATCAATCAATCTGCATTTAGGGCTGTCATCCAGGTGGCAGATTCCCTATCAACTGTTCACCTAGATTTTCTTAAACATTTTCAAAGAACTGGTCCTATAAATGAATATTTGCCCCAATTTGTCCTCTTAATTTCCAACTTTATCTTCATATTATTATCTTTCCTACTTTTAACAGCTCCACTGAAGCATATTCTTCTAATTAAGATATTCCACGCCAACTCACCACCGACAGCTCGAAACATACTACATACTCTAGCATCTCGTCTTTCTCCCAAGCCTTCCCAGCCCAAAGTTTGCGACATTTTAGTAACACTACTCCTTTGTCGGAAATTGCCCAGAACAAATCGTGCTGCTTTCCTTTGAATTTTTTCTAGTTCTCGTATCAAGTAGTCCTGGAGAGGGTAGCATACACTGGAGCCATACACTAACTGCGGTCTTGCCAGAGACTTACACGCCCTCTCCTTTACATCCTTACTACAACCCCTAAAATACTCTGATAACCATGTGAAGAGATCTGTAACCTTTCTTAACTACTTCATTTATATGATTATCCCAATGAAGATCATTCCCTACATTAACACCTAGGTACTTACATTGTTCCCCATGTAGTACTATCACCCCATCAACACAATAATTAAAACAGACAGGAATTTTCCTCCTGGTGAAAATTACAACTTGACTTTTCATCCCATTGGGGTAAGCACCCTGAATTTAATCATAGGAGAAAAATACCCCCTCATAATTTGTTCACCTGACTGCCTGGTGTTATTGGTGCCACACGTCACATTAAAGATGAAGGTTAGTATTGGAAATTGTTTATAACTGACATTAAAGGTAATTTTCAAAGGGAAAGAGATGCAAAAGTGACTAATATTATTAATATTTTAGGGCTTTTGTACTTGGCTTGTACCTTACATAGAAACAGAACAATGCTGGAGAACTTGTGGGGTGCACATGGCAATGAAGTGGAAAAATTCCACCTTTTCATGAATTTCAGATGCTTGCTTGAAATATGGAGGTGCAATGGTTTGTAAGAAACAAAAATATTCCTTTGTTATTTCTGTACTGTTAACATCCAAGGTAAAACCATACACGAGGTAAGTACCTTCAGCCAGGAGACTTGTGCCACAGTAGAATCTCTTACCCGTTCCACCCTTCCGTGAGCAACCACAGTGCTCTTGAATGTATGACAAAGGCATTTACCACGAGATAAAGAAAGTAGGGATCAGCAACAGTGATTTTGAAACAACTTTTCATAGTGAATGTTTTGACCAGAATGAGCTGAGTGAGGAGATTTTTGAATTGTTCACCTCTGAACTACATGAAATAAATTTACTTCAGCTAGGAATGTGAAGTACTTTTTGAATGAGAGTAAAGGACTTCACTGCAGAAAACACAACCTAGTATTCTGCAAGGACATCGGAAGTCTTCTGGAGAAAATTACTCTCTCAGAATATATCCCAAGTGAATGGTAACTCTGACGCAGGTGCGATAACAGGTATAACTTGAACTAATGTAGATATCGAGCTCGAATATTATTATTATCTTTCGATTATTATTTTACGATCGTTATTATTATTATTATTATTATTATTATTATTATTATTATTATTTCTTGTGTGTATAGCTGTGAAGTGTTACATTCATTTAGTATTAGTATTCCTATTATGTACATAGTCGAATGATCGTATTATGTGTGAGGTTATGTCATGGAACATACATTGTACATAGTAATTGATATCAGTTCCATTACTGTAAATACCAATAAATTAATATTATATAATTTATTCTTATCTGATTATATAAATTGTAATCCATAATTGTGAAATAAACTGTAACTTCCAGAATAGTATAGACACTAGAATGATTGAGAATGTTCTATATAATGTAATCTATGTTTTGGACAGTCTGGAATATTCAAGAAGGTAGCTATTTTGAAAGGTAACTTTTCAGATGCCTGGCCAGGCACCTATATAAAGAGGCGATCTTGACGGTGAAGTCGGTTACTGTTGAGTTACTGAAGTTGTGGTTTGGAAGTTATTGGGAGTGGCTGACATGCTGAGTTAAGGCAGTCTCCATGTTGAATTGATTGGTAGTCATCTGTTCTCAACTGTGCTTCAAAGTGTAACCTCTGTGGTATTTGGCGTCAGTTGTCAAATGTTTTAATGATGGCGGCTTGTTGATATTCTTGAAGTGAAGTGTTTTATTGTGATACTGTGATTAAGGTTATGTGAGTGTGTAATTTGTGAATATATGTGAATAAAATTTATTGTACCAACTGACAGCATCTTGTGTGCGTCTGTGTGGATATGTTAGCTTTTCATCAAAAGTTCATAACTTAGTTTCAAATTTATTCTTTTAAAAAGCAGCAACAAATATGCCTCCATTACAACTAGTTACTCCAGCAGGATTTGAGTACAGAGCCATCTCCTTAGTCTTCGAAAAGATACATTACTTGGAATATCAATACGGAATTGCGGTGACTTGAGAAAGGTTAATTTTCTTTTATAATACATATACTGTACCTTTGGAAGTGCAAGATAGAATTATCCCAGCACTGTTATGTGAAAGATCATGTTTTAATGAAACAATATGTGAGGCTCTGAATTAAGATGGTTAACGCATTGAACAAAATTTCCCAGTTTTACTATAGAAAAAACTGTATGCAGGAATTTCCAGTATTCCACAAATAAGACAGCTAATAAATGATTCACATTTCACAGAATAATGAAAGAACTTCACTTTTGTGCCAGTTCTTAATTTGCTCTTGTAACAAACTGCCTTGGCAACAAGACTGCAGACAACACCACTTAGGAAGAAAGTAAGAGAACTGCTCTTTTATTTCAACAGGTTCAGACAACATTCCAGAGAATCTAGACGACAAAGATTTTATCAAGATGTTGGCAGATTATTGTTGGAACCTTATACAGGATGGTCCAACAGATTCCTGTTGGAAGTCGTACAAAACAAGTGTCTTTGCTTTCAAATGAATGAAATATGTGAATCATAAACTCGTGTTTTTGTTTTAAAATAAGCAGATTTAGTTTGTTGAGTGTTTAATTTATTAAGTGTCCCTTTCATGCTACAAGATTAATTTCAATAGTATGTTAAAACATCCGAAAATTTGACAAGCAACCATACTGAAGAATTGAATATGGCATTCCTGCTGTATCTAAAAAACTAGAGCTGATGAAATATTTTTTGCCATTTTTGGAATTGGCAAGTCAAATTTATCCTAGAACAGGCCACACATTTGAGGCATCAAATACAAGTAGATCAATGTAATTATATTCTTTTAATGTTTCTTGCTGAAGAATACAAGAAGTCAACAAAAATGCACAGACGGAAGGGTCTATAATGTCTGGGAATTGTCAATCATGCCTGGCAAGAAAAAGGCATTATAGAACTCTTCACTTAATGGGATTGCATTTCACAGAGTAAAACCAAGTAACCTGAACTAAAGAGAGAAAGAAGTTAAAAATGTAAAATTTCACTGTTATGTTCCTTATTACTGCAATAAGCAATTTATGAACAGCTCTAGTTTTGACAGCAAAAAGGTTGTACTTACATACCATATTTATTTGATTATAAGTCAAAACCAATTGTAAGTCGACCCCTCGGAAATTAGAAACAAAAATTTAAAATGCATATCTATTAGTAAATCACACAAAACATATGGAATACATTTTTTGCCATTTAATTGTTAGTAAGCTAGAATATTCGCCGTCCAAAAATGAAGGGCATACGTTTAGTGGTTGAACACCCTCAGTGCTATCAAATATCCAGGTCCTCTCCCATGATGTCATTCATACTCTCACAGTAGAGCTCAGTTAATAAGCCACCAGGTACTGTATTTAGATTTGTGGGGCCTTCCAGCATCAATATGTAAAGTTTGTTTTTGGTTATTTCAACAGGCATAATACAATATTATGGTAATGGCGGTAATGAACGTGTGAAAGTGTTGCTCTGGAAAATTGGGGATTTCTTCAGGTAAGGCCAGTGGATTGGACGTAGTTACTGATGTCAGTGTGCCATGTGGTAAGAATCTGATGTACAATTGGTGGCGAGTGGAGAATGAAGTATATAACTACTCAATCTATGCACAGTTATGCTGAGGTATGGTAGAATCCCATCAGTGAGGTTAGACAAAGCTGGCAGCTTATCGCATACTTTGACAGGGAACTGTACATCGTCAGCGTAAAATAAAATTAAACGGCAGTCGTTAGGTATTGTGTATAGGGACGTTCAGCTTTATTTACACGATATTTAACGTATATGAGCAACGACGCACAACGCGCTTAAAATCCAACTCCCTTAGAACTGAAATGGATTTAAATGGTGCTAAATGTACTGACATCCCCTGGTGTGAGATCAAGATAAACTGATTGCAATATCTAAATGCCAACATGCGCTACCCAGACTTCGACTTCGACTTCGACTCCACGTAAAATTTACAGTGGTAATTATTGTTGAATATCCCGTAAGTGATACAAGTGATATAAGTATTAGTGGCTAGTCTGCGAATGTGGACTGTTGTTCGGCGCCGGCAGTTACGATAAGGTTAGTACCTACAGGCATGGTGTCCGAGAAAAACTGTAAAGAAGTCAGATAATCCCAAAATAAACCAAAAGGACTTTCATATGTCAGAGAAAACACGTCGCTGCGATAGAGGTGAAGTCAAGTCGAAAGTAAGACAGCGAAGGGAGACCAATTGCAGACCACACACATAGACTAGAACACCACATCCGTGAAAACTTGTTATCAACAAGAACTGAGGATCTCGCCAAGGAATAGGAAAGCTATCACGCCTAAAGGATAACTTTAAACATACACCAAAGCCTCACGAGAAGACAAAAGGAAAACAAGATCATCTCACAAAATACCTAAAACACAAACAAGACACCATGCCGCCCAAAACACAACCTGCAACTAAAAACACAAAACACAAAGGAAGTATCAATAAAATACCACTCTCGGAAAGCTCTGGAGAAGAGGATTCCGCAGTCGACGTACAAGACCAAGGAAATGATATTAAGGGTATGTTTGCTGAAATATTATTAGAATTAAGAAATCTGAGAAAACAAAGTGAAGACTTCCAACAAGAAACAAGAGAAGAAATTTTACGCATAAAGAACGAAATCGGAAAAAGGGACGAATACTATGAAAAAGTAAACGATGCATTAGAACAGAAAATCAACAATGCAAACAACAAAACACAAGAAAAGATAAACGCACTAACAGAAAGAATAAATATTCTAGAAGAACGAGAAGAACAGAGGGCAAAAAGAGAAAAGAGAAACAATATAGTGATCAAGAGCAAAGAACTATCTTGTGAAGAAGGCAGAAAAGACGAACTGAAGGACAAAATCAATAAAATAATAGACAGAGTAGAAGCAGGAGTGACAGCAAGTAATACAACCTACGTGGGCAAGGACAAAAATAATAGAGGGATAGTGAAGGTCAGTTTTGAACACTTTTCTGACAAATTAAAAATTGTCAAAAACAAACACAGACTAAGGGGACAAGATATCTACATAGATGATGACCTCACCAGAAATGAGAGAGCAATCCAAGCATCGCTCAGACAGAAAGCTAAGGAAGAAAGGGACAAGGGTAACAGTGATGTGAAGGTGGGTTACCAGAAAATAATGCTGAACGGCCAATGGATACACTGGGATGATATAAATAAAAAAAACGGGGGAAAGTAAAATTGCAAACCTCAGAGCACAAACAGTCAACACGCAACCAGGACGAATTAATACTAGCTACGTTGAACGTTAGAACCCTAAGAACTGAAGACAAGGAACTGGAACTCCAAAATGCACTCAAGAACATAAAATTCGATATTCTGGGCCTCAGCGAAGTCAGACAATACGGCGAAGATATAATAGAAAAAGAAAATGGCAACATTTTTAGCTACATAGGAGAAACAAGAGGACAAAAAGGTGTAGGTTTCATAATTAAAAGCCATTTGAAACAGAATATACAGGAAATAAGAGGAATCTCAGAGAGGATCATGGTATTATCCCTAATAATAACAAACATCAAAATCACAATAATCCAGGTATACGCACCCACAGAGGCAAGCACAGAAGAAGAAATCGAAGAATTCTACACGCTTCTAGAAGACACTCTAACAGACTACAAAGCACACCGAACATTCGTAATTGGTGACTTCAACAGCAAAGTAGGGAAAAAGGAATACGAAGACGAAGAACCCATGGGACTTTATGGATATGGAACAAGAAATGAAAGGGGAGACAGACTCATACAGTTTGCACTAGGACAAAGATTAAAAATTGTAAACACCTTCTACAAGAAACACCCGGAAAGTAAATGGACGTGGATCGCTCCGAATGGAAAAACCAAAAATGAAATAGACTACATCCTAGCTGATAGCCTAGAAGTTGTAAAAGACATCCAAGTAATCAATGGTCTAAAATTCGATACAGACCACAGAATGGTCCGACTGAAAATGAGAATAAAGAAGGAAAAGAGACGCTACTTCAACAAGACCACCCCAAACCCCGAAAGTACAGATCGAACAGAATACACAAAAGCACTACAATACAACCTCCAAGAGCTTAGTCAACAAACAGACCTGAAGGCACAACAATATTATACAGAGCTCGTAAACTGCATATCCCTCTCAGTCAAGCAATCTTCGACACCGGGAAACAGAAGAAGAAATAGAATAAAATTAAAGGATAGTACTAAAAGACTGATCGAAGAAAGAGAACGTCTGAAACCACAAGCCAAAGGAAATGAACGCACAAAGCTGGAATATACAAAAATCAATAAACAAACGAAAAGGGAAATCCGAAAAGACATCAGAGACCACAACACGGAAGTAGTCAAAGAAATCATGGAAAATACAAAATCAATGAAGAAGATTCGAAAGGAATTAACTCCGGACAAACATTGGATACTGGGAGTGAAAGACAGTAATGGTAAAAGACAAGCCAAGAGAGAACAGATAGTGACACAAGCGACAGAATTCTACAGGAAATTATATACAAGTAATTCCCAAAATGGCACACAGTGTCATAAGACGCCAAAAGAGGACATTGAGGAAGGAATACCACCCATTCTTCCCAGTGAAGTAAGAGCAGCCATAAGGGAAGCAAAGAATGCAAAATCCCCAGGCGATGATGGAATCTACAATGAATTCCTGAAATGGGGTGAAGAAGACATAACCCCATTCATCACTACGCTATTTAACAAGATACTCGAATCAGAAGACATACCAAGGGAGTGGAAACAAAGCACCATCATACTTCTGCACAAAAAAGGAGCCAAAGACGATATCAATAACTACAGACCTATCAACCTAATTGTAAATCTTTACAAACTCTTCATGAAGATCCTAACTAAGAGAATGGCGAAGACACTAGATGAACAACAACCAGTGACACAAGCAGGTTTTAGAACAAATTACAGTACATCAGACCACCTACAAGCAGTGAATCAACTGATCGAGAAAACACAAGAATTCAATCTGGATGTATATATAGCATTTGTGGACTACAATAAAGCATTCGACTCCGTAGAACGGGAATACGTTTTAGAAGCACTGAGCAAACAAGGGATCCAGAACAAATACATCAGACTCCTGGATAAACTCTACGAAGGCAGTGAGGCCAGAATAGAAACAGAAAGAGAAGGAAAGAAAATCAAGATAGAAAGAGGAGTTAAGCAAGGGGACCCTCTCTCACCAAAATTATTCACGTGCTTACTGGAGAATCAGTTCAGAAAACTAGATTGGGAAAACAAATACGGCATTAAAATAGATGGAGCAAGACTAACGCACTTACGATTTGCAGACGACATCGTATTGGTGGCAGAGTCGGCAACGGAGCTAGAACAAATGATAATAGAATTAGACAACATCAGCAAAGAAGCAGGCCTGACAATGAATCCAAGAAAAACTAAATTGATGACTAATGCACTGGAAACTCCAGTTAGCGTAAACGGAGAAATACTGGAATACGTAGAGGAATGTGTATACCTTGGCCAGAACATATCATTCTCAAACTGTTCAGAAAAAGAGGTCAAACGGCGAATAGGACAAGCATGGAAGAGGTTCTGGTCTCTAAAGTTCATACTGACAGACAAGACTCAGAAACTCACCCTTAAAGCTGAAGTCCTAGAAAAATGTGTGATACCAGTCCTACTATATGGATGCCAAACCTGGGCGCTAACACTAAAACAAAGGAAAATGATCCAGATATGCCAGCGCAAAATGGAAAGAAAAATACTCCAGGTCACATTGAGAGACAGAATACGGAACGAAGATGTACGAAGGAGAACCGGCATGAAGGACGCTCTGACGACAGCCGATCAGTTAAAGTGGAAATGGGGAGGACACGTAGCGAGACTGGAGCAAAATCGATGGACCTACAAAATGACAATGTGGGATCCCAGACAAGGAAGACGAAACGTGGGAAGGCAAAGAACTAGATGGGCAGACTGGTTTGCAAGATGGGGAGGAAAACAATGGACAAGAACAGCAAAGATAAGGCAAGAGTGGAAAGAGTTGGGAAAAATTGTGTGCAGAGATCACTGACCTTACGGGATACACCTTTGCTCAAGCCCTGTAATAACATAGGTCGATCAAGACACATATTATAGATATTGTGCAGCAGTGAAATATGCAACAGTGCGCTTCCGCAAAGAGACCTGGAGATCACCTCTCTGATCACTACGGCATAATACAGTAAAATTGATAAAAGAGGTTTTTATGAAGTGGTGAATATAAAATTATCATCCTCGCGTACACTGCGGAAAGAAGCCGAGCAAGTGTAAAATATGTTGAAATACGCTCTCAGGACAGAGGTGAAGAATACAACATACAATTGTACGCTTCGACGAAGAGGATACCGTGATGGTCATCTTCTGTGCACTCGGGAGAATGGCAAGACGAATGTCAAACAGATAAACGTTTGCATGCAGTAGTGACATGAATAACTCATCACGTAACACATAGTGGAAGGAGGATATGCACTTGTAATGTATGTCAGGAGAATTTCAACGGAGGATAAGGTCAAGAAATTACAAGAAAAGTCTACAACATTCGGAGAAGAAGCTATGCAAGAACGAAGACTGCAAGTTTACGCCTTTACCTAGAAACAACCTGAACCCTCCCTGGGATAAAAGTGTACACCTGTCATTTATGCAACAGTGCGTTTTCGCGAATTGTTGTTCCAGAAAAACACAATTGCATTCACTCGGGGGTGAGACTACACAAATGTACAATATGTGGTAATATGTTATCATGAAAAATCTACAGATTAACCAATATAATAATGCTCTTCAGGACCTGCTCACCTGATGAGCTAAACTGAGCACTGTCCCTGCATTGCAGGAGGCCATAGCCCTTAGGGGATTCATACGGCTAATTTATTTATTTATTATTTATTTAAGTCATCACCATCAGAACATTCAGAGTCATCGTCACTTATTTCTTTAGAATACCAATATAGTTGGTCTGTTATTGGACATAATAGATTTTCCAGCTAACTCGTTCCTGATTGCCAGCACTTCGCCCGACACATGGCTAGCGCACACCATGGTGCCACGCAGTCATCAATTTTTGAAAATGAGACAGTCTCTCATAGTCCATTGGCACTACCGGTGGCTCCAAGTAGCCTACGCAGTGGCCTATGCCGTCAAATGCATTCATGACCAAACACTTTATAAATGTACCACTGGTGATTTTTCATGTAATGTTTGGAGACAATGCTAGAATTTCAAAAACTTCAGTTAGTAGAATAGTTAGCAGAATATCTGCAGCGACAGCATCCGTGAGAAGATTACTTAGTATTTCCTTCAGTACAAGAATGTCAACAGATTATCTACCCCTATGAAATATGCAGTTTTGTTGGTGCATTCGGTGCAATAGATAGTACACTTGCAAGAACACAATCACCCGGAGGCAAGAGAGCTGAAATATTCTGCAGTCGGAAGGGATACTTTTACATAAATGTTCTAGTGATTAATGATCCTAACCTCCAAAACACACAGTAACTGTGGCCAGGTTTGGTAAACGACAGTATAATATTTAATAACTCCCATATCCAAGCACGGTTTGAAGTGGATACAATTTACAAAAGGATCCTGAATAGTGTGGAAAAAAGATAGAGATCTGTAGAAGATCATTTCACATTCTTAGCTGGGGATTGTCTCTGAATCTCAACCTGTTTATAGTAATTGAACATGCCATGTTTTACAAAGGTATTCACACAAAGTCATATTGGATCGTGCTCAAAACATGCTTGGTTCTGCCAATGCCTTCTAGATTCGCATGTTCACAACTCTTGCAAGAATTAATATTTCAGCTATTTCTCAGGAAAAATTTCAAGACTGCTAAGAATCATAAAAAATTAAGTTTGTAACACAGTGTTAACTAACAACAATTAACAATATTTAACAAATGTTGATGAAACCGGGCCTGAATCTATAGGATGGCAAAAACTTACTTATGGCAGCTCCTGGCAGTATTTTTCAGAACTTTTTCCTATTGCATTGATAAAGAGTGTCTTCTACTTTACCGTATGTGTTAATGATACTGATTCTAAGCCGTGGGGCATTTTTGAACCAAAAGATTGGCTTACAATCTGTTAAACAAGGCAGTTTCAACAAAGATTTTGAAGATGTAATCACAACAAAATGAAAATGATTCCAGTATATTTGTGTTCATTGCTGTATATAATTCGGATATTATAATCAGTACTGTACATAAAATGGAATATAAATTGTACGTCACTGCTAATTTCCTCAGAACAAGGTCCTAAATTACAAGGAACATGACAATGAAGACATGGGATATACGAATAAATATGATTGACATTATTAATTTTATAACAATAGCTGACACACTTACTGAAATGAAAACAGTCTATATCACCACACATTAAAATAATTTAATCCATAACTGGTTTTCAGAATCGTAGTTCCATCATCAGTGGATCATTAAAACTAAAATATTACAATTCACATAATTATGACATCTTGATTTTAAAATATAGAGGACAGCTATGCTTATAATGACAGGACGATGATTATTCACAGTAACTGAGTTTAGGCAGAAAAATAAAACCACCACCTTAGCAAAATACTTACCCTCAAGCCACTCTCTGATTTGATATCCATAATGGAAAGCACCGTCTCATATAAGATTGTATTACCAACATTTTTGCTTGTTTCCGTATTAGTAGCAACCTGAGCTAAAATATCATTCATTGCTTCGGACGCTTCTGCATCATTTTTACCTAATATTCTCAACAGACGCAGAATTTTCACCTGCAAAAAGCAAGAAAATTATTGGTTAATTATAGTGAAAGGAAGATTTGTGTTTTCAAATATATAAAGAACTGTAAGTGACAAAACTTGTTCCACACTTAGTTATTTATGTAGTTTTGCAATGGAGTAAGGTTGGTGGCACATGACAGAAATGAAATATTATGGTCCTAAGAAGGTAAGGCCTCTTACTTTTTCTCTTTCAAACCTGGCATTCCATGTGTGTACTCACTCACCCACTTTGGCACTACAGTCCCTATAGGGCCTTGGCTTCCTGGACAATCTCCACCCACTCTTCTCTATTGACTGCTTTGGTTGTCCATCTTCTAACGCCCATTCTTCTCAAATCCTCTTCCACGTTGACCAACCATCTGATCCTCGGCCTTCCCCTCATACGATGCCCTTCTGGTTTCCTACTGAAGCCTTATTTTACCATCCTGTTCTCTTTCTTTCATTCTTTCTACATGTCATAACCATTGCAGTCTACCACCTCTTTATTTCTAATCATCATCATCATCACCATCATCATCATCAATGTCCCACTCCAGTCACCAGGGTGTGGTTTATTTCTGCTACTATATCTGGTTTATTATACAGCTCTCTGATTACCTTATTATTCCTGATTCGTCACAGTTCACCACCCTCTACTGGTCCATAGACTTTCCTAAGTATCTTCCTTTCCCATCTCCGTAACACCTCCTCATCACCTTGTGTCATATTCCAAGTCTCCAAACCATACATCACCATAGGTCTCACTACCGTGCAATAAACAGTCAGCCTCAGATTCCTACTGAGGTTTTTTTTTCCTTCTAATACTTCACGTAAGTCAAAGTAACTCCTTTTATCAGCTGCTATTCTAGCATGCACTTCTTATCTCATATCATTGTTTTCAGCTACCACTGACTCTAGATATTTAAAACTCTTGCAGCATTCATATTCTTTCCCATTCAAATTCACACTTTTTTCTGCACCATTATAGTTTTTCTCACATGTTAACATGTACTTAGTATTTGACTGATTAATCATCAGTCGCTTCTCAGCCCCATATTTTTCCAGTTTTCATAATCACCGAGTGAGTTTGCCATGCGGTTAGGGGCGCGTAGCCGTGAGCTTGCATCCGGGAGTTCGAACCCTACTGTCGACAGCCCTGAAGATGGTTTTCTGTGGTTTCCCATTTTCACTCCAGGCAAATACAGGGGCAGTACCTTAATTAAGGCCACGGCCGCTTCCTTCCCACTCCTAGGCATTTCATGTCCCATCGTCGCCGTAAGACCTATCTGTGTCCGTGCAACGTAAAGCAAATTGTAAAAAGTTTTCTTAACTTCTCTTTCAGATCCTAGCAAATCAATATCAATGTGTATGCAAGGTCTTGTGTCACTCGATTAAACTACGTCCCATCTGGGGTTGCTCTCTTGTATTATTCACATTACCCTCTCCAAGGCAATGTTGAACAGGAGGGTGGAGAGTACATCACACTGTCGCAATCCTGGTTAATTTCAAAAGCTTTCAATTACGTACCCTCAAACTTTACTTTATATAATGTTGTTTGCAGAGTTATTTTAACCCATCTTGTCAGTTTGTTAGGTGTTCCTGCCTCTTTCATTGCCTTCCATATCTGATTCCTTCTGATACTATCATATGTTTGTTTAAAATCCAGATCTCTGACTGAAAATGAAAATCCACAGCCTGTTTCCAGTCATTCGACCGGGTAAGGAATGGAATGAATGTAGCCCCCATCTAGCGGTGACGACAGGAACTGTGGTGGCTGCCGAAGCCTGTCACACTCCCCTGGGGCAATAATTAATGACTGACAGATAAAATGAAATTATATTGGACAGTGTTGCTAAAATGAAATATGACAGGGAAAACCGGAATACCCAGAGAAAAAGCTGTCCAGCACAAATCTCATATGGAGTGACCGGGATTTGAACCCAGGAACCCAGCCATGAGAGGCACGCTCGCTGCCGCCTGAGCCACAGCAAGAAGATCTCTGATTATCTCTTCTAATTACCAAGAAACATGGATAAGCACGCAGCCGTGCCTGTTGTAATCGAGAAGGTACCAGTAGCAGTTGCTGAGGTAACTTACCCTAGTGGTGTGAAGGTGGACATGGGTAATGATGGTGTGACTGGTTGGGACAGCAAGAGGGGAAGTCTTCGAAATCACGTCATTGTATTTT
Organism: Anabrus simplex; assembly: GCF_040414725.1. Classification (NCBI taxonomy): domain Eukaryota; kingdom Metazoa; phylum Arthropoda; class Insecta; order Orthoptera; family Tettigoniidae; genus Anabrus; species Anabrus simplex. Next base: position 982,356,809 of record NC_090266.1, read on the forward strand.
GAAAAATTCATGTAATACTTTATTTAATTTTGGAAAAACTACTGATTTATTGTTTCATTGTAAAATCATTTTGAACCTGTGAGGAAAAGAAATTATGAACATTAATGAAAAATTTATATTGAAATTATTATTATTATTATTATTATTATTATTATTATTATGTGAAGTTTTGGTGTAACTGGTATATCAATTTTGGAGCGTGAACTGCCACGTGTCGTTTTTTGGTGACGAAATTAGCGTTGCATAAAGAAATGTTCTCGAACTTATAATGAACTTACCTCATCAAGAATGAAGAGACCTTATTGGTCGGAATAAAAGAGTTTATAACTGGTGAATGTGGATGTCGGGAGTAATGTGACCTCCCAATTGATAACCTGGTGATCCGACCCTTTCCGGCTTCTGGCTTCGTTGCGAGAGCGAAGCAAGTTTTCCACGTCTAAATTCTGAACAGCCTAGGGAGCAGACGCGCTCTTCGTCTGTCCCGTCGTGGGGATACTAGTCTCTGGGGTAAGCATTATTTCTGTTCTTAGACTTTAAATGTAAATTTTACTTAGTGCACCGGAATTTGCCCTCGGTATCCATATCTGCCCATTTGTTCATCGAAATGACTAAGTTTTTCAACTAATCATTAACATTCTATTTTTGGAAGCTATTCCCTTTTTGTTGGTTCAAGAATATTTGATTTAAGTTTTCATAAGTAATGTGTAAATTTAAATTTCCTCCGCGATTGCCTTCCGTAGATCTTCATCCCTCGATGTATGCTAATTTATCCTCTGCGCCATACTAGAAGTATATTTGGTATGGGAGCAAGTTAACTTAGGCCCTGTGTCAAGTTTTATCATTTCCTTTTTTTTTTTTCCCCTCCTTAATTTGATAATGTAGTACGCAAACTTGTAAGCCCCTTTAATTTTCATCTTGTAATTTAATTTCTTTGATGCTTGTATTTGCTCCTTTTTTCTGAAGTATAATTTTCCTTTTGCTAACACATACCAGCCAACTCATTTTCATTGTAAATTTATTTATTTCATAATTCTGTTTGTTTTCATGTTGTTCAGCTCTTCATTTTCATTTTGTTAGTAAATGTAGAATTCAAGGGTGATCATAGTCTATGTTTCTTTCCCCACAACGTTAAGTAATCATCCACCCTCTTAGAGATCCTAGCCACTTCCTATATCCTTCACTAGCTGTCACGTTGGTCAACATGTTTGTTTTTACTTCAAGCCACTCGTGTCTCCAAGCCTCGCGTGTGTTGTAACTGTTGTTTTCTTATTTATTTTATTTTATCTCATCCGTTTTATTCTTTTTATTATTTTATTATTATGTATTGATTTAATGTAATGTTAACCTAATGCGAGGTTACAATGGACTGCTTTGTAAAGTTTTTAAAAAATATTTTCATTTATTTGTTGATTGTTTTATGTTGCACTGACACAGGCAGGCCTTAAGGTGACAATGGTATTTTTTAAAACTGGGTTGAATTTCAAATATTTAGTTTAAATTAATTTCAACTAGATGTGACTTTTTAGAATAGATTTATTTAATCTGGCAAAATTAAGGTCATTAGGCCCTTCTGCCATTTAACCAGAAAATACAATATTTATATTACAGAATTAAAAGAAATATACTATAAATGAGACATCTTACAGTTACTAAACAATACAGTATTATGATATACAGAATTATAATGAAAAAATAACAAATAAATGATGATGATGATGATGATGATGATGTACACAAATTATTACATGACTATAGTGTTCACAAAAAGTTAACTTACTTTATTTCTATCTAGAAGAAACCCTTAATAATTATCCTTTATAATAACAGTTTGTTTATATACAGTGTATATATTCAGAAAAGGCTATACAACAATATTAATGTAACATATGAACAACTTCATCTATTACCGAGTAGACATTGGTGACAACGTTGCCTGAAACTAGCAGATGAGGTCCCTCTGACAGATACAGGTAGAGTATTCCAATACTGTGCTGAAGAAATAACAAACGAGTTTGTGTACCTTGTGATACGATGAGGTGGTATCGATAAGAGTATATCAGTTTATGACAGTGTTCTGAAATTATTCTTTTTTTTTTTTTAACAATTGATTTTTACGCCGCACCAACCCAGATAGAACTTATGGCAACGATGGGACAGGAAAGGGTTGGGAGTGGGAAGGATGCGGCTGTGGCTTTAATTTAGGTACAGCCCCAGCATTTGCCCCGTGTGAAAATGGGAAATAAATTCTGAGTGGATAACAGGTGGTGAAATTGACAGTACAAGTAGAAAGGTGAAGGTGAGAATATTTGATGATGAAGACACAAACCATGCAAATGAAGGCACTGTTTGTGATTTTCCCAACCAAATTCATCATAGACTGGTGTAATGCGGTCATAGTAATGTACGTCACATATATAGCGAACACAGGTGCTTTGCGTGTGTTGTAGATTGTCATTAAGAGAACCAGGTAGGTCGCTGTACATGGCATCACAGTGGTTGAAATGAGGTAATACCAGAATGTAAACGAGGCGTTCCTTTAATACACGAGAAGGAATGTTATGGAATCTTCTAAGCAAGTTAAGTGTGGCAAATATTTTTTCCGAAATGCTATAACCTGCTGCTTCCATGAAAGATGCTCATCTATGATAATCCCCAGATCTTTAACTTATTCACTGAAATCAATTGGTGAATTTTCTAGCTAAAGAGAAGTTGTTTATGATTTTTGAACAAAGTCATGATTTGAGATTTTACGTTATTTAATTTGAGTCCATAAGTGTCAGTCAGTTACAAATTTCTTGCATGTCTCCAATGAAATACTTAATTTCATGACTTAGTTTTTTGCGTTCACAGTAAGGTATAATTATAACTGTATATGCTTATTTTCAACAAAAAGACAAGTCTGCTCCAGTTAACGAGATCATATTAGTAAACCACCCCCCACCCCAGGCTTGTAGTAATGTTCTTAACACTTCAGAAAAACCTGAGGAAGATGTGAAGTAAGTCCTTTCCAGCATATGTCTACAAAGTGCCCAGCAGAATATAAAGTTTTAAAGAAAATGAAAGCGGGGAAAGTTTATCACACTATCTGCAATGAGTCATTTAGGAGATGTTCCAGAGATTACATATTAAAAATTTCATTCAATACATCATATATTCAGATAAAATGATTACCTGAAAGCAAATACTAGTACATGTTTCATCCAATCATTAGACATCTTCAGGTAAAACCATCGGTATTAAATCATTATCACAAAAATATTAAAGAACAATGGAATAAGCTGGCATTGATAGCAGTGCATGGCAGGCGGGATGTACGGCCTCACATCGCAGCGATAGGTTGTTACCTTGACTTTTTCTAGTAACACGGACAATTTGAAGGAGGCAATAAACACACCCATGGCAACGTATCCGCCGTTGACTTCGCTTGTAATGCATTGGACATGTGTCACGAGACATTGCTTCATGTCTTCCGTCAATTCATTGTCAGTGCTCAAGAAGAGTTCACGGTGGAAGATAACTCCACGAACCAGATTCAAGGTTTAGTGCTCCTCCACTTTGATGGAGGATATCGTCAAAGTGGTCGCACTCGAGCAACCTATCAGCTAGCATGGTAGTGAGCAACCTTACCAACAAACTACCGTTGCACATTTTTTTAAGGTCTTCCATTTCTACTAAACAAAATAGACTTGACCTGCCTCAAGCCACCTTGGGCAGGCCAAAGACGTTTCAAAGCCATGGCCAAAATCGTCCTCCACAAATGGCACCCACTTCGATAAGGGGCCTCTAGCCAAACCAAGCCGATACCACCTGGTCGTAGCAGATATTGCCCGAGGTCAGATGATGGACGATGCCTAATAAGGTATAACTAAGGCAATGGGCACCAAGACTACATTCCTCCAATCACCAACAATAGCATGTACCCCACTGAGTGTAGAGAGTAATAAATATGGATAAAAAATTTAAAAACAATAATATGTCCTGGCATTCGGCTCTGAAGGGGCCTGTATTGTCAGGCAGATACTACTGCACAGGTACAAAGTGCTCCCACCAAACTGGATTCTCGTGTCACCGTTGGACTTTCGAGCGTAGTTTGCACATGTAAGAGGCCTTTCTCCGCTGCACACACATCAAGAATTTTGAATCAGCCTACAACAACAACAAAAAGGGGGGACCGATAGCCACATGATCCTTTTACTCACCTTCTACAACAGGCAGGGATTACCTATGGATGTATTTAACCCCACCCATCCACAGGGGGTCCAACACATTGTACCAAAACCACGAAGCATTTCCGTTCCTCCTTTCAGTCACCTCTTATGAGGGGAGGGGAACACTGTGTGTGTATTCCTAGTGTGTGCCTGCGTCCCACACCCACAGGGGGGTAACATAGCGTTCATTACTATTAGCCAAAGATTCAGAAACCAGGTATTCGTTTGCAAGACCTAACCAGGAGCTGACATGTACTCTAACCACAATTTGGTGGTAATGAATGTTGTCAGAAATTGAAAAAACTTGAAGAAAGGAACACAAGAAGATGGGATGTAGAAAAATTGAAAGAATAGTGTGAGGGTTTGTCTCAAGGAATATGTTGCATATTGACTAAACAAAAAGGCTGAAGAAAACACAACAGATGAAGAATGAACAGTCATAAAGTCTGAGATCAGTAGGGCTGCTGAAGAAAGGAGAGGAAAGGGAAGGAAAGGAAGGAGAAGGTAAGGAAGAAAAGATAAGATCATTTTTAGAAATTGCCTTACGTCGCACCGACACAGATGGGTTTTATGGCAATGATGGGACAGGAAAGGGCTAGCTAGGAGTGGGAAGGAATCTACCGTGGCCTTAATTAAGGTGCAACACCAGCATTTGCCTGGTGTGGACATGGGAAAGCATGGAAAACCATCTCCAGGACTGCCGACAGTGGGATTCGAACACACTATCTCCCAAATACTGGATACTGGCCGCACTTAAGCGACTGCTGCCATCGAGCTTGGTGAAATGTAAGATCAAGTAAGAATCGGATGATAACTCGGGTGATAACCAGACCTGATTGATGAACGGTGAAAATAAAAGAATGCAAAAAATTAGAAGGATAGAAAAGAATACAGGTGATTAAAGAATGAAGTTGTTGAAAGTGAGGATACGTAAGGAAGAATGGCTGACAAAGATGTGCAAGGATTTTTGAAGGTTGTATGGTTGTAGAAAAGGTAGATATTGCACACAGGGAAATCAAAGAAACCTTTGGAGAAAGTAAAATTAAATGTATGATTATCAGATGGAATCCCAATTTCAAGAAATATAGCAGAAACATACTGTATTCAACAACTGTATCAAGGAAAAGAAGTAGACGATAACATTCTGGAAAAAGAAGAGGCTGTTGATGCTGATTAAATGCGAGAGCCAATTTTGATGTCAGAATTCAACAGAGTTTTAAGATACCTAAATAGGAACAAGGCACATGGAATTCACGACATATCCTCAGAATTACAACCACCTTAGAAGAAACCAGCATGGCGAGGTTATTCTATTTAGAGTGAAAAATTTATGATACAGGAGAAATGCCATCCGATTTTTCAGGCAGAATGTTGCCATGCCTATGAAGGGATACCCAAAAATAACCGGAATAACATTGCCGTGGACGAAGCTGCTGTAGTATGCATTTCTGCCACTAGGTGTGAAAGCTCAACTCATTGCCAGTTCAGTGCCGCCTGTGTTGTTGACCTGGCTTGTTCTGTACATCTGCAGTGGTTGTTTTTGTTAGCGTTGTTTTGTTCTTTTTTAGTTTTTTTTTTTATGATGGCAAATTTAAGTGAACAATGTGCAAACCTTTTATTGGGAAGTTTCAAGAAAATTGCACAACAGTGTTCATCAATAAAGACCCGATTTGTGGCAGACAGAAGAATGGTTCATCCACAGCAACAATGCACCTGCAAACACAGTGGTATCTGTTAGTTTCTGACAAAAAAAAAGCATGGTTCCACTGCCCCATGCCTGACCTGGCTCCATGTGACTGTTTCTTATTACCACGCATGAAAAGGGGCATCAAAAGACACCAATTTGACAATATTGCAGAGGTAGAGAAAAACAGACTGAGGAGCTGTCAGCCATTTCTAAAGATGACTACAAAAAATGTTTCGAACAGTGGAAGCACCAGTGGGAGAAATGTAATAGTTGTAATGGAGAGTATTTTGAAGGGGATAAGGTTGTTTTGTAAAAAATTTGAAAATATATAGTTTTTTTTTTTTTTTTTTTTTGGTACCCCCTCGTATTCCCAAGAAAGCAGGTGCTGAAAAGTGTCTATCGCAACACTAGTTTGATGCAAGTGTAATGGACTAGTATAACATGGAAACAATTCTCTAAACACATGGGAAAATAGTAGAAAAGGTTTGCACATTGTTCACTTAAACTTGCCATCATAAAAAAAAAAATGAACAAAAGTTTATTTAATGTAAGAAAAGGTAATAATAGTAAATTTATCATTACCTGTAAATATTATGTATAAATCCAATGTAATGTTGCGCAACACAGGGTAATAGTCCAGAAGAGCGAATCTTTGTCACTAGAGAGTTACAGCACATTCAATCCATTTGTAAATAGGTTGTTGGAGACTAGAAATTACGAGAAAACATTCTGTGTCATACTTTTCTAGAAGCTTGGCCAGGCAATTCATATAAAGAGGTAGTATTGGAAGTTGGAGTAGAGTTGTTAGCGAGACTTGCTAGTTAAAGTCGTTAGTGTCAACTCATGTTGTGATTTTGTTGATAATCTGTTGACATGCCAATAGGGCAGTCACCACCACCACCACCACCATCATCATCATCATCATCATCATCATCATCATCATCATCATCATCATCATCATCATCATCATCATCATCTTCTTCTTCTTCTTCTTCTTCTTCTTCTTCTTCTTCTTCTTCTTCTTCTTCTTCTTCTTCTTCTTCGTAACAGTGTTTTGTTCAAGATGGCAGTTTATTAGTGTGTGCCATTCGTCATTCAAAAGATTCAGGAGATAAAAGGGCAAGGTCTTATCGAATCCTCTACATCCTGTTGGGCTTCACCTATCGTCCTAACAAAGAAGAAAAATGGGGAGTATTGACTGTGTGTGGAATTCGGCAACTTGAATGAGAAGACCGTTAATGACACCTACCCCATGCCTGACCTGAAACACTCACTGAAACAAGTGAGTGGGTCTAGGATTTTCAGCACACTGGATCTCAACTCCGGATACTGGCAAGTAGAGGTTGAGGAAAGTTCTAGGACACTGACCGCCTTCATGACACCGAGAGGATTGTGCCAGTTTGAAGTAATTCCTCTTGGACTAAAGAATGCTCCTGCAACCTTCATGCGACTGCTGGATAAGGTGTTGTCAGGATACGTTGGAGATTTCTGCGAAGTGTATCTCGATCTCTTAATCCACAGCAATTATTTTCAAGAACACATTGTACATCTGAAGATAGTGCTGAAATGACTGAAGATTCACGGACTGACTTGCCAACTGGAGAAGTGCCACTTCGCCCAGTCCCGTGTAGAATATCTTGGGCATGTCCTAACATCTGAAGGCTTAGAAAGGCAACCGAAGAAGAATCGAGCTATCGAGAAAGCTGAACACCCGCGGACCAAGCGACAAGTACGTCAGTTCCTTGGCTTGTGTGGATGGTATAGCATCTTCGTGCCATACTTTGAAGAGATGACCACTCACCAATCTTCTCCATAACAACCGCCCATTCCGACTGACCAGCAAGGAAGAGGCAGCATTTCAAGACATTAAGGCTGACTCAAGTGTAACAGACTGATATAAACCAAACCCCATAGCACTGCAACCCTTGAAGGGCCTTGGCCTACCGAGTGACCGCTGCTCAGCCCGAAGGCCTGCCAATTACGAGGTGTCGTGTGGTCAGCACGACGAATCTCTCCGCCGTTATTCTTGGCTTTCTAGACCGGGGCCACTATCTCACCATCAGATAGCTCCTCAATTCTAATCACGTAGGCTGGGTGGACCTCGATCCAGCCCTCTGGTCCAGGTAAAAATCCCGGGCCTGGCCGGGAATTGAACCCGGGGCCTCCGGCTAAGAGGCAAGCATGCTACCCCTACAGCACGGGGCCGGCAATACACTGATATAACTTGAAAAAGATATTCTTTAACCAGTGGGTAAATAATGCAACTATTGAGCTTGAATTATTATTATTATTATTATTATTATTATTATTATTATTATTATTATTATTATTATTATTTGTGAGGTATGGCTATGAAGTGATTACGTCTTCTTATTAGTCTTCCTATTATTATTATTATTATTATTATTATTATTTATGTAGTCGGACGATACCATTATTTCTGAGGTTATGACATGAAACATGTGCTATATATATATATATATATATATATGAGTTTAGTTAATGTAAGAACCTGTAATTAATACTATATAATTTATTATTACCTGAATATATGATGTATAATCCATACTAACATTGTGCAACACACTGTAATATCCAGAATAACACTCGGTACGACAAGAACTATGTAGAACCCTCCTTACAACTGTAACTATGTATTAGGCACTCTAGAATTTACGAGAAGTTCTATTGTGCCATATCCTTCTAGAAGCCTGGCCAGGCAACCTATATGAAGAGACAGTCTGGATGGTGGAGTTGAGTTACTGTTTAACAGGAGTTGTTTTTATGAACACGTGTTGTGTGTATGCAGACATACTTATGTGGCAGTCAGCAGTCAACTGTACAAGATGGCAGTCATAATCTTCTGATGTTTCCGTAGTAGTGTTTTGTTTGTGACAGCAGTTGATTAGGTTATGTGAGTTTAACTTGATAATAATTTTAAATAAAATCCGTGTACGCAGGTGACAGCATTTTGTGTGTGTCTTTGTGAATACATCAAGACTGTGACATGCAACACTCTCAGTCTAGCCCATCCTGAATCCAAACGGAAGATGTGCCAGCAGACGGACCCCAGCGACTCCGGCTTAGGAGCAGTGTTATTCCAGGAGAGGAGTGACGGTGGAAGGGTCACCATCGAGTATGCCAGCAGAAAGCCACCTCTCACCGAAACAACGCTACTGCACTGCCGAGAAAGAAGCCTTAGCCGTGGAATGGGCCATGGGGAAATTCAGAGGCTACTAGGAGGGAAGGATGTTCCAGCTGTACACTGATAACGCAGCTCTCAAATGGTTGAACTCGGTCTCTGGCTCAAAATCTAAACTGATACGATGGGCTCTGTTAATCACAAAATATGATGCTGATGTGTGTCACGTCCCAGGATCGACAAACATACGACCAAACAGTTTATCTAGGCAGCCGACGATGAAACCTGAAGGCAGAGCACCATTGTCGAGAGAGAATTTCCACAAAAACACCAGAGCAAACCCAGCGAACCTGTTCTTATGATAATCAAGAAAGAACTTGATCTGGGAATAATCAAGCAATGGCAAGAAGAAGACAAGCCCTGTAGGACCATGATGCAGTGGATTACGATGCAGCACACCGATAGTCAACTCAGAGGGAATTCAAGATGTGCTACAAAAACTTCTGGGTTGACGGAGGACTCTTGATGTACAGATCTCACCTCTCCGACATACCTGCAGTAGTGGTGATCCCTAGACAGCACATGACAGATATCCTTGAGAAGTTCCACGATAGCACCGAGGTGAAGAGACATATCAGTCTATTAAACGAAGATTCTTCTGTGTCAACATGCGGAAAGACATCCTTGACTATGCGAAAGGGTGTTACGTCTGCACCTGCACCATGGCAAGCAACAGGAAAGCAAATTCCAGTTAGCAAGGAAGACTGCCGCAGCGCCCTTCAGGTGGTCATAGCCCTGGCTTTGATGGGTCCCTACCCTAGAACACCACGGGGCAAAACAGGATTCCTAGTAATCACCGACCTCTTCACAAGATGGATTGAAGCTTTTGCGATACCAGAAGCTATGAAGGGAAGCATCACCAGTCATCAACAGGGTGAGGTATTCAGCCGCTGCAGTTATCAACGGCGCATTCTGTCAGACAACGGGAATCAGTTCACATCAAGGAAGTGGCAGCAAATGATGACTGAATGGGGTGGGGAGCATTGAACCACCCCTATCCACAACCCAAGGACCAATCCAACTGAATGACTGAACCAGGAGCTAAAAAGGATGCTACAGGTTCACCTAATAGACAAGGAACATCGACTGTGGGATCGTCAGATACTGCCCTAACTTTTTGCCCTGTGACAACACTTCAACCGTGTCACTGACTATTCTCCAGAGGAGCTGTTCCTTGGTCGACAGCTATACAGTACCAGGGACTGGAAGATTCGTCCAACACCCACTTCTGGTCAAGATAATGCAGCTGTTTCCCTAGCAGGGTGCAGCATAAGGAGCAGCAGGACAAAAAGGAAAAGCAAACCTCGGCCAAGAACAGATCCCTTACCCAGGCCAAAGCTCAAGATGTTGATCAGACCCAATCTTCCTCTCAGGCCAACAAGCGCTGTGACATAACCACCCAGTCAGTAATAAGATTGGAGGGATTCACATAGGTCGCACACCTAAGTGGGTTGGTCCCGTAGAGGTTAATAAGCAGCTGGGCCATGGGGTCTACTTACTGAAGACCAACCCTCCTGTCAAGGTCCATTCATCAGCATTGCGGCGAGTCACCCAATTGCCTGGTATTGCCGCGGGTCCACCTGGAGGAGAGGCTATTAATGACATGGCACAATCTGGTTATGAGGAGGAGAGCGCATCGACTACCACCGAGTAGGAGACTGGCAGCGAGGCGACACCGGCCCTCGACATGGAACGATCCAGTCAAGAGGAGAACACAACCAGTGACGTCAAGAAAAAAAGAAGATATAATCTACGACCGAGGCAAAGTTGGCGAGTGTGATAGAAGGTTGAAATTGTTTCAAATTATAGGGGGGATATTGATGCAAGTGTAATGGACTAGTGTAACTTTGAAAAATTTTCTAAACCCATGGGTAAATAGTAGAAATATCGAGTTTGATTAGTAGGTGTTGCTATTATTATTATTATTATTATTATTATTATTATTATTATTATTTACTTAGTTATGCATGGACTATATTTGGTATAAAACGTGGTCCATCATTTATTATTTGTGTCTTGTGTAACAAAAAATGTGAGGTTATGTCACGACACGTATGCTGTATGTATATTAGTAAGAATTTATTTCATGTAAAAACACATAATAGCATATAATTTATTATTACCCGTAAATATCAAGTATAAATCTAGTGTAATGTTGAGCAACACATGGTAATAGTCCAGAACAACGCTTCTTGTCACTAAAATTGTATAGAAAATTCCACTGATTGTAAATGGACTATTGGAGACCAGAAATTATAAGAAAACATGTGTCATACTTTTCTAGAAGCCTGGCCAGGCAATGTGTATAAAGAGACAGTCTTGGGAGTTGGAGTAGAATTGTTAGCAAGACTTGCTAGTGAAAGTTGTTAGTGTGAACTGATGTTGTGATTTTGTTGGTAATCAGTTGACATGCTGATGAAGCAGTCTTCTTTTTCTTTGTAGCAGTGTTTTGTTCAAGATGGCAGTTTATTAGTGTGTGTGTGTGTGTGTGTGTGTGTGTGTGTGTGTGTGTGTGTGTGTGTGTGTGTAATTTGTAAATAAAAAAAAGTGTACACAAGTGACAGCATCGCATGTGTGTGTCTTTGTAGTTACATCAAGTTTAGTACTGAACCCTACTGGTTCATTGCCATTGATTTATCTGGAAGGACATTGGGATATTATATAATTGGAGATTGCATTTTGCTTGCCAGTATTCTGTAATACAGATTAATTGAATTCAAATTTGTTTTATCCACATATGCCAGAATTTCCATTCAGAAGACAGAGACAGCACGAGTAGAGTGCAAACGATGGGGAGCTTTGAAATCTCAACATTGTATCTGAATTGGCAAATCACAGCGCAATATGTATTTCAGCGGGAAGGATTCAGGAGTACCACCATGATTTGGAGATCATAAAGATGGAATTATCTCTCTAATGGGAGATAATTTCTCCTCTCGTAAAGTATCAATACGGAAAATAAAACTAATCACACAAGAGATATATTTCTAAGCAAGAAAACAACTTATACATAATACCTAGAAACACAGAGTGTCATAAGCGCCACTCTGTTGAAAAATGACGTTAAGACAAATCACTCGAAAGGGCAGCCTGCAGATACTGGCAAAGTATCGTAAGTGTAGCACGCCTGCAAGCCCTGAAAAAAAATTTCATAATGAATGTCGTCGTTACCACTGCTTTCTTTTTTCTTACCAATAAAAATATCGCAAGAGGACAGTAAAATTATAGTGAGAGGTTCAGTTATCATATGAACGTTATGCATCTATTCCATGCACCATTTTAAAAATGGCAGCTGAAATGTCCATTGTGTCACGTTCTGCGCTATTGTAGAAATCTAACAAGAGTGAAATAACTAAGTTTGACAGGCTTTGGTGCATGGACAAGACAGTCAGTTGTTACAGTCTTACTGTTATGGATGTGTTATATTCATAGATGTGTTGCAAATGCAACCTTACCTTTAATGAAATATTTTGTTGTTACTGTTTCCGTAAAATAAAAAGTGCCTGCATTTTGACGAACCAGTCGGCCAGGTAGGTTTTCTGGTTTGAATAGAACACTAGTGGTGACTGTGACAGGATGGATTCGATTCAACGTGAGGAAAGTTGTAAGTCAAGATGGAGAGACAAGTAAAATTGAGAAAACCCATACGTGCAGTATTTACAAAGACTTTTGACTCATTGATGACTGAAACAACTCATCAAGGTAAGATAATATTTAACTAAGTTAGAAAGACTGGCTGCTGAACTGAAAGAAGCTCATGATGAAGTTTTTGACGTGCTTCTCAACAGTAATTATGACGCGGATTATGATACTGAATAAAATAAAGTGCAAGAATACAGTGATAAATTAGACGAAGCATGTCAGAGTGTCGAGAACTCTTATGCAGCAATATAGCAACTGTCACAAGTGAAGGTATCAATTTGTTGAGTGACAATTCCGGTTCTGGCAAGAAAAAACCTAAGTTGCCTATGATCGAACTGAGGAAACCCAGTGGTGAAGTTGAAGACTGGTTAGGTTTCTGGAGCCAATTCCGTAGGCTACATGACGATCTGGACATAGAAAGGGAAGATAAATTCCAGTACCTAATTCAAGCTACTACAGAGGGCAGTAAGGCGGGAGACGTCGTAAACAGCTTTCTGCCTACGGCTGATAACTATGTGAAACCAATTCAGTGTTTACAGAGTAGGTTCGGAAGAGAAGAATTATTGCTGGAGTTTTATGTTCGTGAACTGTTAGGATTAGTATAAGTATTTATTAATGAACAAAACAGGCTTCCAGCCCAGATACATGTTCACAAAGAAATAATCCTATTAAAAATAATAATAATAATAATCTGTTAGGATTAGTTATATAGAATTTCAGTGTCTAAGAAACTCACTCCTTTGCATCTCTCGCATCTTAGGTCACTCGAATCGTTGGGAATGACCAGTGATAAATATGCAGACTTTTTATTTCCCCCTAGTTGAATCATCACTCCCAGAAGACCTGCTAAGAGTGTAGTTAAGAACTGCCATTTCTTTGTCTATCAATGAAACATCAGAGAATCTTTATTGTGAGAAATTGTTGCAGCTATCACCTTTTCTGAAGAACGAAGTGGAGGGAGAACAGAGAATTTAACTCGCCCAACGGGGAATTCCGTATATCCTCACAGAAACCAGGAAAGCAGAAGACCAAAGTCACCTCAAACTGAATCTATACCTACTGGTAGTAATCTGTTTGCTGGAGAAGCAAGAGGTACTCAAATGGAAACAATTGTGTCTTCTCTAAGAGAAACCATGATATGAAAGATTGTTTCAAGGCACAGAATATGACTGTCTGAGAAGAAAAGTATATTGATGAAAACGGGGTGCTGCTACCAACGTCTGAAACAAGGTCATATGGCTAAGGCTTATAAAGTGACTGTGCGATGTCAGGTATGTGGGAAGACACACAGTGTTCTTATGTGTCCAAACTTGCCACTGAAGGAATCAAACGAACAGCAGGAGGAGGAGACTCGTATGGAAAAACACAGTGCACTGTTGAGCTGTCAAAGCTACAGTCAAGAGGTTCTCCTTCAAACCCTAATGGGTAAGATCCTATCGAGAAGACAAGAATGCATCGTCAGGGCTTTGATCGACAGAGGATCGCAGAGACTGTATTTACTGGAAAGAACTGCTGTGTCTGTTGGACTTCAATCCTCGGGTACAGAGACCTTAACTCATGGTTTGTTTGGAGGTGCTGAAAATGACAGGCAGTTGCATTCGACTACCAGTTGAAGATCTGCAGTGTGGATTGAAAATATTGTTGTGAGATCCCTGTGCTCAGTCAGCCTGTGATTTGTGGTGAAATTCCTAGGCTAAAAGGGGTCCCTTAATGAAGGAACTGAAACAAAACAACATTTTTGCTTCTGATTGTGGTCCAAATAGACATGAAATTGAACTGGAAGCTAACGTGTATGGGCCGTTACTGACTGGGAGAATTAAAAACTTTGAACTGTGGACCAGAAGCTGTAGAAACCCATTTGGGATGTGTTGTTAAGGGAAGTTTGGCGGGTAATCATTCCTCCTGTAGAGCTAACATGTTTGTAACATCCCTGCTGACATTGAAGTCTAGTGTGACTGAACTTTGGAAATTAGACTCTTGGAATCAAGGATCGTGTGGAAAAGAAGTCTCGAGAAGAAGTGGAAATTGCCACACTTGACTATTTTAAGAATACCGTTTCTATTAACAGAGAGGAACGCTATGAGGTCAGTTTACCTTCGAATGAGGCGTTCAAGGATCTGCAAGAAAACCTAGAAATTGCTGAGAAGAGCTGCAGGTCTAATTGAGTTAAACTGATCCGTGAAGGAAAGTATGGTGATTATGATGAGGTACTTAAAGAATGGCAACACCACTCGAAGAAATGAATAAGAAATTGATGTCGCTACTTACCACACCAGGGAGTGTTTAGAGACAATTCCACTACACATCCGTCTGGCCGGCATTCGATGCCTCCACCACAAGAAAGGGATTCCCATCTTTGAATGAGTGCCTAGAAAAGGGTCCCAATTTACTGGAACCAATTCCACCGATTCTGACAAGATTTCAATGTGGGAGAATAGGCGTACTTTCTGACAGCAGGAAGCCCTTTGCTCCACCTGATAGAGACTTTCTCAGGTTTCTGTGGTGGGAGAATTTTTTCCGTAGGAATTTCAAGGTTTTTGGGCATGAACGAGTAGTGTTGTCGAGTGGTGTGCTTAGCCTTCTTCTGGAGAAAAGTCTACCCGAATTAAGGAATACATCTGAAATGGTAAGGAGGTCTTTCTATGTTGACAACTGAGTTACGTCTACTGACACTGAGGAAGAACTGATCCAATTCATTAATGAATCTGCAAGACTTCTTACAGAAACAAAGTATGAACTTCGAGGCTGGGAAAGTAACTGCTTGGAAAGAACTATAGGAATGCAAAGTGTTAATCTCATTCTTGGCCTGCTGTGGGATAAAGAGAAGGATGAACTGTTCTGTGACGTTCGAATGATAACTGAAGGTGGAACTATCACCAGAAGGAAGATCCTGCATAAGGCCCAAAGGAATTTTTACCTTGTTGGATTATCATGTTATCATCATCCAGCACCACTGATCTGCATTTGGGCAGTCCCCCAGGTGGCAGAATCCCTATCTGTTTTTATCCTAGCCTTTCTTTAACTCCTTAAGTGAGTATGACGCCTTCAGACGGTTTCGCGCTTGGCTTCTACAGTGGGTATGATGTCATTAGTCGATCGTAAAATTTATTGCGTATTTATCGTGAGGGTGAAGGCATATGGCGTTGCCATGGAATCTATCGCATTAGTTTATATATTTTACACGATATCACGCCATGTATTGTTTTTAGAGCTATCACAGCTTCGTGAAATGTATTTGTTTTATCGCCTTGCACGAAGTTCCTGCGCAGCCTTTTATGTCGCAAAGCATGGCTTCCAATTGTAAAGTAGATAGGCTTGATTGTGCGGGTATTTTGACAGTTTTAGAAGCGGAGAGTGATGATGATGTATCTTCTTTTGATGATGAGTGGATTCATACTGATGAAGAGGATAGTGAAAGTGGTGTTCCAGATGAACCAAGTGACACGGATGACGTTCAAACTGTAACTCAGCCGGTTCACCTCGTTGCGAATGGTGCCCCGAGGCCATGGTTTGCCTTTACAGGTGTCAATAAGATAAATATAGACTTAAGTGACGTAAAAATGCTTTGTGTGTAATACCTTGTTTCTGCCTATATCACAAAGATAATCTACAAAACCTATAATCATCTGGATTTAGAACAATGTAAATAGTGTTAGTAACCCATTTGGATTCATAAAAATGTAAATAATGTACATAACGTTAGTATACCATTATTGAAGAATAATAATAATTACTATCATATTAAACTAATTGTGTACACATTTATGAAGGAAATATTTAAATACCACAAAGTGGGGGAAAAAGTACTCAGGGCACGTTACGCACGTGGAGAATTTAGTTCCCAGTTAAGGGGTTAAATGATTTCAAAGAAATTGGAAATTTATTGGACATCTCCCTTGGTAAGTTATTCCAATCCCTAACTCCCCTTACTATGAAAGAATAGTTGTCCCAATTTGTCCTCTTGAATTCCAACTTTATTATCATTTTGTTATCTATTCTATTTTAAAAGACAACACACAAACCAATTAGTCGACTAATGTCGTTCAACGCCATCTCCCCGCCGACAGTGCGGAACATAGTTGGAACATATTTGGTCCGTTATTGGACATTATAAATTTTCCAGTTAACTCATTCCTGGTTGCCAACACTTCGCCCCAGTGTCCTAAACTGGGCTCATCAGTTGGTAAATAGCACACCCACCAAGACACCTGGCTAGTGCATATCGCGGAGGCCACTGCTTTGGCTACTTGGAGCCACAGGCAGTGCCAATACACTATGAGAGAATTTGTCCCACCTTCAAAATTTGATGCCTGCCTGTCAGGAAAAATATTCGAGGTTCCCTATGGGAATCAACATCTGTATCATGTATATCAACATACCGCTTAGCCGAGCAACTTGTCTCCTTTCACCGAAGTCTTCCCTGCTCAAACTTTGCAACATTTTCATAACACTACCCCTTTGTCGGAAATCACCCACAACAAATCAAGCTGCTTTTCTTTGGATTTTTTCCAATTCTCGAATCAAGTAATCCATGTGAGGGTCCCAGACACTGGAACCATACTCTAGTTGGGGTCTTACCAGAGACTTATATGCCTTCTCCTTTACATCTTTACTACAACCCCTGAACACCCTCATGACCATGTGCAGAGATCTGTACCCTTTATTTAAAATCCCATTTTTGTGATTACCCCAATGAAGATCTTTCCTTATATTAACACCTCGGTATTTACAATGATCCCCATAGGGAATTTACACCCCATCAACGCAGTAATTAAAAATGAGAGGACCTTTCCTATTTCCGAAACACACAACCTGACTTTTAACCCCGTTTATCATCATACCACTGCGTCCTGTCCATCTCACAACATTATAGAGGTCATTTTGCAGTTGCTCACATGCTTGTAACTTATTTATTACTCTATACAGAATAACATCATCCACAAAAACCCTTACTCTGATTCCACTTCTTTACTCGTATCATTTATATATATATATAAAACATAAAGGTCCAATAATACTGCCTTAAGAAATTCCCTTCTTAATTATTACAGGATCAGATTAAATCAGATTAAACTTCTATATCTATATCTGCTATATCTTGCTGGAATCCTACAAGTTGAGCTTCAGCGGAATAACCTTTCCAAAACCCAAACTGCCTTCTATCGAACCAGTTATTAATTTTGCAAACATGTTTAATATAATCAAAAAGAATGTCACACTGACTGGTCTGTAATTTTCTGATTTATGTCTATCACCCTTTCCTTTATACACAGGGGCTACTATAGCAACTCTCCAGTCATTTGGTATAGCTCCTTCATGCAAACAACAATCAAATATGTACTTCAGATATGGTACTATATCCCAACGCATTGTCTTTAGTATATCCCCCGAAAACTTATCTATTCCAGCTGCTTTTCTAGTGTTCAAATTTTGTCTTAATGTAAATGTCATTATCATAAGTAAATTTTAACACTTCTTTAGTATTAGTCACCTCCTCTAACTGGACATTATCCCTATAACCAACAATCTCGACATACTGCTGACTGAATACTTCTGCCTTTTGAAAATCCTCACATACACACTCCCCTTGTTCATTAATGATTCCTGGAATGTCCTTCTGGGAACCTGTTTCTGCCTCGAAGTACCTATACATACCCTTCCATTTTTCACTAAAATTTGTATGACTGCCCATTACGCTTGCCATCATGTTATCCTTAGCTGACTTCTTTGCTATATTCAATTTCCCAGTAAGTTCCTTTAATTTCTCCTTACTTCCACAGCCATTTCTAACTCAATTTCTTTCCAACCTGCACCTCTTCTTAGACTCTTTAGTTCTGTGTTATAATACAATGGGTCTTCACCATTCCTTACCACCTTTAAAGGTACAAACTTGCTTTCACATTCCTCGACAATTGCTTTAAACCCATCCCAGTCTGTATACATTTTTATTTACCGTTTTCCACCGATCACAGTTACCTTTTAAAACTCCCACATGCCTGTTTTATCAGCCAAATGGTACTGCCTAATGGTCCTACTTTTAAGACCTTCCTTTCCATCACATTTATTTTTAACTATGACAAAAAAAAGCTTCATTATCACTAATACCATCTATTACTACAGTTTCTCTATAAAGCTCATCCGGTTTTATCAGCACCACGCCCATGATATTCTTCCCTCTAGTTGGTTCAATCACTTTCTGAATCAGCTGTCCTTCCCATACCAACTTATTTGCTGGTCATGCTTCCTGTCCTTTCCATATTGTTTCCCCGCTAAAATCACATTCCTTTCCATATTGTTTCCAACATAGCTGATTATCTTATCAAATAATTATGAATCAGTGTCAGCGCTATCCTTTCCCAGTCTGTACACTATAATAATAATAATAATAATAATAATAATAATAATAATAATAATAATAATAATAATAATAGTAGTAGTAGTACAATAAAATAGTAATAGTATTCACCAATTGAAAAACCCTTTAAAGGATGTTCGAATATCATGCAAGACCTCACACAATAATTTTCGTAAATTTTACAATCCCAGTTCAATGAAACAAGTTAACAAATTCACATGCTCAGGTGTGTATAGACTGAATTGCTTAAGGCTTGCAAAAAAGAAGGGATGATTATGTGTTATGAGACTCATTCCACCATTCATTCAACCGAGTGACTCACATATCCCTTCAAGATTTTACAAACTTTTTAACATCTTTTATTCATATTTTAGATGTTTTTGTTCTTAGTGTTCACTCTTTAAATGTTTTTGCCAATTTTGTAAATTGAAATCGGCTGAAAATGACCTCTCTTCAGAAAGTCAAAGTTTGAAGAACAATTACAAAAATATAATATATATATTGTAATTAGATTGTATTGCGTAGGTGGACCCTATATAGTCCATTGCGTATCGCTATCTGTCAATACAGATCAAAACGTGGAATTCATATCTTATGATAGTTAAAGTAGTAGTGATGATGATGATGATGATGATGCTTGTTTAAAGGGGCCTAACATCGAGGTCATCGGCCCCTAATGGTACGAAATGAAATAACAAAAAGTTGAAATTCATTCACTGACCAAAATAAAATGAAAAATGTCATGAAGAATGAATGGACATGAACCCAACCAAAAAAAAAAAAAAAAAAAAAAAAGCAGTGGATCAGAATAAAAAAAAAAAGTCGTAAATAATAGAATTACTGACCAAGGGACCACTCATAAAGCACAATGATGTTTGATGTCTAAAGGGGTGCAAAATCCATGTCTAAGGCTCCACAGAATGGTACATGTCGCGAGTAAAGTAGAACCATGGTATTTGTCATGTTGGGGTACTAATCAAGAGTAGCGAAGACTCACGGTATTCCACACAAGATGGTACTACTCACAAATATTGTACTTCTCACACAATGGCACCACTCAGAGCCAACGCAAACCGATGAGTTTCCTCACCTAGGTGTACTAGTCACGGGTGCCGGTCCCACGGGCCCCATGGTTTTCCTCACACAGTGGATACTAATCACAGGCAACGCAGACCCACCGTGTCGCTCATATAGGGAGCGTGCACGGCCGCTCTTAGCACCTCTAGCAGAAGAAATCTGTAACATTTTGGTGATCTTGTCTTGAGTGGTCAGTCCAGGCTGTGTAACTGTGCGTGTGAAATTGTAGTAGTAGTAGTAGTAGTAGTAGTAGTAGTAGTAGTAGTAGTAGTTTATCAAAATGCCTAAATGAAATAGAAACTGTTGTGCAGTGAACTGCCACAACACACCAAGAAACACACATGGAAAAGGAATTACATTTCACACATTTCCTGGTCGTCCATAGGAATCGGACAGATGCAGGAAGTGGATTTCGGCTGTTGGAAGGATAAAGTAAGTACAGTAGGCTACCTTATTTCATTTGTGACGTAAATCACACATTTCAAACATATTGCCAAGTCAAGAACACGTTCATTTAAGTACACTTTGAAATAGTACATTTCATTTCAATTATGCATTGCAGCAGGTTCGTATGTTTACATTTATGTCCTTCCATGCGCACGTGTCTTGACTACGCCGAATAATAATAATAATAATAATAATAATAATAATAATAATAATAATAATAATGTTTTCCTGCATTTCAGAGCAGATGGAACCCCTTCGGAACCCAACAAATACTCCGTCGTTTGCAGTGAACATTTTATTGGAGGAAAGCCTAGTAATATTGAAAATCATCCATCATATATACCATCTGTGTTTCATGAGAGCTATGAGAAGAAACCGAAAAGAAAATGTGATGTATCCCTGTTTTAAGAGCGAGTAAATGAATGAAATGCTCAAATATACACACACGTCTTCTAATCATGAAACTCATGAATTTATTATGAAAAATGAGTCGGTGCAAGCAGCATTTGAGTTTGAAGCAACGACTTTCGAATTCATTTGTTTGTTTAGTGGGAATGATGTAGGCACATAGTGCTAGTCAATCACAGTACCTCCAAATATTTCGGAAAAGGTGGATAAAAGTTGTGGTCCCAACACCCCCTTGGACATATGCAGAGGATTTCATAGATACCAGAGCATAAAAAATGAGGCACAGTTGAAGGATTTAACAAGCGTTTCATTCGAAACATTCAGTTTTTTACTTTCTTTCTTTGTTTCTGAAGTGTCTATAAATATAAGTAATAACGATGTTTGTTTACTCTTTTTAATGAAAATGAAATTGGATATAACCTTTGCTGCCTTGGCACTCATATTTGGTGTACATCTTTACTACTGCTGCGCAAATATTTTTTACTGCTCTCGGAGTAGTCAAGACACACACTTGTAATTTTATTTTCAGGCCTAGCAAACTAAACCGTGCAAAAAACTTTGCCTAGCGCTTTAAAAAAAAGTTATCCTGACGCACGAGTTATAAGAGATTGCACAGAAAGGAAATCAGAAACGCCAGCAAGAATAGATGAGAGACATTACATGTATTCTTCGTACAAGTCATGTTATACCTTTAAATTTTTATTACCTGTAGCCCCAAATGAAACTATTGTTTTTTTCTCCCTTGTTATGGTGGAAGAACTAGTGATACTTTTATTGTTAACAATTCAGGCTTCCTAAATCTTTTGAGTGAAGGGGACGTTATATTAGCCAACAAGGGATTCCCAGGTTTAAAAACAGTCAACTCATTCTTGTTATGCCGCCTTTTCTTCACAATGGGAGATTTACAGAAGATGAAGTGTTACAAATTCAGAGTGTAGCAAGTGTGCGAATTCATGTTGACAGATGCATACACAGGGTGACCGTTTACAAAATCTTGAAAAATATTCCTCTAGATCTGTTTCCGTATATCAACGACATTGTTTACGTAGCTTGTGTGCTAACAAATTTCTTGCCACCAATAATAAAGAATGTAGAACTGTAACCCCTGCACATAATCCACTCGTATAAATCTTTCTTATCAGAACTTCGCTTAGCAACATGACGTGTTATCTACTTATTCCAACTGAATTCCTGTTTATTTGCTTACCGGATGCTGCCTGTCAATAGTTTCTCAAAAGCACAGTCGATTTCACCGGAAATCTCTCTCGCGAAATTTGACTTTTCACAGATTCACAGATATGAGGTAGTTACAATTGTGTTATTCATTTCGTCCTGTGACAACAATATCAGGTTAAAATGTAGTTTTATATGTACAGCATTACAACATCCATAGCATTACTTCATATTTATCTTGACGACAAGATGCAACGATACTTTCGCCGTAACTACTGTATGAAGCAAGGCTTCCAGCGGAATGCACTCTCACCGTATTAATTCTCGGAATTCCGCCAGAGCGCTCTGTTACTAGTACCGTGCACGCTCCCTATAGTGGTACAACTAACAGGCAACGCCCAGACCCGCGGTGTTGCTCACATGGGTACGACGCGCGGATACCGGAAACCCCCGGCCAGGCTGCTACTAATCACAAACCCATTTCGTACCGAATATAGTGGTACAACTCGCAAGTACAGGCAACCCATGGTGTTCCCCACGTGATGGTACGAATCAAAAGTAGTTTCATGGTTCTAATTCAATCATCCCTTGGTCGCCCTTTTTAGTTGCCTCTCACGACAGGCAGGGGATACCGTGGGTGTATTATTCGTTTGCGTCCCCCATCCACAGGGAGTAAAGAGAGAGAGAGAGAAAAGAAGAAGAAAGAAGGGATCCGTCACTTCGAAAGGTGAAGTAACAGACGAAGAAAGGCAAGGGCCATGAAGGGCGCGAAATGAAAGACTCCCTAGGCCTTGAATGCTTTAATACCATCGGGGTCAGAAAAGAACAAGAGTTGACCAAGGGAGGTCGGACAGGATAGATGAAAGTGAGGAGCCTGGCACAAGTAAGTGGAAGCAATGCCAGAACTCAGCTAAGGGCCCCGTGGTCGCCAATCCACACTCCCAAGTTGAAAGCCCCTTTGGCCCCTGTAAGTCGCCTCTTACGACAGGCAGGGGATACCACGGGTGTATTTTACATGTGCGTCCCCCACCCGCACGGGGTTAAAGTAGTAGTAATAAATTCTTCTTCTACACTAAAGCTTTCTTGGGTATTGATTAACAAAAGTAACATCGACCTTCATCATAGATCTGATAATTTGAAAATACATAGGTGGTTTAAAAGAAACAGATGTACGAGAGAGCAATTTGAATGTTCAATAATGAACACACAATCATACTTAAGAAGCTAAGAAGAGAAAATGGACTCCAGTCACTAAAGCCAACAATTAAAAATGCATTTAGTCAAATAATAAAATGTTGTTGGAACATAGGCATGGCACAGAATATATACTGCATTTTAATTCATTCCTCTGAACATACTTCCTAGTTTATGGTTCTAAAAATCTTTGACGGACACATACATAATTACTACAAAATTTTGTTTTTAAATTTAAATTTCATGAAAATGACAGTAGAGGTAACTTATTTTAAAAAATCTTACGAAGAGTAATAACAAAAAACTTGGCTTAGAGATCACAATGGTTACAGGTGCATTTACAACACTGATGTAACACGTTTCCTCCACTCCTCCAGCCAACCATCCTATGGCACAGAACACTGTCACAGCTGCCAACAAGTGGTGATATTCCCTATTAAAGCCATAGGTCACTCCTAACTGAACTCTAACCTAACTAGCTCACTAAGAGTTCTTCCATTATACGAGAAGTCAATCAGTCGCTGACAGTAAGGATCTTACAAATACTAATCTATCATTATTCGTCATTTTGTCACAAACAGTAAACTAACCTTCCCCATCAGAAATTTTGATGCTGATAGTAATCAAACTTAATCAAACTCTAACCTAACTAACAGTGCTTTATTGTGAATCAGAATCTAACCTGCCACTAACAGTAATCACCAAGCTTATTAGGGGGCACTGTGATTAATACACACCATGGTTAGTGGACTATGCATTCGTTATGCTGGCAGCCAGGTAAAACATCATCAATCAGCGCGCCAGGTAGAGAACAGCAGAGTGGGAAAACAGTGCGAAACAATGTAGTATGTTCACAGGAATTTTCTCTTAATCTTCCCTGACTTACAGATATTTCTTACAGAAATTTCTGACTCACAAAAACTGTGCAATATATTACCTGATCAAACATATTTTACTAGGAAGAAAAAAGGAAAATCCAACCTCCAATTTCTTCCCTCTTTATTACTTTTTAATATTTATTTATTCATTCATTTATTGAAAAATACATCGATGGCATTATAACAATTGATATAACAATTATTTTAATGGTAATGTGCAGGTAACATGTGAATAAACAGATGGAACGATGACACAATATGCATATTTTTAATTGCAACAATGGAATCCCATTTTATTTACCATTAAAGGAAATTAACCGGAGGTACTACAAACTTATTAACCGGGTAATTCAGTAACTTATACTGTATATGGTAGTATAAAAAATTATTAAACTACCGGGCGAGTTGGCCGTGCAGTTAGCGGCGCATGGCTGTGAACTTGAATCCGGGAGATAATGGGTTTGAATCCCAGTGTCAGCAGCCCTGAAGATGGTTTCCCATAGTTTCCCATTTTCACACCAGCAAATGCTGGGGTCGCAACTTAATTAAGGCCAAGACCACTTCCTTTCAACTCCTAGGCCTTTCCTATCCCATCGTCGCCATAAGACCCATCTTGTGTCGGTGCAACGTAAAGCCACTACCAAAAAAATTATTAAACTATAGTAATCTAATACTAACTCATGTGGATCTGAAGTACAGTATACTGCGGATCACAAATAGGCCTGTAATCGCAATAGATTTCAAAACTACTAAGCAAGTGACCACGCGGTTTGGGTCACGTAGCTATCAGCTTGCATTTGAGAGATAGTGGGTATCGGTGCGACATACAGCTTTTTTTTCTTTTTTTTAACTGAAGATAAATCAGTCAGACAAATTAGGAATGAAAAAGAAGAATGTACTCCTTGAAAATTTATTACTCTTGCTTTATATTTTCTATAAGATTATTCCTTTTTCTCAATTTCAAAATCTTTATTTCCTCCTTCAATTTTCAACTATTTCAACTAACAATGGGGTTTGAACACATTATCTCACATATGCAAGCTCACAGCTGCACAACCCTAACTGCGTGGCCACCTTGCCTGGTAAAATATTTCCCACAAGTACGGAGACTCCATAAATAAATCCATCTAACAAGTGATCTGCAATTGCCCTGGCTAAGAATATGTTATTCCAGTACCTTGTGGAAACTTTTTGAAGGTTTACAGAGGGTTGCCCCGGTTAACACAGGATGCGACTGCAAGCTGCAAGTCTGTTTTTTTGCTCTGTCTGGTCAGTACGACTTAGAGAAGTGCCACATACTGTCATATCATACCATTGTTGCCTTATGGCCTGCCGAATTGCAGATATACACCAAGGCTATATTGTTAGCATTTCTGATGCTAATTTCTCATTATCGAGGATTGTTCAACAGTGTAAAATGGTAATGTGCAGGTAACATGTGAATAAACAGATGGAACGATGACACAATATGCATATTTTTAATTGCAACAATGGAATGTGATAAAATTACATCAGAATGGTTTCCTGCCAGAAACAACAGCTTTAAAAAACACGCTACAGAAGAGAGTTCTACCCTCCAAAACTCGGGGCATCATTAAGAACGTAAAGGCTGCTGTCCTGAAGGAAAATCCACCAACTCAAAGACACTTTGCCACCCACACTGACACATCTAAAGGGACAGTCTACCATATAATTAAAGAATATCAGAACCTGGTAAAGCGGCATAAGGCTTTGAAAGCAAGGCACATTAATTTACTATAGCCCAATAGGCCAAAAGGAACATTCAAACTTTGCCAAGGAAAACAAAGAAAACCCTGCTAGGGGGTTCATGGTAGTGGCAGGTTGGTTACTGTACTCGGGGTTAACTCAGAATCCTAAGTGTGCAAAAAAAAAAAAAAAAAAAAAAAGAGAAAAAATAAAAATAAAAAATTAAAAAAAAAGAGATCAGTGCTACCTACTTCCAGAAGCATGTCATGGACCCCTATTTCGACAAAAGATATCCCTCGGCTGTATGGTGAGGATGCTTTAGATGTCTGGATCCACATGGATAAAGAATTCAGTCATACTGCCAGGTCATCACTCACCTACTATGAGAGAAAAGAAACAAAGACAGGTGTCCATGTCATACCATTTAGTGACATGCCTGTCAAATCCCCGGATGTCTCGCCGATGGATTTCTGTGCCTTTGGTCTCCTGCAGAGAGGGCTTTCTTCTAGACGTCCCACCACTATTGAGGATCTTTGGAAAGTCTGCAAGGAGGTACAAGACAATATTTCTCTTCCTGAGCTCCGCTGAAGTCTTCTACAGTGGAAATTGAGACGTATGGCAATAGTCCGTGCCCGTAGCTATCATATGGAGCACAACCGGGTCCGGAGGAAAGGAAATGCCTAGGACAAAAGTTCGTCAAAATCGTCCAAACTTAACTGGGACAACCATCCGTAAAGCCCAAAACCTTATATGCAAGTCCATTTGTCGTCAATGAACAAATCTGTTTAATGATTAATAAAAGGAAACAACAGAGCACTGTTTGTCCATAGTAAAGCTCCGATTGGTTTTATTATCCGGGAACATATTTTTGAATGCTGTAGAGTTTTTAAGCCGGCCCCATGGTGTAGGGGTAGCGTGCCTGCCTCTTACCCGGAGGCCCCGGGTTCGATTCCCGGCCAGGTCAGGGATTTTTACCTAGACCTGAGGGCTGGTTCGAGGTCCACTCAGCCTACGTGATTAGAAATGAGGAGCTATCTGACGGCGAGATGGCGGCCCCGGTCTAGAAAGCCAAGAATAACGGCCGAGAGGATTCGTCGTGTTGACCACACGACACCTTGTAATCTGCAGGTCTTCGGGCTGAGCAGCGGTCGCTTGGTAGGCCAAGGCCCTTCAAGGGCTGTAGTGCGATGGGGTTTGGTTTGGTAGAGTTTTTATCAGAAGAGTTCCGAGACGACATCTTGGTGACAATCTGGAGAGCCCATACTGCTTCAGCTGACAATTCATCATTCACACCAAAAGTCCTTAAAATCATTTGACTTGTTTCTGGCACTACTAATTCCCTGTAGCCGTGAATGAAGCGTTAGGTGTAGGCTGCACGCCTTCTAATGGAGATGGAAGTAGATGTTTCTTTGTAAAGAAAGAAACTGTTGGATGAGAAGACTCAGTTTTCATGTATTTTTACAAGAGTAGGTAATTTAGCAAAAGAAATAAATACTTGTTTACACATATTGCTAAGTTTGATGCATTTAAAATACTTCATAATATGTTGAAGTTGCAACATTAATCAGCATGTCCAACAAACCACTAAATTCTGGAAACTCCTCACTGTCTAGACAAAGCTTATTGTAATGAGTTTCAGTGGACATCTTCAAACTGAAAAAGAATTAGTCAAAACAGTTTAAGAAAAGACACAAGGGCAAAACAAAATTTATTTAATTGTGCATTTCTTGTGTAAAATATGCTACAATAGTCTGGGATATGGCTGACTAGAGCATGAAAAAAATTTCCCCTTCAATCCATCATCATGGAAGATTTCCCTGATTTCTAGATATTTTGTCCATTTCCCTGAATTTTCCTGATCATAATTTCTTTCCCTGACTTTCCCAGAATTTCCAGAATGTGCACACCCTGCAATGGCGTGATGTCAACGATATTATGAAGACAACTAATTATAACAACAAATAAAATGTAATCCTACTGATGACTTACCTGAAGGAATGGATCACTGACACCTGAGACGTCATGTTCTGGAGAATATCCAGCCAGGATAAGATTCTTCAGGATTCGAACCAAGTTCGGAACAATCTGTAAATTTTGTAAAATCATCTTTCTCTTAAATGATCATATACAATAGACCACACTTTCTAACTACCCTGTAAGTCTAGACACTAGAATAGAAATAACTTCTTATAGATTTAAACATAAGATTTGACAGTGGAATTTCTGATTAAATTATAAGAACATTTTCCTCTTAATACTCCCTATCTCAATCACTGCATTATACTCATACAGTACGATTGATTAACTATCTAAAGCATAACTTAAGACATGAATATACTTATGCAACTTGGAAGCTTAAAATTACAAGGAAATAATAACAAAGAGACACAAAATTTAAAAACTTATTTCTGGTTAATTTTTCCCGTGAACGGCCAGAAGTGTGTGCAAACCATGAATTAAGCAAACAGAGAGAAAATAAATTTAGAAACTGACATTGCACAGGAATCAAAGCTTATTTAAGTCAAAGCAAGGAAAATATGAAAGGAAGAGGGAACACTTACATACACCAGATTGGGGAAAAATCATCAACATGGTTGCAAAACATTACAAATAGCAATTTTATGTACAATACCTATCACTTCACAATACAAGTCCACAATTCTAACAATTCTACAGCACAGACGTCTAAAAGCAACAAGTGACATATCAAAAAGGAAGGAAAAATACCGAGCGAGTTTGCTGCATGATTCGAGGTGTGTATCTGTTAGCTTGCATTTGGGAACTAATGGGTTTGATCCCCACTGTTGGCAGACCTAAAGTTGGTTTTCCGTGGCCCCCACTTCCTCCTGAATGCAAGCTGATAGCTACGTGACCTAAACCGTACATCCACTTGCTTGGTCAGGGCACTTTCAATGTATTCACTGCCACAAAGCTTCCTTCAGCTTATCCCAGTTATTTTTCGGGTTGCTAGGGCCAACAACGCTTATTTTGATTTTGGCCGATGGTTTAATTCTGGATGCCCTTCCTAACACCACACGATACTTCAAATAAAAATCTCAACGAAGGATTGAACAGGATTCAAATTTAGACTTTCAAGTGAGAAGCCAGGAGTTAAGCCACTGAGCTAATCACATCCCCTCACTGCCGCCGGGACATGAAGACATTAAGGACAATGAAGGGCTGACAGATTGCCCAAGGAGGGCTCTCAGAGTGAGCCTACATTATAAGGACTTGCCTATGGACCTGTTAAGGCATATGTCAAAGAATGGATTTGTATAAAGTACTGGAAATCAACTGAAGGATGCATGTACGCAAAAACTCACACAAAAGAGCCAAACGAAAGTGCAGCAAATAAACTACTTCATATGAGCATATGCCGTGGTGGGTAGGCTTGCGTGTCCCAATGAAGCAGATAGCCGAGCCGCAGGTGCAACCATATTGGATGGGTATCTGTTGAGATACCAGACTAAGGAATGGTTAATCGAAAGGGGGGTAGCAGCCTTTCGGAAACTGCAAGGGCGGCAGTCTGGATGATTGACTGATATGGCCTTGTAATAATACTCAACATGGCTTAGCTGTGTTGATACTGCTACACGGCTAAAAGCAACGGGGAAACAACAGCCGTAACTAACTCCCAAGGACATGCAGCTCTCTCTGTATGAATGATGTACTGATGATGGCTTCCTCCCGGGTAAAATATTCCAGAGGTAAACTAGTCCCCCATTCGGATCTCCGGGTGGGGACTACACGAGAGGGGGCGATCATCACGAAGATGGATACTGACATTCTGCGAGTCGGAGCGTGGAACGTTAGAAGTTTGAATCGTTGTAGTAGATTAGAGAATCCAAAAAGAGAGATGGATAAGTTAGATGTAGTTTGTATAAGTGAAGTACGTTGGCAAAAAGAACAGGATTTCTGGTCAGGCGACTACCGAATTATCAACACAAAATCAAACAGAGGAAATGCAAGAGTTGGTTTAATAATGAATAAGAAAATAGGACAGCGGGTAAGCTACTATGACCAGCATAGTGAAAGAATTATTGTCGTCAAGATAGACACCAAACCAAAGCCCACCACAATAGTGCAGGTCTATGTGCCTACTAGCTCAGCGGATGATGAGGAAATTGAAAGATCAAATGAAGAGATAGAAGATTTAATGCAATATGTAAAAGGTGTCGAGAATCTAATTGTGATGGGAGACTGGAATGCAGTGGTAGGCCAAGGAAGAGAAGGTAATACAGTAGGAGAATTCAGATTGGGACAAAGGAATGAAAGAGGAAGTCGGCTGGTTGAATTCTGCACTGATCATAATTTAGTCCTTGCCAATACTTGGTTCAAACACCACAAACAACGGCTGCATACGTGGACGAGACCTGGAGACACTGGAAGGTATCAAATAGACTTCATTATCATTAAGCAGAGATACAGAAACCAGGTGTTGGATTGCAAAACTTTCCCAGGAGCACTCGTGGACTCTGACCACAACTTGTTGGTCATGAAATGCCACCTGAAGCTGAAGAAATTGAAGAAAGGAAAGAATGCAAAAAGATGGGATCTAGACAAGTTGAAAGAAAAGAGTATGAGGGATTGTTTCAAGGAGCATGTTACAAATGGCTACATGAAAAGGCTGAAGGAAACACAATAGAGGAAGAGTGGATAGTCATGAAAAATTAAGTCAGCAGGGTTGCTGAAGAAATGTTAAGAAGGAAGAAAAGATCAACTAAGAATCAATGGATAACTCAGGAGATACTAGACCTGATTGATGAACAAAGAAAATACAAGAATGCTAGAAATGAAGAGGGCAGAAAAGAATAAAGGCGATTAAAGAATCAAGTGGATAGAAAGTGCAAGGCAGCTAAGGAAGACTGACTGAAGGAGAAGTGCAAGGATGTCGAAGGTTGTATGGTCCTAGAAAAGGTAGATACTGCACACAGGAAAATCAAGAAAACCTTTGAGGAAAGGATATCTAGGTCGTATGAATATTAAGAGCTCAGATGGAAAGTCACTTCTAGGGAAAGAAGACAAAGCAGAAAGATGGCATGAACATATCCAACAGTTGTATCAAGGTGAAGATGTAGATAATTTGGTTCCGGAACAAGAAGAGGATATTGATGCTGATGAAATGGGAGACCCAACTTTGAGAGAGTTTGACAGAGCTGTGAGCGACATAAATAGGAACAAGGCACCTAGAATTGATGATATTCCCTCTGAATTACTCACTGCTTTAGGAGAAACCAGCATGGCAAGGTTATTCAATTTAGTGTGTAAGATGTATGGGACAGGAGAAATCCCATTCGATTTTTGGCAGAATGTTGTTACACCCATTCCCAAGAAAGCCGGTGCTGACAGGTGTAAAAACTATCACACCATTAGTTTAGTATCTCATGTCTGCAAAATTTTAACACGTATTGTTACAGAAGAATGGAAAAACAAGTTGAAGCTGAGTTGGGAGAAGATCAATTTGGCTTCAGAAGAAATGTAGGAACACGTGAAGCAATCCTGACTTTACGTCTGATCTTAGAGGATCGAATCAAGAAGGACAAGCCCACGTACATGGCATTCGTAGGTCTAGGAAAGGCATTCGGTAATGTTGATTGGACCAAGCTATTTAACATTCTGAAGGTGATTGGGATCAGATACCGAGAATGAAGATTTATCTACAATCTGTATAAAAATCAGTCTGCAGTGATAAGAATCGAGGGCTTTGAAAAAGAAGCAGCAATCCAGAAAGGAGTGAGGCAAGGCTGCAGTTTGTCCACCCTCCTTTTCAATGTTTACATAGATCAGGCAGTAAAGGAAATCAAAGGGAATCACAATTCAAGGAGAGGTAATCAAAACTTTCAGATTTGCCGATGATATTGTTATTTTATCTGAGACTGCAGAAGATCTCGAGAAGCTGCTGAATGGTATGGACGAAGTCTTGGGTAAGGAGTACAAGATGAAAATAAATAAGTTCAAAGCAAAAATAATGGAGTGCAGTCGTACGAAGGTAGGTGATGCAGGACATATTAAATTAGGAAATGAAGTCTTAAAGGAAGTAGATGAATATTGTTACTTGGGTAGTAAAATAACGATGGCAGAAGTAAGGAGGACATAAAATGCAAATTAGCACAAGCAAGGAACAGCTTTCTTAAGAAAAGAAATTTGCTCACATCAAACATTGATATGGGAAGATGTTTTTGAAGACTTTCGTGTGGAGCGTGGCACTGTATAGAAGTGAAACATGGATGATAACTAACTCAGAAATAAAGAGACTAGAAGCTTTTGAAATGTGGTGTTACAGAAGAATGCTGGAGGTGAGATGGATAGATCGAATCACGAATGAGGAGATACTGAATCGAATTGGCGAGAGGAGATCGATTTGGCTAAATTTGACGAGAAGAAGAGATAGAATGATAGGACACATCTTAAGACACCCAGGACTTGTTCAGTTGGTTTTCGAAGGAAGTGTAGGTGGTAAGAACGGTAGGAATAGACCCAGGTATGAATATGACCAGCAGATTAGAGCAGATGTAGGAGACAGTAGTTATGTAGAAATGAAAAGGTTAGCACAGGATAGGGTGGTGTGGAGGGCTGCATCAAACCAGTCTATGGACTGATGACGCGAACAACAATATGAGCAGAAATCTGCAATGCATAATTGATCTGCTCGCCAGTCATTGCAGACTGAAGGAACATCTATACAAGACTGGGAACACTTTGATTCCCTCTTGTACTAGATGTCATAAAGGAGAAGAAACGGTTAAAACACTTACTTTGAGAATGCGAAAGCCTTAGCCATTCAAAGAGCTAATATTTCAGGGAGTCACTTATTGATATATGTGAACATTTTTTATTTTTAAAAAAATACAAGTTGCTTTACTTTGCACGGACACAAATGGGTCTTAAGGCGATGATGGGATAGGAAAGGGCTAGGAGTGGGAAGGGAGCAGCCATGGTCTTAATTAAGGTTAAGCCCCAGCATTTGCATGGTGTGAAAATGGGAAACCACAGAAAACCATCTTCAGGGCAGCTGACAGTGGGGTTCGAACCCCACAGCGGTGCATCCCTCACCACACAGCTAACTCGCTCGGTTATGTGAACTCTCTAATGTCAAATTAGTAGTCTCACACCATTTATCACTAAATGTGCAATTATACAGGAAGAGTAAAGTGGGTTGGGAAACACAATAGGTCACAAAGAATGGTCATGCAGTGACCACCCTCTTATAAACTAACCTAAATTAAATTGGGGCCGATGACCTAGATGTTAGGCCCCTTTAAACAACAAGCATCATCATCAACCTAAATGAAAGACAAGTTAAGACTTCATATCCACCAGTGGAGTTTAATGGAAGGTCAAAGAAAAATGCATGGAAGAACAATTATTACTGTAGCAGGAGATTTTTTACATTCATTTCTTAGCATATGGCTTTACAGATATCATATGTACATACATACTAGCAGATTTACAAAAACAAGACAAACTCTATATCTCTGTTATTTATATAACTAATTGTATCTAGTAACGCATGAACAAAATAAGATATGTTGCCAATGAACTTTCTTTTTGGACACTTGGTGATAATATACTGGATGGTCTGCTTAGAGGCACCAAAATTTCAAGTGGGTGTAGAAATTCTTTTCCATTTGTAGTGGAAATGTGTGCAGTTACCATGGCCCAATTGTATCCTGCTGAGAGTACTCTATGTTTCACAAGGAAACTCACTGTAGGTGGCAACGATGAACTAATACTTGGCAGAATTGACTTAGACCCAGTATCTTGTCTTCCATGCCATTCTTTAGTTGTACTGAAGCTGATACTCTCCAATTCACTTGCAGATTTTATTAACAGATTTTGAGACTGTACACGATTCCGATGGATGTCAGCAATGTTGCCATGCATCGGTAATAGTGGATTATTAAATATTCTTCATTTCCCTGAGGAGATCTGGCGGGGAGATATGGCTGAGGATAAGAAGACAATATGTGGTTGTGGACCTTATTGTGCCGATGATAAGCATCGTGGTGTTGAGCTGCCTATCTCTGAGGTTGGAGTGCGGGCTATACAAACAAACGGGAACACAGTACCTGACAGCCTAAAACAAAGCTGGACAGTGGAGTAAAGTTGTACCACATAATTTTTGGATTACACTGTTGCAAGTTCTTACTTTGGAATGGATGTTGCGAAGGTGTTGTGTAAAGAAGAATGTTCTAACGCAACTCCTAGATATTTAGGGAATCTACTGTCTCAATAATTTATTTCCTGCAATTCTTTATTAACCATCTTGCAGTTTAGATGGAAGCAACATACTTCTGTTTTGTTGGCATTAGGTGTAAGTCTCCACAATTTGAAGTACTGCACCAACATCTTAAGGTCAGCTTGGATTTCTAGAATGTTGCTTCTTTGAATTTATTAACTTAACCACTATGGCTTAATTTATTTTCTTCCATACCAGCGTCAATCTATTCACCACTGTTGCATCTCTAGTTGCAAGGGCCGAATCATCAGCATAACCAAATTTTCTTGAAAGTGTCGCAGCCATATTTTGAGATATATAAGCTAAATAAGATTGGAACAAGAACAGAACCAAGAGGAAGTCCATTTTTTAGTGATCTTTCGGTGCTCACAGTATTCCCCCTAAGTACTTCGAAAAATCTTTGGCTTAGCAAGCTATTCAAGAGCAAGGCAGTCATCTTACACGGTATCACTTTCAAAAACTTTAAGATTAGGTCACGTTTCCTTTTTTTTTTTCAAGTTGCTGCACGTTGCACCGAAAGAGATAGGTCTTATGGTGATGATGGGACAGGAAAGGGCTAGGAATGGGAAGGAAACGACCACGGCCTTAATTGAGGTACAGCCCCAGCATTTGCCTGGTGTGAAAAAATGGGAAACCACAGAAAACCATCTTCAGGGCTACCGACAATGGGGTTCGAACCCACTATCTCCCAAATACTGGATACCGGCCGCACTTAGGCGACTGCAGCTATCGAGCTCGGTACCATGTTTCCAGACTGTGTCATAGGCTACCGTCAGATCAATAGAAACCACCAATGTCTTAAGCCTTCTCTGTTAGCCTGCTTGTACAAAAGGTACAAAAGTTGTAAGACACATTACTTGGACTGTAGTTCTTCTGTGCGGTCTGGATTCTACCTGCTCCATTGGTATTTTCTTGAGTATCTCTGGGGCAATTCTATTGAGAAGGAGCCTTTTTAGTTATTTATATGTCACACTAAGCAAAGAGTCCATTGTCCCTCACGCCACAGGTTCAACCTTAAAATACCGTACACATGGCCCCCGGGTAGTGCTATGTGAGCAACAGCGAACAGGCAATCGCATATATTACTCTCCTGGTCAAGATGCAAGTGAATATATCTCACATAATATGGCTTCTCACAAAGTGGCTATTGTTGAAATGCATGGAGGATTTTTGAAATGAAAAGTCATGTTCCTGTGGTTTAGATGATCTCAATATCCAACAGTCATGTAAGACTACAAATTTGCTAGCTTTTTTTTATAGAACGGTCACACATCATACCAAGGAAGAACGTCCGCGGGACTCTACTTGTCCAGCTGGTTAGATGTACAACAAACGGTCGGCGGAGGCAGAAGTTAGAATGTGTTTTATTAACGTAACACTGCCGCTTTGCGGGATTTGTTTTCACTTTATGAATCGAGAAG
Organism: Anabrus simplex; assembly: GCF_040414725.1. Lineage (NCBI taxonomy): Eukaryota > Metazoa > Arthropoda > Insecta > Orthoptera > Tettigoniidae > Anabrus > Anabrus simplex. The sequence goes on from NC_090266.1 coordinate 982,392,447, forward strand.
TAACGTACTATTATGCCATCTATGTTTCATAATTAGAACTAATACAAAATTGATCGATATCCATTGCTTTTGAATCATATCGGTAAGGGATACGACATGTGACACGCTCTATTTAGTTTCAAGGTATTTGCTTTAAAAGGTATCATGTCCTTTCCTGCCATCTTGAGAATATTTTGTGAACTATACCTAACTTGAAAATTCTTGAAAATTCTCGCCACTTATGAAGGGGGAAGCAACAAAAACAAATACTGTGCAGATATTTTTTTGCTTTGCAGGCTAGCGGCTACTCAGTTGCAGAGGAAAGGCCGGGCTGTCTCATTCTACTATGGGCGCAGAAATTATTGGTTTGATACTCTGATTACAGTAGTGAAAGTGATGTATTGGGAAGCGATATTTTCGGTAGCGATACAGACAGTGACTCTGCACAGCAAGAGGTTACAGTACTGGAGAATTGAAAGACAGCGCAGATGAAGAAGAAATAGCTCAAGTCATAACAACTTCGTCCGCTCCTCAGTGGTTGTGACGAGAGGTAGATGTCACAAGCACACAAAAGATCCCCTTCACCGGTGTGCCAGGAACAAGAAATGAATTGGCGTATGGCTTTTTAGTGCCGGGAGTGTCTGCAGACATGTTCGGCTTGACCGGAGCAGGTCTTAGGATTTGACGCCGCAGGCGACCTGGGCGTCTTGATCAGGATTAAATGATGATGACGACACATACAAGAAATGAACCAATGATGGTTAAAATTCTCGACCCTGCAGGGAATCAAACCCGAGACCCCTGTGACCAAAGGTCAGCACGCTAACAATTTAGCCATGGAGCTGGACACTTGTTCAAAAAACAAATAATGATAATGATGATGATTGTTGTTTAAAGGGGCCTAACATCTAGGTCGTCAGCCCCTAATGGTAGGAAATGAGACTAAATGTAATGACAATTTAAAAGTCCAAAAACATCCACTGACCCGAATTCAAAACGTGATGACGAAGAATGAATTAATATGAATTTAAAACAATCAGTGGATCCGACCTGCAATGTCCCACACTCCCAGAAACTAACGTTAAGCAATAGTAGTGCTGATCAAGGGACTGCTTCTAAAGCACAATACTGAATCAATGGTCCTTGTTGTCTAAAGGGGTCCAAAATCAAAGTCATCGGCCCCTCATAATGGTACTTATCGCTAGGAAAGTAGAATCATGGTATTTGTCATGTTGCCGTACTAATTAAAAGTAGCGTAGACTTGCAGTATTCCCACATTATGGTACTACTCACAGGTAATGTAATGCGCACATGTAACACAGGCCTATGGCATTTCTCACATCGCGGCGCCATTTACACGCAACACGAACCTAAGCTGATCCTCACATAGGTGTACTAATCACAGGGACTTGTACTATCCTGTGGTGTTCCTCACATAGTGGGTACTAATCATATCACAGGTGCTGTAAAACCCACCCTGATAAACACACACACTGTCACTACTAATCGCAAACCTACTGTGTACCTAACACAGTGATACTACGTGCACGTAAAGGCGACCCATGGTGTTCCCCACGTGGCGGTACTAATTACAAGTAGTCTCATGGTTCTCATTCGATCATCCCTTGGTCTCCCCTTTCAGTCACCTTTTATGACAGGCAGGGGATACCGTGGGTGTATTCTTCGCCTGCGCCCCCCACCCACAGGGGGGTTGAGTGTTTGGTCCACAAGAGACGTTTTATTTCGCTCAAGTCTGCTGGCAACCCAGTTAGGATCCCACTATCTGGCACCTGGGACGTGCCACGCAGGAGTATCACCTCTCCCCCTGCTACACCAGCGTAGTAGGTTCATGGGAATTGTATTTCATGACATTACTTTTTTTTGGGTAGGTTTTCGGTAAATGTCATATGCAAGTGACCCATTAGACCTTGTTACTTTTAGATCTAAGTAATTAATGGTGGAATTTGTCTCTGATCCTTTAGTGAATTCTATGTAAGGGTCTAAGTATGGAGGCATCATTAGTTGTTTGTTGGTCTAGAAAACATCGTCCATGAAACGAACCCAGAAGCATATGTTGAATATGGTTGTTAATTTTTGTGTGCTCAAGATTGTCCATGTAAATTTCCACTAAGATTGCAAATGATGGGGCTCACATTGGGAGGCCAGCTTGGTGATAGATGCTAACGTTAAATGTGGAAAAGTTGTTGTTTGAAACAAACTTTAACAAGGCTGGAATGTTATAAAGTTCGGAGAGTTGTCTCCTAGATAATTTTGTGGAGCAAAGGTGCTCTTGTAAGATATATTATTGAATGGAGCAGTGGTCGCTCCTGTCACATTGGCAAGGTTGGAGCTTCAAGCTCGTATTGTTAATTAATGTTGTGTAATTGTTCTATGAATTCATAATATTACTTCGAGATCATGGTTGTACCCGAGATTTTGTTACTCACTTAGCGAATTGTCTTTGTTAAAAGTTAACATCCGAAAAGAGTAAAGAAAAAAGGGGAAAGAAATAAAAATGCTAATTTTAAAGTTTTAGATTAATCTTTCAATTTTCATATACCCACCCATTCATGCTCGCACCTTCTTTCACCTCTGCATTCCACACAATCCTCGGAACAACAACAACAACAACAACAACAAAAGGAACAACAACAACAACAACAACAACAATAATAATAATAATAATAATAATAATAATAATAATAATAATAATAATAATAATAATAATAATAATAATATGCTCTACCACAAACTCAATGATAAGTAGTAGGAAGTGTAATTGCTGAAGCATACAAGTCCTTACACTTCACGATGAGGGTACTAAAAAGCAGCATTTCGTAGGCGAGGACACAGGGCTATGTATCACTCATTAGGCCGGTACTGGAATATGGAGCAGCCGTACGGGATCCATACCAAACAGAACTCATTAAAGAGCTTGAGATGGTACAGCGAAAAGCTGCAACATACGTGCTTAACGATTTCAATCCTAGTAGTAGGGAGACAAGTATGATAGAAATACTTGGGTGGGAGACACTGGGGACTAGAAGGAAACAAACAAGATTATGTGGCATGTATAATGCCTACACGAATAAGCCAGCTTGGGGAGAGTTGAACTAGAAAAGCCATGTTACATAAGCAGGACAGATTATCCGTACAAAGTAAAAGGTAGATTGCAGGAAACTAACTATGGTAAATATTTGTTTGTAAATCAGAGAATTGATGATTGGAATGCATTACCTGCAGCTGTCGTTAGAGCGTTCTCCCAAAATGTGAGATGTTTCAAGAATAAACTCCAGCATTCTGTAAATTGTGCGTGAATTTCTATGTGATGGTGTCATACTTCAATGCAACACCCAATCCACTGTAAATTGTAGTATTAAGGCATCTGAATTTAAGGTATGTGTGAACTTGTAGATGAACGTGCTGTATTTACAATGTTAAGATAATAGTTAGTAATTGGACTGCTCAATCTACTGTAAGTCATAGTATAAAATTTTAAAATACTTAAGGTATGTCTGAATTTGTATATGACGGTGAGGTAGTGTTAAGTTAGTAGTAACCTCAAGCCGTAGTGTTAAGCACTGGAAATACTTAAATTGAGTGTGAATTTGTATTTGATGCTGGATTTAGAATGCTAAACTAGTAGTATTTCTTTTAATATCTTCTTCCCATGAAATTGCTTGTTGTAGACTTGTTGGGTAATTACGTTTTTACCTTTATTATCACACTATTGTAAGTGATCATTGCCACCGGGATATTTCCCAACTGGGATGTATTTGTTAATAATAATAATAATAATAATAATAATAATAATAATAATAATAATAATAATAATAATAATAATAATAATGTCCAGCTCCATGGCTAAATGGTTATCGTGCTGACCTTTGGTCCAGAGGGTCCTGAGGTCTATTCCTGGCCGGGTCGGAGATTTTCACCATAATTGGTTAATTCCCTCGGCTCGGGGACTGGGTGTTTGCGCTGTCCCCAACATCCCTGCAACTCACCCACCACACATAACACTATCCTCCACCACAATAACATGCAGTTACCTACACATGGCAGACGCCACCCACCCTCATCAGAGGATCTGCCTTACAAGGGCTACATCTGGCTAGAAATAGCTACACGAAATAATAATAATAATAATAATAATAATAATAATAATAATAATAATAATAATAAGAAGAAGAAGAAGAAGAAGAAGAAGAAGAAGAAGTAGCAGTAGTTCACAAAATAAGTCTGGCATTTCTTGGTACAATATATAAAATAATATGTCCTGACTGACTGATTCATTCATCATCGCTGAGCCAAAACTACTGGACATAAAGAAATGAAATTTTGAGTATACATTTACATTACAATGTAGGTACTCACTAAGGCAGAACTATATCTCAAAAAGTTAACAGTTTACTGACATGAAAATTGGTATTTGGAATTCAAAAATGAAGAAACACATTTTTTTGTTTCCAGAAAATCCATTTAGGGGGAGGGAGTGAAAAGATGTGAAGGGGGAGTTGAATTCCCTTTTTCTTGTTAGCTGCTTTACGTCGCACTGACACAAACAGGTCTTATGGCGACGATGGGGATAGGAAATGCCAAGGAGTTGGAACGAAGCAGCCGTGGCCTTAATTAAGGTACAGCCCCAGCATTTGCCTAGTGTGGAAATTGGAAACTACGGAAAACCATCTTCAGGGCTGCCGACAGTGGGATTTGAACCCACTATCACCTGGATGCAAAGTCACAGCTGCGTGCCCCTGGCTGCATGGCCAACTCGCCTGGTAATTCCTTTTATGAGGATGCTTGTATCTCAAACTGAAGATGTTTCAAACTTGAAAGTTGGTACCGTAAACTGGAGATACTTTGACCTCCCAGGGTTACTTTGACCAGAAACACTGCAGAATATTATGTGCTTACTCTTTCTGAACTCGCGAGGTTCTATGGACAATTCAGATTGCAGATAGTTTCGTTGATCCCTCCCGATGACTCTGGAAACTCAATCTTTTCTTTGTTGTTGTTTTGGTCAGCCTGGCGGTTTTTTGAGTATTCATGCCAGTTTCCCGCTAAAAAGTGTAAGCTGGAAAATTGTCCATTCTAGCCCTTATCGGAGAAATATTTTGCAATTTTTCACCTTTAATTATGTACATCGGTGGTTTATCTTTCCAAATAGATCTTTAAACTTAGGACTTAGTAATGGATTATGTCAAATCCAGATAAATTATTCATACAGGCCCCATAACCTAAGAAATAGGGGATATCCTTTGACCGGGCAGTAAAGTTACCCAGCATGGTGAAAGTAGCTCAGTCATGTATAAAAAGTAATAATTTTTCTTTTATAAACTGTTGGTAGACTGCCAGATTCCACAGCACATCGAATGGAGGGCGTACTCTCAGACTGTGTCAAAGAAATGCTTATGGAAATGAAGCATGGGGAAAAAGGCAACAGAAAGTTCAAAGGTAAGAGGTCAATTTTCCTGCTGGAATAGGTATGTTTTTTGTTTAAAGGGGCCTAACATCCAGGTCATTGGGCCAGCTGGAATAGGCATTACTGTTGAAGATTATGAGCCTCAGCGACAGAATGAATTGGCAGAACCTCCTAACAAACATCTAGGAAAAGGAACAGGCAGAATTTTTCTATGTCCATCAATGAAAGCAGTGAAGGAGTATTGATGTTTTGTTTATGGACATTTCTGATGATACTGGGATTGAAGATAAGACAACCATTCCCTACCAGATGCCGAGAAAGGTACTGAAATGACAGCATATGAAGTTAAAATATATTGTTTTGCATCTGTTAGGGTTCCTACAATTAAAGAGAACATCTTCAGGCATTATGTAGCTGAGATTCTAACTAGTGACTCTGAGCTAAAATGTTATGTCAGATATTTGAGAGAAGTTGTAATGGACTTCTCACTTCACCGGCACCTACTGCCATGAAATTCGCCATGCACATAACCTTTTTTCTACTATTAATATGGACTTGCCCTCATCTTGATATAAACCATACTTTCTCCGCAACTGGGACTTGCATACTTAAGTGAATTTGGACATCACATACTTTGCATGAACTCCGCTCTATCCATCTCTACGATCTGCTATAAACTGACTACCTTCTCGCCTGCTGACATCATACGACATCGCCTGGTTGGTTGCGCATGCTCCAGTAACCTCTGGAATCTTCGAGACGTATTTCTTCTCATTATTTCCCCTCTACTCTACCGTATAAATACCTGGGCTCTCTCTGGATATTTTGAGATGGACTTTAGCCTGTGTGGAGGGAGGAACACCTAACGTCGTCTCCATCCTTAGGGACATGTGCCCAGGAGTCTCCATTTTCGGGCAGTACTACGTGTTTCATGATGAGGTATGACAAACTGTTAATTTATTTTCTGTAAATACTTCTAGTTGCACTGTGAACTACTTTCCTTCGAAATTCTGACAGGGAGCATGGCATTTCCAGGCCAAGATTCCACTCGCCTTTTCAATATTTAAAGCTTCCATTGACGAACCTAGTCACAACTCTGTTTCGAGCTGTGCGTGTGGTGTATTCAGAACTCTGCGAGTCCTCCACACACTCGTACCTAATCAGTGCTTCGGCATTTGTGTTTGTGAATGTCTTGAAACTGGTTCATTTGATCAAACATAGTGATTTCGGCTTGCATAATAACTTTACTTGGTGTCAATTCGTGTGGTAACGGAAGTGGTTATGACTTACATATTTGGACTTTACTTCGAAGATTTCTAGCTGGTATACTCTGATTTTGTAATTGTGTACATTTAAAAAAAAAATACTTCGTGTTACTCTGGGTTTCTTTTCTAATAGGCGTATTTATCCTTTTCCTTGTTTGTCCCTTTCCATTCCTTCTTTATTCTCTCTCATTTGCTCTCTTTCTCTTTGATATTTTATTTTTGTGCAAAGATTCAAATTTTGTATAACTGGTTGGGAAAGTACCACATTTGTATTAGAGCTCTGCATTTGGAGGAAAACAACCGCTCGAGCATTGCCCACTTCGTGCCGCTGCTCGACGGCTGGGAAAAGCCCACGCTGCGATAAGGCTGTGGCCGTCTACTACACCATGTGGCCGGTCGTTGTTCACCTCTCGGTGATCAGTAGAACGCTCGAGCACTGCCGGGCGCTCGAGCGTAATCATAATCCCGGTCGGTGACAGTAAAACCGCCGCGCGCTCTACAGTGCGGAATGCATTAGACATCACGTGTAAAACCAGTTGGTGACTGGGCTTTGAGCAGTGTAGACAGCGTTATGGATCAACCAAGTATAAGTCGTAAACGCTGCATTCAAGAAACGAAGATAAGTATTCTGGAGAGAATTAGGAGCGGCTCGTTAGTCCTGAAGAAGAAAGATATGTCGGAAAAGGTGGCGAAGAGTGAAGCTTGGAAATCGTTTGCACTTGTAGTGGATCCTGTCACGCAGGCTTCTTCTGGGTTCGTGCAGTGTGCCACATGTGATACTGTACTTTCTTACCAGCCAAGCAAAACAGGTATGATCTGGCGCTGAAAAAATAACTGAGGATCAGAATTCCACCGAACACGTGCAGTACCAAGCAGCATAAAGAAAGTTGGTGTTGATAAGTTGGTCGATATGAGTGGAATAGATTTGCTACCGTTAAATACTTGTAGTAAGACTGGCTTCAAGAATTATTCGCAGGAGTTCATCAATGTTGGCGCCACTTATGGCAAAGTCAATGATAGAAGATGTTCTTACGCACCCTACCACTGTATCACGGCATATCAAAAAAAGGCCGAAAAAATACGGGCGACAATGGTGCCGAAGCTAATATGTGCCACAAAGAACAAAATGTGTGCTTTAGACGCTGATCTGTGGTCTGATAACTACAAGAAGAGAACTTTTTTGACTCTGACATCGCATTATGTTAACGATGAGTGGCAGCTAGAAACGCTTGTTTTGCTAACAACTGAGTTTCCGGACATACCTAAGACAGGAGAGAACATTCGGCACGAAATCGAAGAGCGGTTGCTTGAGTTAGCAATTAACAAGAATGATCTTACAAAATGTTACTTTGTCTCCGACCAAGGAGCTAATATGAAGAAGACACTTGAATCTTACGACCGTTTGCCTTGCTTTGATCACTGCCTGATGACTGCGCTTCGTCACACATGTTAAGAGACGTTTTTAGAAGATGAAGCTCCTGAAATCCTGTCGTGTCTGCTATCAGCAAGAGCTATAGTAGGCTATTTGAAGAGATCGGGTCACTCGGGGCGTCTGCAGCACTCTGTGAAGCAAGAAGCTGTAACGCGGTGGAACAGTATACTGTTAATGCTCAATTCCATCATAAGTTTAATTGACGATATTCGAGATCTATTAGAATCCCGCGGGCAATCGAAACTCTTAGAAACTTTCCATGAAGAGTGCTTACTAGAACTTATCGCTTTTCTAACCCCTTTTAAAGAAGCGAGTTTGGATTTGGAAAGTGTAACAAGGCCGGAACGTGTGCTGCCTTGGTACACGCGTCTGTTACATCATTGTGAACCAGAAGAGAGTGACAGCGAAGTAAGAAATATTTTTATAAGTTACGATCGTTTATAAACCTGCTGAATTATCGGAATTTAATTATGTATATATTGTTTATCATTTTCAGTGCATGGCGAAAATAAAAACGAGAGCAGCATATTTCAACAGAGGCTATCCGTTACAAAGCCACGGTTCTATGGCCATCACAACGTCATTTGAAGAAAGTCACAGCAGAAGAAAAGCACGTCGCTTATGCTGAAGTTCGACGATTGTGCTCGTAAATGTGCCTGTAAATGGTAAGGTTGAATCACTGAAAAAAGATAGTAAACGAATGTTTCTGTATAGGCTTTTGGGCTTATGCCGTGTCAAAAAAGTAAGGCATAAGCCCAAAAGCCTGTACAGTATCATGTCTTTAAGTACGGCCCAGGAAATCATTAATGACAACAAAACGAATGTTTGTTTGTCTAATCTTGCAACTTTCGTTAGATCAGCAATTATGCCGTCTAAAATGTACAATATTTTGGAAGTGTTTCGCAACCTAACTATTCCACAATGCGTTTTGATGTAATTTTTGCGATATATAAAGGAATTCACTGGAAATATAGCTTTTAGTAACCAGTATCCTAACTTTTATACATATTTAAAGGTGACATGAATGCATTACGGATGTTTTGTTCATTTTTAGAGCCCATTCAAGCAAACAGTGACCTAGTTCTTCCCATGAAAAAGTCCAAGGTGGACTGGAGTTCGGATGAGGACGACGAAGATGGACACCAAAATACTACTAATGATCTCGACAGGTACCTTTCGCTCTCCAAATCCGACTGTAGCTGTGCCGAATGCCACATTTTGAAGTGGTGGAAAACACATGCGGAGTTATTTCCAAGGCTGTCAGTAGTAGTCAGAAAAGTTCTCTGCACTCCTGCCACTAGTGCTGCCAGCGAGAGAAATTTTAGCCAGGCCGGTCACCTGCTGTCCAGCAAATGATCGTGCTTGGAATCAGACAAGGTAGATGATCTCTTATTGATCCATCACAATTTCGTAAGTATTCTGAACATACCACGTAATCACAAGAAAGAAAACATTCTTCAAACGCTATGAATGTATGATTCTACTTTCATTTACTTCACAGGAAGAAGTGCAAACCGCCAGCTGTAGTAGTAGCTCCAGGAACACAAATGACTCCTGTGCATCAGGCAGCACCAATGACGAAAAACGAATTGTATATTTATGATTCACATATAACTTTATTTACAGGTCATAATTTGTTTATAAATTAACGCTTGTAAAAAGAAAATTGATGAGTATTTGTTTAAAAACAATCCTGCATTTCTTCTTGATCCTGCATTTGATACTAGTACAGTGTGTATGTGGCCGAGTCTGGAGATAGGCTACACATAGCCCACTATTACTGTGTCCCCGTTTATCTAGCGAACGGAATAAAATACTATATGAAGACATTACAGTTCATAACGTTACAATTATTAGATACATTATCACCTCAAAGACGAAAATCCAATAGTCTGCAACATATTAACACACTTCAAATGTAACATATACAATTTAGGTTATAGAACTGATAGTACGAAAGACATTTGTAAAATAAATAGGTGAGGATTAATGTAAAGTAGTGGCCTATGATCTCGAGTCCGGCGAAGAGCAGCTCGCTGGCTGGCTAACACTGAGCCCGCCGGTTACTGGCGACCGACCGAGCGTTTGGCGCGCTCGGCCAGTCGCTGATGACCGGTAGCCCGCAACCGGCTGCACAGGGCGCTCGGCCGCATAATCCCGAGAGTCAGAGAGACGAGCGGTACTCGCCGGTAAAAATCAGAGATAATGCAGACCTCTAATTTGTATATTTTTCTTTTGATGTAAATTTCTAGAGTTTCGGTTTATTGATTTCAATATATCTGTTTCCAAACTTTATTATGGTTTCTTATCTATTTTTCACCCATCATGTCGCTAATTTCACTTCATACTCCCCTTAATTTTCTAATGTTCTTACGCACTGTTTCCACTGCGCTATGTGTTAGTTCCTCTGGAATGCTATTATCTTGGTAGTTGGAAATCTTTATTTACCACGGCCTCTATCAATTCGGCATTTACTGCATGGCGTAAATATTACAACCTACTGATTTGATACAGCTTGGTGTCATCGATAGATTGAGATCTTCCCTTGGCACTATTGGCCTGATGTGGACTATAAGGATACTGTAGACCTAACTCATAGGGTGACGTACACCAAGGAAGAGTAAGTTTAGTAAAGTACTCTTTAAGTCAGCATTTGGCGACTTCCATACAAGAGTAAATTACTTCCAAAGTATATTAGACCTTTCAGATACTCCTGGACAAAATTACTACAGGAGTAAAATGTTGAAGAGCACCATCCTGTAGTATATTACTAAAGAAGGAAATAACACACGAATACAGGTTGGAATTTACTCTCACGTCAGTTGTCAGTTGTTATACATTTAAGTTATCATGCTCAAAGGAAAATTAATATCTTTCTCTTTCTAGGCTTAACCTTTTAATTTGTAGTGGTCAAAGTTTGCTTACTAAAGCTTAATACTGAATGAAGTATGTGTTTAAGTAACTTATACTACTCTGGTCAAAGTATCCTCAAACATCAGATAACTTTGACCACTCAATTTTCTTCACTTACCCACCAGTTTTTGCAATATTGGTGAGCACTTGCAACTAAATTCTATTTACACATCCATACCCCCCTCCTATTCAATAATTAAAAACTGTATATTTCTGTCAAAAACCTGATTTGCAAGGTAAAATGAAATTCTAATGTGGTCAAAGTATCCCTAGGGTACATTGAATCTCCTTTAAAAACAAACAAGTAGTGTTTTCGAAAAATCCACTAAAGGGCAGTTAGAAGAAGTGAAAAAGGGATTGAATTCTTTTTATGGGGATATTTATATCTCAAAAACTGATGTTACACACAGGATAATTGGTATTTGGAATCTCTTAAAAATAAAGAAACACATTTTTTGTTTTCAGAAAATTCAGTTAAGGGGGTTGAAAAGAAGCGAAAAAAGTGTTGAATTCTCTTTATGAGGATATATCTCATAAACTGATGATGTTACAGACGTGGAAATTGGTATTTGGAATCTCCTATAAAAATAAAGAAACGTTTATTTTTGTGTTCAACCTGAGAGGGGGCTGTGCCTCACATGTACAGTTCTATGTTGCATGTTCCAGAGTTAGCTATCCCAGTAACCTGGTCATCTTAGCCCAAAAGGCAATAAGCTCCACCACAAATGTGGTTTACAACGAGGTACTGGAGTAAATGAAACTATTTTTCAGCAAATTTTTATACTTCAGGAATTTTCAGATAATGTTGTAGTGCAGTACCAAGGAATAATTACTTTGATCAAATTATGAAATTTATGCACGCAAAGCCACGGGTAACAGCTAGTTTCAGATATACTACAAACTAAGTTAGACAAGGAGATTCACTGGCCTGCCTTCTGATCAATATTGCATTAGAGAAGATGGTTTGAGATCCTGACTTTAACATAAGGGGCACTATCTTCTATGAATCAGTCCAGATTTTAGCCTGTACAGATAATATTTAAAACAGCAAGAACACCAAGAGCTATGTAAGAGGCTTTTACTGACCAAGAAAAGGGGGCAAGATATTATTATCGATATGCAGATTAATATAAGACTAAGCATATGCCTTAGACTAAGAAAAATGATGTAGAAAGATCTCCATACATTAAAATCAAAATTGGAGCATACAGGTCGTACTTTCATCTACTTAGGATCAGAGGTCAATATTGTAAAAATATTAGTGATGGAATCTACAAGCAGATTCTCTGTTCAAATAGGTGTTTTTCTGCCTTAGAAAACATCTTAAGTATCCAATACTAAAGAGGAAAACAAATATAATGATCTAGATGTTTTTAGTAAGATTGGTATTGGTGAGACGTGGCCTCTGTCAAAATTTGATGAAAGATGGCTTGGTATCATTGAGAGACCAGTAGAAGGAAATGGAGCCTGGAGAAAACTAAACAACTGTGAGCATAACAGGCTCTTTAATAAACCCAACATTGTTAAAGTCACAAAGATCAAGAGGCCAGAGTGGGCAGGGCATATATTTAATGCCAAAGACAATAAAGTGACGAAGATATTAAATATGCTGCCAGAAGGAACCCAAAAATTTCTTAAGACCAAATCTGAGATGGGAGGAATGTATGCATCAGGACATTAGGATCCTGGGTAATAGGAACTGGACGAGCATGGCACAGAACAGGAATGACTGGCAAGAATATCTGAGGAAGGCCAATGCCCACAAAGGACTGTCAAGCCAATGATGATAAATAAACCGTGTGTTCCATTTCAAAACTTCCCACCATCAATAAATTTAATGGTTCTTATTTTGGTTTTTTGGCCCATCGTCAAGAAAAAACACATCAATTTAGTTTTCAAGGGGGAAGTTCAAAACCACTGCCGATTTAATTTTATGTACTGACCCTAAATTCATGTGTTTTTCCTCAAACAGAAGCAAAAAGCAAAATAAAATCGATTGAATTTATTCAAGGTGGGAAATTTTGAAGTGAACACAGGCTACATTAAATATTAACACTAGAAAAAGGATAACTTGTTCAAGTATGATCAACAATTATCACAAATGCAACAGCCCAGCACTGGTAACGTTGTCGGGACAGCGCTTGCTCCAGAATATCAGGAAGCAGGCGATCTCTTCGGACGTCATAGGGCATTGAGTTGAGACTAACTGCCCTAACAATTTACTGAGAGGTGAAAAAGCTATGCACATTCATCCTTCATTATAATGTGCTTATTCCACTGAATACTACTGCAGAAATATCATGCTGTTATAGTCCACACAATACCGTATAACATGAAAACAAATATGGAAATAAAAACTGAATATTGTAAACTCGCGATGCAGAGGTGTAAATAAATATACTAAAAGATAATTTTTAACGCTTAAATGTTAATAATGTTATTTAAAATATTAACATTATTAATAACTAAAAGATTTATAACCCACAAGCATAAATAATACAACGCGGCTGACAATTTCCTAACCTCTACATAGCAGTTCAGAATCCACATGCATGCTATTATCATGCAATAGAGTAAAAAAAAAAAAACATGAGCAATGAAAGTGAACTTCACAGGCTCTGCAAGTTGTAGAGGCTTTCGCAGCAGATCGTAATATAAATGCTAGTACAGTGGAGGAAATTAGTATAAACGCACTTTGTTTTTGTGAGAGAACAGGTTTGTTTATTTGTTTCAAAAGCATATATTTTACCTTTCCTTTGGTACTATTGAGTATAAATTACAAACCAAATTAAAATAATAATAATAATAATAATAATAATAATAATAATAATAATAATAATAATAATAATAATAATAATAATAATGTATCGGATCTATCGGAGTAATGGAGTCCCACTCCCATATGACAGGTGAGGGACTCCCTGGAAGAGAATTGATGGTAGAATGAGTTCATGGTTCAGGGTACTTACAGGGGTCAGACAAGGCTGTAATTTTTCACCTTTGTTCTTTGTAGTTTACATGGATCATATGCTGAAAGGTACAAAGTGGTAGGCAGGGATTTGTTTAGGTGGAAATGTAGTAAGCAGTCTGGTCTAGGCTGACGACTTGGTCTTAATGGCAGATTGTGCCACTTGCAACCTGAAAATAGGTGCAACAAGTATGGTATGGAAATTAGCCATTCAAAGACTAAATTGATGTCGGTAGGTAAGAAATCCAAGAGAACTGAATGACAGATTGGCGATACAAAAATGGAACAGGTAGATAATTTCAAGTATTTAGGATGTGTGTTCTCCGAGTATGGTAGTATAGTAAGTGAGACTGAAGCAAAGTGCAGTAAAGCTAATGCACTGAGCTTGCAGTTGCGATCAACAGTATTCTGTAAGATGGCAGTCAGCCCCCAGACAAAATTATATATGGTCATTTACACCGGTCTCTTTTCAGACCAACTTCGCTTTATGGGACTGAAAGGTAGGTGGACTCAGGATATCCTATTCATAAGTTAGAAGTAACAGACATAAAAGTAGGGAGAATGATTGCTGGTAAAAGCAGGTGGGAACAATGACAGGAGGGTACTCAGAATGAGGAGATAAAAGCTATGTTAGGAATGAACTCTATAGATGAAGATGTACGCATAAACTGGCTTTGGTGGTGTGGTCATGTGAGGAAAATGGAGGAGGAAAGGTTATCTAGGAGAATAATGTACTCTGTATGGAGAGTAAGAGAAGTAGAGGCAGACCAAGATGACCATGGACAGACTCGGTTTCTAACGATTTAAAGATAAGATGTATAGAACAAAATGAGGCCACAGCACTAGTTGCAAATAGAGGATTGTGGCTACGTACAGTAGATTCACGCAGGCTTGCAGACTGAACGCTGAAAGGCATAACGGTCTATAATGATGTATATATGTTGTTATTTTTTTCCAGAACAGTACATGAAAACATAGTTTCTGGTTTGTGAGCAGGTATATAGGCAGCTTTGTAGTTTCACAGAATAAACTAAAACAATTCAGTAATCATTCTTGCCAAAATTAATGAAAGCCTCCGTGGCTTAGGCAGCAGCGTGCCAGCCTCTCACTGCTAGGTTGCATGGTTAAAATCAAAGTCACTCCATGTGAGATTTGTGGTGGACAAAGCAGAGGTGGGGCAGGTTTTTTCCTGGGTACTCCAGTTTTCCCTGTCTTCATTCCAGCAACACACTTCAATATCATTTAATTACATATGTCAGTCAATCATTGCCCCAGAGAAGTGCGACAGACTACGGCAGAGCACAATTCCTATCCTTGCCACTAGATGTGGGCTTCATTTCATTCCTGACCCAGTCAAATGATAGTATTTAGTTGAACCTTCCTAGTTCTTACTCATTTCAAAAATTCTTTTAAGCATTTATTTTCACCACTGACAATACAGCTCAATGTGATCTAATTACACTTTTCAGCTCATCTACCACCTCAAATTGTTGTCCATTATATACACACACACATTACTAGGATCCCCTGAAAATTCTCAACTGCATTTAAATCCGGACTTCCTGTGCCGGCCAGTTCAGAAGTGTTATTCCTTTCCATGTGTTACGGGCTCCCAAAATTACGCTATTATGTTCATCTGTCGTCTTACCTTTTTGCCTACTTCATTGCCTTGCTGCTATCAACATTTCTACTGGCATCACTCTTCTACGTCTCCTCACCCGCCTCGTCTGCGACTGCCTGCTCATCCTGCTGCCTGCTCTGCACTTGATTATGTTACCTGATTCCAGTATGTTCTGGGCCTTGCTTCGCTACGGTATATATTACTCGCCGTATCCATCGAATGACCAGTCACGCATTCTCTGTGAATACAAGCGGCGGGAGCAGGCACCTTCTCGCACAGCTGGCCTGTGGCGATTTTTAATTATAATTTAACTCTAAGAGACCACTTCTTCGCTGTGCAGGGTGAGCAGACTTTACAATCTTTATGTTCTGATTTCTTACAAAATTTTTGGCTTCTTACATCTTAACCTACTTTGTCTTTTTGAACTCTGGCCCGCACTGGGCACTTCATGCTGTTTGGCATAGACTTTTTCTACCCTTCAGTGTTTGTGATATTTCTGCAAGGACTTGTGGTTGGACGAACATATTTCTCCGTTAGTAACTTTCTGTATATCCTGTGTGCATGTGATTTAAGAGAAAAACAAAGACAGCAACCTGATTTTTCCCTCCTTCCATCCTTGCCATTCACGTCGATTCTTTTCACATTCCCAGCCCCTTCTCTCTTTTTTTTTAAATTCATGTCCTTCGATTTGTAAAAGTGGCCTATGTTTATTTCAAACTAATTGGTATTTGGTGTGCGATTCATCGTACCTCATCTCTCTTTAAATATTCAGGATTGCTGTTAGTTTCCTTCTTTAATTGCGATAATATTATTCTATTCTGAGTCCAAACTGCTTATTGTTGCACGAGCGTATTCCTCAAGTGTATAATTATGTTGTTTTCCCAGTTATCGGGTTATTACCCAGGTCTAGTCTCGGTCTAAAAGATCGCCCTTTAAAAATTATTGTGTAACTATGGCACTCCAAAATCCTACTCAAACGAAACTATTTTTGTAACTTGATTTTTACTATTGTGTGAATTCACTTGCTTGTATTACGTTTTCCCTTTAGTCATGTTATTAATACATCATGTGGTTTGAACCTTGTGGTCTTGAGGTGTACTTTATGCCCCTACTTTCCCTATTCTCATGTACCTACCACGACATACCTTCGGGGCACAGGTCCAATCAATCACTGCGCGGACTCTCCTGAAGTCTTGTTTGTTTACTTTCATTCATAACACTCCGTTCTGATTCCTACGTCGCTTGATGCCCGAGCTCCCGTACCTTAAATACGCTACATGGCTGGTGTTCTCTATAAGGTGTGACCTTGACCTCAGTGCTTCTGGTATCTGTGCACATACTGATTTTATGATTAGGCGTTTTCACTACCTATACATTCACACACATTTACTGAAAGACTAAAATATCTGAAAACTTGTAAATACATAACAAATGGTAGCAGAATATTTTTCCTTTTGACTCGTTTTCTTATATACCCAAGCTGTACTTTCCTTTACATATTCATTCTTTTTCTATTTTTCTTTATCCTCAAAGATGGCATGCTTTTCTGATAATTTTCCATTAGGGGAAGATTCTACCTCGTTACCTTCCCCATTATCCCATAATTTGTCTTTGCCTAACCCTCCTGTTCATGACTTACTTTCCTTTTCTAGTTCTACTTCTCCCTCCATTTACCCATCATCTACCAGTTATAAACCTGACCTATTAACCGAAGATGTAAAACCTTCTTTCAACAGTATTCTATGGCACCGTCCCCACCTGGCTATTCTGCTCCTCCCATACCTCAAAATACTTCTGTTGACAGTTCACTCAATATACAGATTATTAAGCAATCATTACCTCAGGTTCCTCAATTACAGGCAACTGACCCTCATAGATTAACCATCTGGCTTTTTTCGGTTCGAAAATTTTAATATTAGGGTCGCTTCCTTTCCGCAATTAATTGGCCTCTTATCCGCTAAGACTACCGTTTTTGTTTTGTTTTTTCGACTTTTTGTTTAGATAATATGTCCAATTTTTCTAAGTGTATGAATACATGTATGCCATACATAATTATTTTTTACCCCTTGAAGTCAGATATAAGCTGAGTACCGATTTCATATGGCGTCATCAATTGCCCACTCAACCAGCACATGATTACCTAGATTCAATCATCACCTATAGTGATGTTCTCAATATTGCTTATAATACTTCGGAATTAATTTCCATTGTAAAATTCTATGCCACTCCTTCATTCCGTCAACTATTTAATGTACTTAATCCTCCCGTTTCCCTTTTTCAGGTATATAACTTAGCTCACCAACATGCCATTAATTCTTTAGGTGATCATTCTTATTATGCTTCTATTCCACCACCAGTAATTCATTCTACTTCGTTACCTCAATCATTGCCTCCCTCTTCCGTTCTTACAGTTCGTCCTCCTGTGGTTTGTTTTCGTTGCAAAGAACCTGGCCACATTGCAAAATATTGTAACACTCAGCCTTCAGGAAACGCCTTTCTCCCACGTCATTAGGCAGTAGACGTTTACTGGGGGAAAACCTGCCTTCTGTTTGTCAGGTACTTCAACCTTACTCTTCAATATACACTTTCGAATTTTCCACTGATTGTGCCTCATTTTTTCCTCGCACCTCCCACGTTCTTGTAACTGTAAACAATTTACCCTCTGTTGCTCTTCTTGATTCGGGAGCTGCAGTTTCTCTTATTAGTCTCCAGTTTTTTGAATCTTTAAAGTTAATTTCTCCCCAACTGCATTATCTTCCATCCTCTACTCAATGTCTTCCTGCTTCGAATCAACCCTTGCATGTTCTTGGTATGATCTCTTTGAATATCAAAATGCAATATTTCTCTTGGGCTTTCACTTTTCTTGTTGTAAAGGATTTATCATCTACTATTACATTAGGTTATGATTTTTTTTTCTCATACCTGTCTTGTTCTTGATTCCGCACATTCTAAGGTTTTTCTCATTTTTCTTCCAAGTCAGTCCCTTTGGTGGATACTTTCGATTACCCCCATTCTTTACATTCTACTACTTCTAATAACACTTCTGTTCATTCTGATCACATCCAATCTTTGCTTACTGAATTCTCTGATGTCATCACCCCAACTTTGGATACCGTCAAAAATTTCTCTGCACATACTGACCTTACTGATACTACTCCAGTTCGTTCCTCCCCTTATTTTCTTAGCCCTCCTAGGATGAAGGTT